>NW_022589712.1:62034711-62386763 GCF_004348235.1 Phoca vitulina | reverse complement strand
TATATATATATATATATATATATATATATATATATATCCATTCATCTGTTGATGCACACTTTGGCTGCTTCCATAATTTGGCGCTTGTAAATAGTGCTGCAATAAACACAGGGTGCATATATCCTTTCAAATTAGTGATTTTGTATTCTTTGGGTATATACCCAGTAGTGTGATTACTCGATCATATGGTAGGTCTATTTTTAGAACTATTTTTAGAATTATTTTTAATTTTTTGAGGAACCTCCATACTGTTTTCCAGAGTAGCTGCACAGTTTGCATTCCCAACAGTATAAGAGGGTTCCTTTTTCTCCACATCCTCGCCAACACCTGTTGTTTCTTATGCTTTTTATTTTAGCCATTCTGACAGGTGTGAGATGATCTCTCACTGTGGTTTTGATTTGCATTTCTCTGATGATGAGCAATGTTGAGCATCTTTTCATGTACCTCTTGGCCATCTGTATGTCCTCTTTGGAGAAATGTCTGTTCATGTCCACTGCCCATTTTTAATTGAATTATTTGTGTTGATCTAAGTTCTTTATATATATTTGGATACTAACCCTTTATTGGCTATGTCATTTGCAAATATCTTCTCCCATTCTGTAGGTTTCCATTTGGTTTTGTTGGTTGTTTCCTTCGCTGTGCAGAATCTTTTTATGTTGATGTTGTCCTCCTTTTTTAAATTCACCAGCCAACTGTGGCCAGATGAATTAATATTTTAAAAATCACAATCCTAATCATTTAAATACTTGACGGATTCAACTACAGCAATGGTAGCCAAGCTTTTTTTTTGTCTCCTCAATAAGCCTTAGGGATCCAACATACTCAAAAGAGTTCAGGTGACAAGGGAGTACATTAGGATGGTCACTCAAAAAATATGTATAAGAATTTGTGAAGGACGCTTGAGTAGTTAGGAAAAGCTTCCTTCCTCTCTGCTCTCCCAGATTATAATATGCTCGCTTGTTTTTCTTTTTTGTTGTTGTTATTATTGTTTCTGACTAGTGCCTCTTTGCCCTTAATCTGATAAGGACAGGGTTCCTGGGCCATGGAGGCAGTCATGTGACTACCAAGCACTCCATCTCCATGCAATGACTGGTCTGAGAATGGGCCCAAGACACCTGCTGGTCCCTCTACCTAGAGGACCTTCCACATTTCGGTCAGGTCACTCTTCTACACTCTTAAACTTCCTTTAAGAAATCATTCTCTCCAGGAATCCTTCTCAAGGCTGCAACTTAGACTAAGCACTCTCTCTCTGTGCTCCAGCTGTACTCTATGCATACCTCTAGGTCAGCACTGTGTTACAGTGACCTCATCTCCCCAAGAGCAAGGTACCTGTTAGGAAGTTTTATCAGGCTTTTAACTAAGGCCAGGTGGTGAGGAAAGACTGATTTTAAAAAGTAATTTGGGATTCTTTCGGATTAAATACATTGCGTTACATACAACTACCCACCAAATAAAATACCCATCTCTATGAATCCTTTAATAAAGTAACAGAACTATCTCACACTTTTCAAGATTTAGAGATAATTTTACACTTAGAGAAAAAAAAAGGTACCAAAAAAGAACAAAAGAACATTTCCTTTTCTTGGTCATCTATGTTTATTTCCCATCCCATATATTTCAAATGCTGACAACTCTTTAAGGAACTTCCAACCTAAATGAACAATATTTACGGGCCTAGTTAACTCAAGAAGACATGATTTAGTTACTCTAAGTGTTATTTATGAAGACTTTAAAAACATGGAGAATTGCTTATAATGTAAAATCACAAAACATGGGGTGTAATATTGCTTCTACAGTATAATAACTATTTTACACAGACGCACACACAAGCTCAAGGGAAATAATCACTCAAATGCTGTGTAATATGTAAATTATGATAGGAATGTGGACTCTTTCTTTTCTTACTGCATTTTTAATGTGCTTTTATTTTTTCTATGAGAAAATAAAAATAATTAAATTGAACCCCATGGAATAATTTCAATATATTTGAAAGAGTGCATAAAGCCACACCTCAATGAAATTCTAATATAGTAAAACCTCAGCCTAGAAGTATTATTCATTGGAACTGAGTAACCCAGCTAAACTGAGGTTAGTGAATGAACTTTCCAACATATTTCGACAAGTACTATTCACTCTCCTAGCCTCTTTGGTTATACTGCCCTGTTGTTAAAGAGGCAGATCAGATGTGTAGCACACGGGGCTGAAGGACTCAGCTTCAGGGCTGCTCTGCTACTTACATCTTGACAGCTCCCAAAGGACAGCAGAAAGACAGGTTCAGAATGGTTTGCTTTCCCTAGTGGAACAGATGCTTGTCCCTGGGAGTTAGTGAGCTGTATGTGAAGCCCACACCAGGAGACACATTTCAAGGAGGTTCCCAATGTGTGCTTTCAGAGGCTAACGCAGCGAAGGGAAGGTGGCTAGCTATTCAGCCCCAGCCTCCAACACCCCAGCAGAGCTATTCCAATATCTGCTGTTGATTGCTCCTCTTGCTCGAAGTGAGAGCAAGCCCCACTTCAGCCCCCACCCTCACCAGTGCTGCTATTTCCTGCAGTACAGGCTGCTGATGCCCTGGGAAGGACTTCCCCACGACACTGGCTATCTGTTCTCCTTCCTCCTGCTTTTCCTGTGTCTTCTTCTATCTCCTGTCACTTCACTCATACTCTTTGATGTGATTCAAAGGATAAGCCTTTAATATGAAGCCATTTGCTATCCTGTCCCTTGTATATAAAATACCAAATGAAAAATAGGCAAATCTGTCATATTGGAACTCACTACTCAAAGGGCAGTCTGTGGACCAGCAGCATCTGCATCACCTGTTGGCTTGTTGGAAATGCAGAACATCAGGCTCTAGATCTGCTAAAGGAGAATCTGCACTTTAACAAGATCTTGAGATGGAAAAATAGAGATGTCAGTAAGGCCTCTCTGGGCATATTTTTATACAGTTTTGACTTCTGAATCATGTAAGTATTTTGTATATTCAAAAACATTAAAGGGGTATGTAAACTCTCAAAATATACACAAAAATAAATGAATCTGAATCTATATGCCAAATTGATAATCACACTGAAGAAAGAATTTATCTTTTGGACATAGTACTCTATTGTATGCCCTTAGAACACCCTATATTCTGGGGCGCCTGGGTGGCTCAGATGGTTAAGCATCTGCCTTTGGCTCAGGTCATGATCTCTGGGTCCTGGGATCAAGCCCCACTTCCGGCTCCCTGATCATTGGGGAGTTTGCTTCTCCCTCTCCCTCTGCTCCCCGTCCCCTGGCTCATGCTCACTCTCTCTCTCTTTCTCTCTCTCTCTCTCTCAAATGAATAAATAAAATCTTTAAAAAAAAAAAAAAGAACACCCTATATTCTAAGGGCAAAAAAAAAAATCTGCAAAGAAACTCTGGACTTTAATTAGCACAACTGTTGTTAGTAGTGATACTGATATTTGGTAAAAATTGTTTTGTATATATAACATAGGATAAAGCATTTATATATTTATATCCCCTCGCCACCTAGCTTTATCCACTGAAAGGGTCGAGAACCCACCATACTCCAGATACAATGATCACATTCAAGTCTTGGTTTCCAAACACCATTGACCATCAAAAGAAACCAAGACTCCTTAGTAAGGTGGCTGACCCCAGGTCTGGATAGGAAAAGTATGAGAGGTGGCAGGAGTGCCTCAGAGAAGTGCTCAAGACTAAGGAGGACTTGACAACCTCACTTCTCTCTCTAGAAGCTTTGAGGATCTTTTCTTTACACTTAGTGTTCTTACATTTCCTAAGAATTAGTCTAAACTTGAAGTTGTCTTTTTCCAGTTTGCTGAGCCCTCAGAACTTGTCACTGTGAAGATTCAGATCGTGTCTCTGAGCACAAAATAAGTTTCTATTATTAATTTGATCTTTTCAACTCTTCATTAATTCTGTCATACCTTTTGGAATTCTAAGTGTGTAGATACTGGACCAACTTGACTGAGCCTATCTCTGCCCTGTAAGTTTTCTGCCTCTCTTTTTGCACTGCATTCTAGGAGATTTCCTTATAGTCATCTTTCAAATTTTCCATAGCACTATTTTTTTTTAAAGATTTTATTTCTTTCTTTGACAGAGAGATAGACAGAGCCAGAGAGCACAGAGGGAATGGCAGAGGGAGAGGGAGAAGCAGGCTCTGCATTGAGCAGGGAGCCTGATGCGGGGCTCAATCCCAGGCCCCCCGGGATCACGACCCGAGCCGAAGGCAGATGCTTAACCATTTGAGCCACCCAGGAGCCCCCCCATAGCCCTATTTTAATTTCAGCAAACAAATTTCTGATTCTCAAGAGTTCTTCTTTATTCTTTAATTGTTTCCACTTTTCTGCATCCTCTTATTTTTCAGATGTCATCTTCTTAAAATGCCAAGTTCTCTTTTATGTACTCTCCTCAATTCCTTAATTAATCTCTGCCTCTTCTAGGAACATTTGTTTGGTTTATGCTATCACTCTTTTGCTGCTGTTCCTTTTCATATATCTAATGCATATTTCTGAGTAAAGGTCAGGGTGACTTTTTCCTCTATGACTGCTGTGGGCTTCCTCTGCTTTTCTGCTGGTCTCTCCTATAAAAAGGCAGTTGGCAGAGAGTCCTGTGTGTGGAGATGTTGGACTCGTCAAAAGACTGGCTATTTTTAAGGTAAGCAGAGGGTGGGCCTTCAAATGCCACAAAGACAAGGGACTTTGTTTGTGCAGGCGCACTGCCCTTATCAGCCCCAAATCTCCACCAGGCACTTTGACTTCTTGAGAAAAGAAGACTCTAGCTTTCAACTCAGGGGTAGAATGATGGGCTGCTCTATTCCACACAGTAGGGCTGCAGGCAGAGGAAAAACAGTGCAAGTGTGGGGCACAGCCTAACTATTCATTCCACCTCCTCCATTCATTGCACTCAGCACCCTGAATCTTTCTCTCAGAATACCTATTACAGCCAGTGGAAGTCTGCAGAAAACAAAACATGATGAACTTTTCAAAAATCCTCAGGGATTAAAGTATTCTCAATATTCCTGCTAGGAAATTACTGAACCCTTCTGTTTTCATTCTTTCTCTTTTTAAAAATCTCCGTAAAATCTGAGATGGAGAGAAAAATCACTCTGCCATAAAAAGCATTTCATTTCTCATTAAATGTGTACACATTCTTGAGTTTCCCCCACAAGTTTGCTTTACCTTTAAGATGTCTTCTATTCTTTGACTTATCTCTGGGCAGTAGCTATGGCTTTTTTTAATATAAGCATGAGCATTAAGGACAGCAAACACATGAGCATCTGCATAAGTCTACCAGATACTCAATTTATATTAAAACAAAGCCTTATGTGAAGATTGGCACTAGCTCAAATGTAGGATATAAAACAAAATTGTTATAAAAGTTCAATGAAAAAAGAAGACAACTCTGGTATTATTTATGCTAATTCAAAGTAAATTTAAAAAAACATTTTGTGCAGGGGCGCCTGGGTGGCTCAGTCGTTAAGTGTCGCCTTTGGCTCAGGTCATGGTCCCAGGGTCCCAGGACTGAGCCCCGCATCGGGCTCCCTGCTCGGCGGGAAGCCTGCTTCTCCCTCTCCCACTCCCCCTGCTTGTGTTCCCTCTCTCACTGTCTCTCTGTCAAATAAATAAAATCTTTAAAAAAAAAAAATTTTTGTGCACAATGACATCCAATGGTACTCAGAAAATAATCCAAAGACTTGTTCGACCTCCAGCCTTCTATCTGAAACATAATAATATAAAAATATATTTGTATATATATGTATGCCCATTATATATATTAATATATATATATATATATATTTTTTTTTTTTTTTTTTTTTTTTTTTCAACCAAAGGAGAAGGTGTTTGGTGTTCTGGAGTGCTGCATGGAAGTATTTTCTGCTTAAGTCACATTCCTTCTCCTTTTGGTCTCTTTCCTGACAGTGGAAAACACAGCAGAAACCACTCCAGTGATAACATTTCTCTTCAGGTTGTTGTCAGAGTGAGCTAAAAGTACATATCTCCACCGCTCTGATCTTCCTACTGATCCACAGCAGCCATGAGAATCTGTGCCAGCTTCAGAGTTGTCTGATTTTTATCCCACGAAATTTGTTTGCGCCTGCTTCCCTTGCCTGTAGGCCGTCATTTATGACTCAGCACTGCTGTCTCTAGCCCCATCTCTAATCCTATTTCCTTTACTAATAACAATAACCAATTAACCTCAGCTTTAAGTGTTTACTTCTATATATCACGTATTTAACTAGTGCTTACATATTAGCCAAAAACTATTCTGGAACTTCACAAATATTAATATAATTAACAACTCCAGAAGGTGGGCATCATAACTGACCTCACTGACAGATGAGGAAGCTGAGCTACAAACTAGGCGACTAGCCCAAGGTCGCGCAGCTAGTGAAGAACAGCGCTAGGATGAGCACCTGCATAACCTGGCTCTAGCCTGTGAATCATCATCTCATTAGGGAGGAAAAAAAAGTCTTATTCTAGAACGAGAGAAAGAATTTAAGAAGTGCAATCATAGCTACCATTCCTTAAAACACCCACCACGTACCAGACTTTCACGTGTATTATTGCTAATCCTGACAAACCACCCCAAAGACAGAAGTTATTTTCCCCATTTTGAAGACAAGTAAACTGAGACTCAGAACTTGACATGCCTCCAGTCACACAAACAATGGGAGAAAACTGGAACCCAGGGCACTCCAGCTCCAAAGTTCCTGCTCTTTACGAAATGCTTTGCTGCCTCCCTCATCGCCCGAGGAAAGAGAAAGAGACTTTTATTCCATTTAATACAGCAATTTGTGATGTTAAAAATGCTGTCCCTAGATCTGGCCTATTCTCCTGGTCTAACACCTTGGGGATTTTATTTTTAGTCCAACCTTCCCCAAAGGCTTCATTTTTTCTTCAGAACACCATTCCCTGAGGGCCAGAGGCAGCATGAGAGCAGACACCATGTTTTACACAGAGTTGATGAAATGACCAAAAAAAAGGAACGCAGTAACTAAAACAAGGCCACTTCTGGGAGTAAAATCCTAACTTCCACAATTAAAAAAGCCAAAGTATCCCTGACATGATAAGGAAAATTCCACTATCCCTCATCCTCAGACATTACTTTCATAATGTTGACTAAAAATTAAACTGGATGATTTCTTGAAATCCAAACACTTGGTTAGAGTTGGATAAACTATGTGAATGGAGAATGCTTTAGATTTCTAAAATTTTTATGGGCATGCTTTGGAACTCTGCAGTCTAAAACTCCCTTACCCCTTGAATCTTTCAAAATGCAACCAATAAGGTTGCCATTCAGCATTTAGATGACACTTCCAGGAATGACACTAATTTAACTTCATGTGATGGGAAGGTAAGACATTTAATCCCCCCTTTTACATTTGTGGAGGTTTATGAAGAGATACTTATCCCCACGGGATGTGGTATATCACAAAGGAGAATTTGACCCTAAGTTAGTGATTCGGATGGATGTGAAAAAGAAGGTAATGACAAAAATGGGATGCCTCACGACCTAGACTTGAGGCCATGCTCCTAGACGAAATAATATAAACCAATAACTAAAGAAATTTTTCACAGTGATTAATCACTGAACACAGCATGACACAGAGAACAATCTTCTAGAGCTCCTGGCTCCTATCTCTACATGACTGTTTAATAGAATCTGCTTCCCCCTATTATGGGCTGTACTGTGCACCAGATACCAAGAAAGAATACAAAAGAAAAGATAAAATCCTTGCCTTCAAAAGTGTTGAAACAATTATAAAGAACAATGGAAAGGCCAATTATTAAGTCCATTAAGGCAACAATCCTTTATCTTCAGATGCATGAATTCTTATTAATAGCAATGTTACATAGTTCTTGAAAATAAATGAGAAGAGTGGAGGTGGGTAGGGGGATGAGAGAAATAGGTGAGGGGGATTAAGAGTACATTTATGATGAGCACTGAGCAATGTACAGAACTGCTATGTCACTATATTGTACACATGAAACTAATATAACACTGTATGTTAAATCTACTGGAATTGAAATTTAAAACTTAATAAAATTTTAAATTTTTCTTAAAAATTGATGAGAAATAATGGAGATTAATAGATAACTCATAAACAGAAGATGCAAAAAAAAAAAAAAAAAAATCAACCAGCATTTCAGTGTTTAGTTTCATTAAAACTAAAATTAAAAGAAAAATACAGTGTTATTTTTTTGCCTAACAAATTTTCAAAGGTTTAAAAAAGATGAAAATAGTTTTAGGAAACTGATACTCTACCAGCGGAAATGCAACCTTACAGTAATTCAGCATGCTCCATCAACAGCCTTAAAGATATTCCCAGGGTCTTCCTTTCCTGGCAAGGAAAGACAAGCTTGGAGCTGACCAATGCTCCCACCAAGAACAACTGAAAAAGCGGGATAGTTTTTTTAAAAACTTTTTTGAAGCATCTAAGAGCTACCAAAGCAAGGAGAACTTGAGAGGTCAAGATCTCAGAGAGAAGGAAGCATGGCAACATGAGGTAGCTCTGCATTCGATGAGACTTTTCCCCTGAGATACGAGCCAGTTCTGAAAGGCCAAGCTCAGAGGTTTTTCTCAAGGCAGCTGAGAGGTGGGGAGCCTGAAAAGTGGCAGCTGAAAAGCTTAAAAGCAGCTGAGAAGCTTCAAGTTGAGTAAGAGAGGCAGCTGGGAGGCTGAGACGCTGAGCAGAGCACAGTCTGCAGCAGTGTCCCGAAGCTGGAAGCTGGTGTCGAGGGCTCCTGGGAGGGTGGTAGGAACGACTTCCAAAGGACTTCATTCTTGGACTAGGCATGGACAGGAAATCGAAGAGCTCTCGTAACAACCAAACACCAACCTGGTTAGCTCAAGTTTAGGTTTCTTAATTAAGTTTCCAGATGAAGTTTATTTATTTTTTTTTTTAAATATTTTTTTAAAGATTTTTTTTTTTTTTTTTATTTGAGAGAGAATGAGAGACAGAGAGCATGAGAGGGAGGAGGGTCAGAGGGAGAAGCAGACTCCCCGCTGAGCAGGGAGCCCGATGCGGGACTCGATCCTGGGACTCCAGGATCATGACCTGAGCCGAAGGCAGTCGCTTAACCAACTGAGCCACCCAGGCGCCCCCAGATGAAGTTTATTTTTTGAGACACGAATGCAACATCAAAAGCACTAACTATGAAGAAAAGATGGATAAGTTGGCCAAAAAGCATCATTTGAAAATGAAAAGGCAAGTCAAAAGGAAGAAGACATTTGCAATCACTTAACTGACAAAGGACTCATACCCTGAATATATATACATTTTTTCATGCTGATACATTTTTAAGAAAAACACAAATATATCTAGTTGAGAACCAAGCAAAGGAACTAAACCAAAACTTCACAAAGATACTCAAATAGCCACACACACACACACACACACCGAAAACAGGTGCTGTCCCTCATATTCATCAGGGAAATGCAAATAAAAACCACAAAAAGACAAACCTAACAGAATGGCTAAAATTAAAATGACAGAAAAGAGTGAGTGTTGGTCATAATGAGGTACAAACGGAACTTTCATACATGACTGTTGGGAATGGATACTGGTAACTGTCTGTGGGAAAACAGTTTGCCATTTATGGTAAATATGCAGTTATATCTGCTCTATGACCCAGCAATCCCACTCCTGAATATATGCTGAACAGAAATGTTCACATTTCTGCACAAGTCAAGTACAAGTATACTCCTAGTAGCACTACTCAAAACAGCCAAACATTAGAACAGCAAAAATGTCCATCCACAGAAATGTGGTATGTCTGTATAATGAAATACCGTACAACCACGAAAATGAACAAGCTACTGCCATGAGCCACGTGGATTGACCTCACAAATATAATACCGAGCAAAAGACACAGACACAAAAGTATATATACAGCATGACTCCATTTATATAAAATTCAAAAACAGGCAAAATGAATCTTTGGTATTGGAAGTTATTGGTTACCTTTGGGGAAGAGTACAATTAATGACTGGGAAGGGCCTTCTAGAAGGTTCTGGGGTTCCTGGGATGCTGGTACATCCACGGTAGTTACACACATGTATTCATTTTTTCAAATCTCACTGAGTTATACCCTTGATTTGTACATCTTCCTGCTTATATATAATATTTTTTTAAACTTCCATTAAAAATAATTGTAAGTTTGTAGAACTTTTACTTCTCAGGATCCATTCTTAAGAAGTATTTTTAAATATCCTTTAAAAGTTCAAGTAATTAAAATATATATAAAATCTTCCAGACCTTAGGTCAGGCAAAGAATTTATAGATATAACACCAAAAACAAACCAGTCCATAAAAGAAAAAACTGACAAATTGGCCCTCATTAAAACTCAAAATGTTTGCATTTCAGATGACATAATTAAGAAAACGAAAAGCCAAGAAACAGACTGAAGTATTTGCAAAATACATATCAAATAAAAGACTTGTATCCAGCATGTGCAAGGAACGCTCACAACTTAGTAATATTCAAACCCAATTGAGAAATGAACAAAAGATATGAATAGACATTTCAACAAAGAAGATATACAAATACCTAACAAGTGTATGAGAGGATGTTCAACATTATTGTCATTAGGGAAATGCATATTAAAACCACACTGAAGTACTTCACATCCACTAGAATGACTATAATATGACAGACAACAACAAATGTTGGTAAGGATATGGAGAAATAGGAACCCTCAGATATCACTGTGGGAATGTCAAATGGCGGAACCATTTTGGAAAAGAGTTTGGCAGTTTCCCAAATAGTCAAAAACAAAACTCCCAATACAACTCAGGAATTCCATTCCTAGGTATTGGCCCAAGGGAAATGAAAATGTGTGTCCACACAAAGATTTACACATGAACATTCATAGCAGCATTATTATTAATAGCACAAAGCTGGAAACAACCTAAATGTCCATCAGCTGATGAAAAGATGGACAAAATGTATTATATCCCTACAACGAAATACTGTTCAGCAATAAAATGGAATAAAGTACTGACATACGCTATGTCACGGATAACCTCAAAAACATATGGTAAGCAAAAGAAACCAGTCACAAGAAACCATATATTGCATAATTTCACTTAAATGAATTGTTCAGAAAAATCAAAATTGTATAGACAGAAAGTAGATTAGCAGTTGCTTGGGACTAGGGATGGGAGGAGGTATTAGCTGTAAATGGGTGTGAGGGATCTTATCTGGGAGAAGAAAATGTTCTAAAATCAATTATGGTGATGGTTGTACCACGTGGTAAAATTACTAAACACCACTGAATTATGCACTTGAAATGGCTGAATTTTATGAAATGTTAAATATATCTCAATAAAGCTATTAAAAAATTTCATGGACACGACAGCAAGAAAATAAAGCCAACCTAAAGGTTCACATTTGTGAAATAGTTTGAGCTAATTATGTGATTTATATCACAGAATGCTGTATAGCCATTAAAACACTAAAACTGTTTTTGAAGAGTATTTAATGACACAAGAAAATATTTATGCAAGCATGCTGAGTGAAGAAAACAAACTACAAAGCTGTTTACACAATATGCTCTTGCTATATTTTTTTTTTTTTTAATTTTTAAAAGGGCTCGGAAGGAAACACATCAAAACATGAACAGAGGTTTCTGACCAGTAAGTTTTTTAGTAATACTTTTTTTCTGTATTTTCTGAATCTTTCTGTATTTTCTAAATCTTATAAAATAAGTTTTCCTATATTCAAGAAAAAATTCTGCTTGAACATTTTCATATGTTGTAAATATATATATATATATATGAATAGTTCTATTCAATGATCACAAGACATATTTCTTTTTTTAAGACGTATTTCTTAAAAAAAAAAAAACTCTACTACTTAGGAAGACATTAAGAAAGCAAAATAAGCATCCTCCTATCTCATCATGCCTATTGTCCATGGTTAGAACATAATACAATATTTAAAAATTTAGAAACTGATGGGAATGTCTCAACTGTTTCTGCTATTATGCAAGAAATGTATTCTCATCGATAAAGGGTATAACAGCCTTATGAGTAGAATAGAATTTTGTTATCCCCAAAACTGCAAATTTTAAATATGATAATTTATCTAGTTACTACTTTTAAAAAGTACCCCCATATTTCCTCCAATTATTTACCTACCAAACTAAAGAAACAGTGCCTACTTTTTCATATTAATCTCTAGATCACCTGTCTGGTTTGCACAAACATCACCTGGAAATCAATGCAATTTCAAAGCAAACAAAAACAAACATACCAAAAGCCTGCCTATTTTTGTTTATTTTCATGCTATTCCACAAGAGTTTGTTTTTGTTGTTGTTGTTGTTGTTGTTTAAATCCACTTTAGCATCATCTGAATTTCTGGTACAGCCCAACTTGCTGCTCTATTCTTTAAACCTATTCTCTTAAGTAACTCTACCCAACTGACGCCGTGTGCCTATCTGCATGAGAATTAGACATTTAATTTTTTCTTTTTTTTTTTTAAGATTTTATTTATTTGACACAGACAGAGAGAGCACAAGCAAGGGGAGGTGTAGAGGGAATGGGAGAAGCAGGCTCCCCTGCTGAGCAGGAAGCCCAGGAAGCCCTGGGATGGGGGGGCTCCATCCCAGGACCCTGAGATCATGACCTGAGCCGAAGGCAGACACTTAACCGACTGAGCCACCCCAGTGCCCCTAATTTTTCATTAACAGTCACAAAGTTAGCACAATGAGAGTTTGTTTCCAAGGCCTTCAAATAAATTTATCAAATCAAAGCTCAATGTTTTCTGCCATCATACTGGTATTTCTTCTAAAACTGCTGGTACTCTCTTCTCCACTGCCTCTTACTACAAATGGTTTTGACATGTCCTTTGGAGGTAATAAATAGTCAAGGGCCACCATAAGCTTTCTATTGAGCACTTCCACGCTCTTCCTCCAGATGCCCACTATGTCCACCTTAGCAGTGGTCAGAGTACCTGGTTGCTATTTACAAACTGTGTGTCATCAGGCAGGTTACTTGATTTCTCAGTTCCTCAGAAAAATGGAGATGATCGTAATACACCCTAGTTCACAAAGCTGCCATAAGTGTTAAATGAGACAGCAAATGTAAAGTACTGACACGTAATCAGTGCTCAATAAATATGAGCTAACGGTTCTACCTAGGCCAGAAAAGAAAACCATGTCCTCCACAACACCAGCACTTACATGGCATTTGGGATACTCCTCCATCATGCTTGCAAATGACTATTTTCCATATCTCACCCCAAACTGAATTTAAACCTGTTTCTCACTTCAAGATTTTGCACTATGATTCTGACATATCTTTGTTTCTCTTCCTCTGACCTTCTCCACTCCAGCTTCTGCCCCCTTTATTCAATACAGTGACTTTTAAGTCCCTTTCAGAGCAAAAGAGATACAGCTTCTCTTGTTCTTTCACTGCTCCAAACATGTTAGAAGTCTATATATTCCTTCCTAGACCTTTCAGAAACAGTCCACTACAACCATGTCCAGTTTATTCCTATATCTCTAGGTGCAACTATAACACAGCCTATTTGTTTTTCGTGACTGTGACCACCCCTGAGAACTCCAGCCAAGTCAATTCAACAAAAATGTCAAGGGCATCAACCATGTGCCAAGTACTGTGCTAGTTGGTAGAGATTCATATGACATGCTATCTATCTACTAAAACCAAGAGGGGACAAATATGCCTATACTATAGTCTCCTCTTTCTTCCTACATATCTGAGCAATGTCACTGCCTAAGATGGTTCAAACATCTCTTGGCATAAGACAGCTTACCCCACCACCTTACCACCTCACCTCACCTGCAATGACTGGACATTATGTTCTCCTATAGTATCACAGAAATTTCACAGAATGTAGAATCAGAAGACCTAAATGATATTACCAGAGACTTCAAATAACCTCTCTATTGTATATATAATGGTCAACTGTACATCTTTTTTTTTTAAAGACTGCTAAAATCATTGGTCCCTTGGTCCTGTCATATGAGAATATAATTCATTACCATAGCAAATTCCAATAATGAACATAAGGGAAAATATGCAATTACTAAATTTTTTCATGAGTGGGAAGCTAGAAGATAACACAGGAGTAACAGCACAGAATTAAAGATCATTCTGCTCTTAGTATGCCATTTCAAAATAAGATTGCTGAAGAGCAGTATTGACTCATCCTCAGAAATAATGGCAGATCTGTTTGACCTTGATTCACTGCCATGATCAAAAAAATTCTGGTTAACTTGGGAAGATTCTGAAAAATCTAAAAGGTCATACTTAAAAATATTTAGAGTTCAAAAATCTATGAAGTAAGACTTTAGTTTTAGTATTCAAAGTAGCCACCAGATAAAGACAAAACATCAACAGAGTCATCATGTGCCAACTGAAATTACCTTAACTTGCATATTTTGCCCTGATGTTCAGTCTTCCACCATGCTACCCACGTATTTTAAAGATTTTATTTTTAAGTAATCTCTACACCCAATGCAGGGCTCGAACGCACAACCCCGAGATCAAGAGTCGCATGCTCCACTGACTGAGCCAGCCAGGTGTCCCTCTACCCATGTATTTTATATAAATCTTTGACATATAATTTTCAGCTTGACTTATACACTTCTTTAAATTAATTTCCTTCTTTCCTTTAACAAACAGTTATTAAGCACCTGCTCTAAGCCAGCTTCTGACTAAGCACAGCATACTATGGAGAACAAAACATATCTCCTGATCTTATGTAACTCACAAGTCTAGTGTGGAGACTCATTGTGATGGTTAATTTTATTTGTCAACTCGACTGGGACAGAGGGTGCCTGATTTAAACATTATTTCTGGGTATGTTTATGATGGTGTTTCTGGATGAGATTAGCATTTGAATTGGTAGACAGAGCAAAGCAGACTATTCTCCCCAATGTGGTAGGGCATTATCCATCCATGGAAAGCCTGAATAAAACAAAAAGGCAGAGGAAAACAAAAAGGCAGAGGATTTTGCACTCTGCTGACTGTTTGAGCTGAAACACCAATCTTCTGGGCGCCTGGGTGGCTCAGTTGGTTGAGCGTCTGCCCTCGGCTCAGGTCATGACCCCAGGGTCCTGGGATCGAGTGCCGCATCGGGCTCCCTGCTCAATGGGGAGCCTGCTTCTCCCTCTGCCTGTTGCTCTGCCTGCTCGTGCCCTCTCTCTCCCTCTCTGTGTCAAATAAATAAATAAAATCTTTAAAAAAAAAAAAAGAAACCCCAATCGTCTACCCTCAATTAATACTTATTCCGCTGGTCCTCTAGTTCTCAGAACCACACCCATCAGCTTTCCCGGGTCTCCAGTTTGCAGATGGCAGATCATAGGACATCTCCGCCTATATAATCATATGAGTCAATTCCTTATAATAAATCACATGTATTTCCTATTGTCTGTTTCTCTGGAGAGCCCTGACTCATACCAAACACACACAAACACAAAATAACCAATGGAGTATGTGTGCTGTGAAGGAAAACTCGGGATTCTCAAAGAGAAGAAAACAGAAAAAACATAATTCCTCATTTACATGTGTCCACACATTCTTGCAACATCCTCTAAATCTCATGTTCTGTGATAGTGTGATATTATCCACTATGATGAATCCAAAAGTACCAGGCTAAAGACTAGAATATTTTGGTTTTAAAGTTATCATTTATTTTGTATTGTTTTATTTTTTAGTGGGTACAGGGCAGGAGAAAATAGGTCATAGGGAGTAAGAAGTAAAATAAAATAAAATAAAATAAAGACTAAAAGCAGGAATCTTTCATTGAAAGAATAAATAAAACTTTACAAAATGCATGTGGTCCTGAAAAAAGTTTTCTAAAACCAAATTTTTGACAAATAATTTTTTCAGGGGGTGTGCTGAAGCAGGGGCAGGGAGGGGCAGAGGGAGAGGGAGAGAGAGAATCTTGATCAGACCCCCTGCACTGAGCACGGAGCCCAGCACCAGAGCTCCATCTCACAACTCTGAGGTCATGACCTGAGCCAAAATCCAGACTCCACTGCTTAACTAACTGAGCCACCCAGGCACCCCTTGACAAATAATTTTAAATTCATGAAAATGGTTCTTGAAACCTAGCTGAAGGACTCTACTAAACCCTACCATAAAGCAGAATTCATGCATAAAAATGATTATCTCCTCTAACCCAACCTTATTTCCATTTCTGTTATTTCTAAATTTAAATTTTCAATCAAGTTTGCTGTACATCCAACAATGGGAAAGGATCACTCTAAGCAAAACGTGTTACATAACTGTCATTCTAAATTCAAAGTACTGCATATCACCTCCCAACACCCACCCTGCTCCTCCCCCACCAAAAAAATCATGCCTAAGCAAACAAAATTTTTTAAGATTTATTTATTTTATTTTAGAGAGAGAGAAAGCATGTGGAGGAGAGGGGCAAAGGGAGAAGGAAAGAAAGAATCTCAAGCAGATTCCCCACTGAACACAGAGCTTCATCCTGGACCCTGAGATCATGACCTGAGCTGAAATCAAGAATCGTACACTTAACCCACTGAGACACCTAGGCACCCCTCAGCAAACAAATTTTTTAAAGAAAATCTGCAATATTATTTTGAACCTTTAGAAATTAAAAAAAAAAATCAAGGTGATAAAATGGTTATATTCTAATCTCCAAAGAACAATTTCTTATCACGCATCACAAAATCACAGGGAGAAAGGATTTGGGTTGTAGTGTTTGTTCGTTAGTGGATTCCCCACTGATAGTGTAGCAGTGATGCTGCCATTCAGTAAGGTGCCTGTTGCTAGTCCTCTAGTCCTCTGCTCAAAGATCACAGCATCAGTAAAAGCCTTGCAAGTTCACAAGGTGCTGATGCAATTGACATATGGCTGGTAAGACCAAGTACCCATAGGGAGTTCACCAGCCCAATGTCAACTGCACATACAAGAGTCAAAACTGCAATTCCTGGATTTCCCCTTACACACACAAAAAAAAAAGGGAGGAAGAAGAGCACTAAATATTGCTGTACAAACATCACTGCTTATATTTATGTGGGGTTTTTCTAGTTGTATTATTCTTTATTCATGCCCACATCTCACTTGATTTCCCCTAGTAGATAGAGCCTATGAAAGAAAGAGTGATGCCAGAAAGTGGTGCATGTGTGTGCACGTAGGTGTGTGTGTATTCAATATATATATTCAATAATGGCAAGAACCATTGCACTAGAATGGCCCAAAAGTAGAGTTTGCCTAATGGTTGATGAAACAAATGTGAAAATTCTTCTTATGTGCAAAATACTTTATTATGCTGGATTTGAGTAGAACATAGATTCTAGAAGGGACAGCATCCAGTGAAATGATCAATCCAAGTCTCAAGTTTATATTAGATAAATGAAAATTCCCTTTCTACAGGGCCACAAACTAAATGGATGCTTTATGTAATATGGCTTTTTGTATGAGTATTCTCTGTCTATTCATTTAAAAAAATTACCAGAAAGATCTTTTCCTGGAACTTTATTCCAACTTAGAATCTAGATATGAGCAAAGATCTTACCAGAATAATGGGGCACCTGGGTGGCTCAGCTGGTTGAGTGTTTGACTCTTGGTTTCAGCTCAGGTCATGATCTCACAGGTCACGAGATCGAGCCCCACATCTGGCTCCACACTCAGCGGGGTGTCTGCTTGAAGATTTTCTCCCTCTGCCCCTCCCCCCACTCACACACATGCACGCTCTCTCTCCCACTTTCTCTCAAATAAATAAATAATTTCCTAAAAAAATAAAAAGAACTTACCACCATAAGATTCTAATATTCAGGCTTCAGAAATTATTTCTGTACTTGTGCCTCATTATGCAAGATGAGGAAAATTAGTAGGACAAAAAGATGGACTTTAAAACTCAGAATGCAAAAGAAAAATTACTTCATAAAAAGAACACAGAAGGGCGCCTGGGTGGCTCAGTTGGTTAAGCAACTGCCTTCGGCTCAGGTCATGATTCTGGAGTCCCGGGATCGAGTCCCACATCGGGCTCCCTGCTCAGCGGGGGGTCTGCTTCTCCCTCTGACCCTTCCCCTCTCATGCTCTCTGTCTCCCATTCTCTCTCTCAGATAAATAAATAAAATCTTAAAAAAAAAAAGAACACAGAAAATAATAAAAGCTAACTTGATGGCATGGATAATTAGCACCTAATGAATGGAATAATTATCCAAAGGTAATCAAGTTAATTACTTTAGTCTTCTTTTTTTTGGCTTCATTTTATCACTGTATCTAAGTTTTTATAGCTAAGCCACAGTAACTGAGTATAGAGAAATAAATGTAAAGTTCTTAAACTCCTTCGACTTTCACTGTTCATCACAACCAAGGCTGTGCCCACGCATCTAACCCACATAGGGTTAAAGGGAAAAAAAATGAGTATGTTATAATAACAAAAGGAAAAACTATATGTTTCTTAAAATATTTACCAAGGTGTAACCATCTGAAATAAGCATAGAATAATTACTCCTTTTCAAAAGTGAGCCACCCAGAAGAACGCTGCAGTTTGCCACCTTTCATTTGCTGCTCTCGAGAGTATAAATAAGGGCAACGTGGACCATGGGTGGCTTTTTAACTTTCCCTACTACCATTTTAAAGGCAAAACCCAGAAATCTGAAGAAATAGAGAACTAAATGTGACTGGCAGTGTTCTTCAAACTCAAAGATGTAACCAGGTATAACCAAATAATTTAAAATAAGATGCCTACACTAACTCCCTAAGGAACAAAATACAAAACTAAAGTTAAAGTGACTGTAAATAAGATGAAGTTTACAGTCTTCGAAGAAAAAGTGTTAATACCAATATTTCAAATTTATCAGCAGAGGAAAATAAATTATAAAATTGGAGTTAAAGGGGGAAAAAAGTAAGCAGCTTGCCATCATATCTTGACACATTAGTGTCTGCTTTTTCTTTTCAAAAGCAAACCCCTACAGTGATTAGTTAAGGTTTAAATACTAAGCTGAAAAAAAAAGACATCCTATTTTGGACATGTCTACAATCTCAGAAAAAAAACAGTTTCTTTAGTATAGTCTTATTTAAATCAAACTTTGAGTTGGGATTATAGGATTATTTGTCAGAAGACCCCAACAGCAGCCAGGACTTCAAAGGACTACATTTGCTGTATTAGAGGTGAAACTCCTCCATGCCAAAAGAGCAAAGAAAAAGAAAACTGCAGGTCTTGATCCTGATTTTAGATGGATGAGGGAAAATAATTCCCCTAAGGATTTGTAACCACAAATTAGCACCAAGATTTAAAAAAAAACAAAAACAAAAACAAAAAAAACCACAACAACAACCCTCAAGCAGAAATCTGATTTAAAATGTGTCCAGGTAAATAGAGTGCCCAAGCTAGTAGCAGAAGCAAAATATATTTCCCCTCGGGAGGAACCCACCTTCAACCCAGGCCTGACACAATTACTACAAACAAAATTCTAAAGAAAGTGAGCAGCTCATAGTCAAAATCACAAAACTTTGGGGTGCCTGGGTGGTTCAGCTGGTCAAGCGTCTGCCTTTGGCTCAGGTCATGATCTCCAGGTCCTGGGATCAAGCCCCACATTGAGCCCCACATCAATCCCCACACTGGGCTCCCTGCTCAGCAGGGAGTCTGCTTCTCCCTCTCCCCTTACCCCTCCCCATGCTAACTCTCTCAAATAAATAAATAAAATCTTTTTTAAAAAAATCACAAAACCTTAAAATAATAAAAGCAACATGAGTGATTAATAAGCAGGGGAAGGGGCACCTGGGTGGCTCGGTTAAGCATCCGCCTTCCACTCAGGTCGTGATCCCAGGATCCTGGGATGGAGTTCTACAGCAGCTCCCTGCTCAGCAGGGAATCTGCTTCTTCCCCTGCACCGCACCCCCCACCCCGACTTGGGCGCGCACGCGTGCACGCGCATGCACACACGCGAGCGCACGCGCACGCGCTCTCTCTCTCTCTCTCTCTCTCTCTCAAATAAATAAAATCTCAAAAAAAAAGAAGCAGGAGGAAAAAAGAAACTGACCCACCAAAAGACTTCAGTTATAGAAGTTATCAGAATATAAAATAAATAATAGTTGAAATTATGAGGAGATAAGCAAATGTGAAAAAGAAGCAAATAAAGTTCTAGAAATAAAAATACAATAACCAATATTAAAAATGAAATCAACAAAGTGAAATATCAGGCATAGCTGAAGTGAATTAGTAAAATGCAAGTTGAAACATAAATTTTCCCAAATGCAATCAAGAGATTAAAGAGATAAGAGACAAGGAAGATAATATAGAAGGTCTAACAAACATACAATTAGAGTTCCAGAAGGAGATCATTAAATTAATAGAGAGAGGAAATATTCAAGAGATAATAAATAGAGGCTTTCAGAATTCCTAAAAGATGCTAGTTCTCAAATGTAGTCTCTTTAATGCCAAGCAGATTTTTAATTCATACCCAGAAATATCAGATTGAAAATTCAGAAACGAGAGAGAGAGAGAGCAGGAGAATATCTTTAACAAGGAGAATATCCAAGTATCTTTAAAAGATCTTAGAAGGAACCAGAGGGGGAAGATGGATTCCCCCACAGAGGGGAAAAAAAAATGGCTTGACTGCTTAATTCTCAATGGCAACAGTAAAATTGAGAAGACAAAGGAATTATATTTTTTGATGTACACAAAGAAAATAACTGTCAAAATAGAACTCAATACTAAGGAGTCTCTTTTTCAAGAAACAAGGTGAAATAAAAGGACACACAAAAATCTCTCCATCTCTGGGGGCGCCTGGGTGGCTCAGTCGTTAAGCGTCTGCCTTCGGCTCAGGTCATGATCCCAGGGTCCTGGGATCGAGCCCCGCATCGGGCTCTCTGCTCGGCGGGAAGCCTGCTTCTCCCTCTTCCATTCCCCCCTGCTTGTGTTCCCTCTCTCGCTGTCTCTCTCTCTCTGTCAAAATAAATAAATAAATAAATAAAATTATCACAAAAAAAAAAAAAAAATCTCTCCATCTCTGTCTCTCTCTCACACACACACACTCAATAAAGGAATAGTAAAGCATGTACTTTGGGCAGAAAAAAATGGTCCCACATAGAAGGTCTGACATCCAAGAAGGAATGGTGAGAATAGATATTAATAAATACATGGTTAAACATAAAGATGCTGTATACAACAATAAAAGTAACATCTAACTTATGAGAGAAAAAAAACAGGCTATAACTAAAATACTCAATAGCAATAACACATAAGCTGGAAGTGGGTATCGTAAGAGTTAAAAAATTCTAAGGAATTTGCATTTTTTTAAAAGGACAGTGTATTAGTCTGCTAGGGCTAACATAAAATACCAAAGACTGGTGGTTTAAACAACAGAAATTTATTTTCTAATAGTTCTAGAGGCTAGAAGTCCAAGACCAAGGTTCTGTCAGGGTTGGTTTCTGGTGAGACCTCTCATCCTGGCTTACAGACAGCCACCTTCTCACTGTGTCATCACATGACCCTTCTTCTGTGCATGTGCAAAAGGGGGAGAGAGAGCTCGAATGTCTCTTCCTCTTTTTTATATGAACACCAATATTCTTGGATTAGGGCCACACCCCTATGACCTCATTTAACCTTAACTGTCTCCTTATAAATCCCATCTCCAAATAAAATCACATTGGGGGTTAGAGCTTCAACATACGAATTCTGGGGAGACACAATTCAGTCCACATCAGAAGGCAAAGATATTAACTTTAGACAATATTAATATGAGTATGCATAGTAAAATTGGGTATTCCTAACCCTCAAAATAAAAAGAATACTAAACGGGTGCCTGGGCGGCTCAGTCAGTTAAGTGTCTGCCTTCGGCTCAAGTCATGATCTCAGGGTCCTGGGACAAAGCCCCGCATAGGGCTCCCTGCTCAGCAGGAAGCCTGCTTCTTCCTCTCCCTCTGCAGCAACCCCTGCTTGTGCACTCTGTCTCTCTCACTCTCTCTCAAATAAATAAATCTTAAAAAAAAAAAAAAATGGTAAAGAAAGTGGAAAATCAATCTATCCAAAAGAAAGCAACAAAGGAGAGGAGAAAGACACAGAAAAAGTAGAATAGAAAATATGTCATAATATGATAATAAATGAATCTGAATATACCAGTCTTTATTCTAAATATAAAAAGACTAAACTCTAAAGCAAAGATCCAGCTATATGTTATTTGTTTATACAAGAGACATATCTAAAAACATTAGCTATATCAAGTTGATCATAGAGAACCCTATATCATTTTATTAATATCAAAGAAAAAAACATTAAGTCAAATAGTCTATTAGAGATTTAGAAGGTCATAAAAAGCTTAATTTACCATACAATATTTAAAAATCTAATCTTAAAAGCATCAATTACAAACCTCAAAATATGTAAAGCAAAGGTAAATTATCTACAAGAAATTGACAAATCCATTATTATAATTTCTCAGTAAGTGAATGATCAAGGAGACAAAACTATCAATACGGATAAAGAATATTTAAACAACACAGTTAAAACTTTAATCTTATGGATACACATGGACCCACATGGAACAGTGCACCCAGAAACTAGAGAATACACATTATTTTCAAGTTACACATGGAACATTTATTAAAAAGAGAACATTTGTGCTAGCCCATGAAGCTCACATCAAAAAGCATCAAAGAACTGGTATGATAGAGACCACATGCTCTGACCACATCACAAGTAGGTCAGAAATCAGCGCAACAACTAAGTATGTTTAGAAACTAGAAAACACCATTCTCAAGAAATCACAGAAAATAGCACTGTATGATAACAAAAAATACTATATAAGAATTTCTGATAAGCAGCTAATGTAGTGATTCAAGGGAAATTAACTGTCCTCTAATAAGGCAAGATTCACAGTTAATCAGCTAAGCACCCAACCTAAGAAATTAGAAAAATAGCAGAATAAACCTGAAAACAAAGAAGAAAGAAAATAAAAGAGCAAGAATGAAAGAGTTGGAAAACAAGCATATAATAGAGATGATCGGCAATGCCAAAACCTGGTTCTTTGGACAGATTAAGAGAAATTAACCTCATTATACCTCAGGATTGAAAGAGACAGAACTTAGCACATCAGGAGCTTTAAAAAATTGGGACATATCACAGATGCAGCAATGATTAAATAGATAAAAAATATGATGGGAAACTTTATGGTATAGTTTGTGCTTTTGAAAACCTAGCTACAATGACAAATGTTCCTTAAAGAGTAGAATGGATAAATTATAGAATTCATACACTAAAACACTAACAAAAATGAAAACAAATTATGGCTACAAACATTGACAAATCTCAAAAACATAACAGTGAACAAATAAGCAAGCAGAAAAGTGTATGTAATATATAATTCCCTTTGCATAATGTCCAAAAATAACCAGTACTAAAGAATATGCTGCTTTAGGAATAAAGCAAGCATTACCATTGGGTGGGGAATGAGGAAACGGAGGGATTCTAGGTATATCATACTTTTTAATCTTGGTAGTAGAGCATGGGTATTCAATTTTTTTTAACTTACAAATATGTTTCATGCACTTTTATATGTACAATGTACTTCACAATAAATGTTCTTTTAAAAAATTTCATAGTAAAATCCGTTTCAATGGCATATTCTGAACTTTCCCATGGAAACTGAACATTCACATGATCTCCTGAAAAAAATTTACCTATTCAATCTTTACATGCCTGTGACATTCCATGCCAAAATACAAAGACATGGTTCTTGTTCTCTGAGATATTACAGTGGGAAATGATACTACCCTAAACAAAAAATTCATGTTGAAGTACATACTAAGGGAATGGAGAACCTCAGTCCAGCTTGCAGAAATGAGGAAAGCAGATTATTTCACAGTGGAGAAAACAATGTCTGAAAAAAGAATAACTGGCCCAGAAAATATGTTTGGTGTGTATGTGTTTACTTTCTCTTTCCTTTTACATCCAGGACCAAATTCTAAAAATGAAAAATATGCACGAAAATGCAAATGTGACTCTGCATTCATTAGGGTCATGTTTGACGGCTAAATGTAACTATGGTCATAAAAATGAAGGCAAGAATTGCTCTCTATGTTTAACCATCCATCCTTAAGTTTCCACACATGACCTTTTCCTGGTTTCTGCCCCTTTTTATCTCTAGTTTTGTTCCTAGAAGTGACTATGTTTCTGTGATAGCCAGAGTGATACTTATCTGGTTTCAAAAGGTAATTTCTGGTTAAGATGAGTTTTTATATTAATGACAGAATGGGAGAAAGATATAGATAAAATATAGGTATACAGAAATAGACCCATTTACACAGACTTTAAGAGTCCCGGAGTTGGCAGCAAAGGACAGAAAACAGAACATTTTTAAATCTTAGAGATGATTACACAGAAACAATATCTACTCCTTCTACCATACAGCAATTGTGTATGCATCAGTACATGTGGGCAGCAGGTCAGATGGTAATATAGCAAGGAGACTGAAAATGAAAATGGAGAACATTCTCAGGCACATTCCAACTGCTGTACCTGTTTAGGTAAAAATAGCATTTATAGCTATGACTGAGCACTAGTGAATGGTTTGGAGTGGAGGCTGGACCTTATAGTTGAGTCCTTAGAAATATCTAGGGTTATTTCGTTTGGATAAAGCCCTAGTCACTCATGTCTGGGTTCAAATCCTATCTGACTTGAGCATTTCATATTACACTGGCAAAAAAAAAAAAAAAAAAAACTGCAGAAGATAATGAAGGAAAAGTATAACCAAGTCTATAGATTAGATATTGAGAATAATTAAGTGCCTTAAGGTCAACAAAAAACATCAATGCCCTTTACCCCTACCAAAAAATCTACTTCTAGGGCTTTACTCAAACGGATAATCATAGATGTGTACAAAAAACTGAGCTATCAGATATTTACCACTGTATAGTAGCAAAAAACAAAAAAGGAAAACCTGTCTGATATTATGGCATATTTCCAATAAATTGTTACATTCATAGACTACAATACTATTCAGTATTCAAAATATGTTATGAAAGATCATTCCATGATTTGCAATGTGGTTCATCCTTGGTGAAAATTAAGAAGAAATACATGCTGGGGCGCCTGAGTGGCTCAGTTGGTTAAGCCTCCAACTCTTGATTTTGGCTTAGCTCATGATCTCAAGGACATGAGATAGAGCCCCACTTCGGGCTCCGTGCTGGGTGTGGAGGCTGCTTAAGATTCTCTCTCTCTCTGCCCCTCCACCCCCAAAAATAAGATAAAATAAAAATTCTAAAATTAAAATTAAAAAAGAAATATATGGTACAATATCATTTTTAGAAACTGAAATATTACAGTATTTTTCTATATTATATAAAAATATACACCAAAATGTTAACAATTGTTATCTGTGGGCGTAATTTTCTTTTTCTGTTTTTTTGTTTGTTTGGTTGGTTGGTTTGGGGTTTTTTTGGTTTTTTTGTTCATCTAGATTTTCTAAATTTTCTATAATGAACATGTGTCACTTCCATCATAAGAAAAAAATATCTATTATAGCATAAGGATAAAGAATAAAGATTTGAAACCTTATAATAGCAACTACTTACAAAATATGGAAACAAAAATGAGAAGTTCCCAACATCACTACACCTTTCTGTAGGAACAAATTTACCCAAAGCCTATTATGGAAAATGGGGGAGCTTCAAATCCCAAATTCCTCTCATGAAAGAGCTCAATAATTCAAAAAAAGGAAAAATGTCTGAAGAAGTACTGAATGGCAACTAGCTGAAAGAATTAAAGAACAGACTTCCTGCTACTGTTGGACAGTGTAAAACTTCAGAAGGTTTGGGCAAAGTTTATCAAAATGGGGCAGGAAGACAGCCTACTTCACATCCGGCCTGGAGGTAATGGCAAAAATAAGCTAAAATGATGAAAAGAATGGGTTTTTATTACAAGTACACATTTAGAGTTGTGTCCAAAATGCCCTCTGGAAGGCAATGGATGCTATGCCTGGATTAGTCCCCTTTCCACTCCACCTCCCTTTGAATCCTTATCCTCCCAGGACCAACTTAGATCAAAAAACCTGCAGCAGACACCCTCAGCCAGAGACCGTACTGAATACCTGACATAAATAAATGTTAACTGATTCTTAGGGAACTTTCCATTGAAACTCTTGTTGTGATCCAAACTTCAAGCATCTTTAAATGCCTGCAAATGTTCTTTCTCTAAAATTAAAAAAAAAAAAAAACCAGGAAGAGGTAACAGTACCTCCCTTTGGAAGGTAACAGCTAGAACAAAGAATCATGTCCCTTCTGCACCACCTCCTCAAGGCAGAACATTAGAGTTCCCATATAAAACATTTTGCCTAAATTATTTTTTAAATGCTGTAATGATATAGACAGGACTTAGTCAATTGAGAGAAAAGAAACTAATGAAGCAGCTTTGGTCAAAAACCCCAAATGGTATGTAAAACTTACGGTTAAAATGACACATAAGGGTTTCAACTGAAAATTATCTAAGAATTGAGGAACATATATGCCAGGTGATTGGTTATTTGTACAGTACCTGGCTGGGGATGTTTTTCAATCTAAACTGGGCCTAAGAGAATATAATTTCTTTAGAATTATCACTCAAAGGAAATGCTGACAATAATAGTGTTATTATTAATTTCAATGGGTGACCACTAGATTACCCTCCTAACTGCAAATATACACTCTTTTGCCCAAGGTCTGAAAGCTATGTTTAAATCCAACCTTCCCAACTCTTCCTTACATTTTTAATAAACATGAATGTGCTTTCCAGTATATTAAACTAGAGTTTCATGCCTGAATTTTCTAAATCTTCTGTCATACAGACAGAAATGAGAACAAATTACTTTTACCAATCCTGTCCAAATTTGCCAGCATAGAGGCTAAAAGGCACTTTATCCTATGTGTCAAACTCAAAGACTGAAACAGCTCACTGTCAGCTTCAAAAACCATTTTTTACAAGCATGGCACACTGCCTCAAGCCAACTAAACACTAAAGCATGTTGGGCTGCCCAAACTGCAAATTATTTGGAATGTTCTCCATGTTTTGTGGTTACGAAAGTACCTATTTCGTGGATCATACAGTTAAAATTAGGGCCATATCTGACCTTCAAACAAAAAATTCCCAGGAAACTGAAACTATAATTGACCAAGATCCCATCAGTTCTGAAAGGCTGTGTGATCTCAGGCTCATAATCAAATATCTCAAATGTTATTTTTTGAAAGCCAAAGAGACACAACATAAACTCAATGAAACATATTACTGTCTGTTTCAAGTAAACACGAAGAACTCACCCTAAAATACACCTCATAGTTGCAAAAAAGGAATAAAAGTGCCACCTGCGACAAAGTAAAGCATATTTGTGGCAAATATAAACACATATAAAAAAATGCCTACCAAATAAAGCAAAAATCAGTCTAAAAGATTATTTCACTTCATTTCTAATTTTCATACACATATGTTAGAATGTAGCAGTTTCAGCTGTGGAATGTGATAAGAAATACTCCAAAGCTTTGCTTGTAGTGATTAGAGCACTGTATCATAGCTATTATTTTCCCAAGCATTAATGGATACCTCTTTCAAACCAAATACTTATTTAGGACATCATTCACAAATTGGAGTACCACAACTTCCCAAGGTTTGCCTCCCATGCCTTCAAGATCTACTAAGTCTCAAACCTTTGGAGAATGCCCTGAAGGTCATTTTTGAAGTGTTAAAAAAAGAAAACATCATACTGACAAGCTAATTTTTTCCTAGGGATTCCTCTACTGAAGATAAATTACTGAAGCATGAGAAATGCCTGGTTCAATCATCCACTGATGGGATACTTCAGTCCATTTTAATAAACATGTGGTTAAGATCGTTGGCATATGGCCCCCTGGTACAAGCCTTGTGCAAGAACAAGAACACGTGGGAAAACACAGTATTTTTTAACTTAACTGATGTTGATGAAATTGATGAAAATGCTGAAGAGATAGCAAGCCTTAACGGGAACTATTTTTAGCTTCTGATCTCTTAGACCTGTGTTTCTAGGGCATGTATATTATCAAGTCCCTATATAGTTTTCCCTGTTACAGATATACAGATATATAAATATGTAAGTATAGATATAGACAGATAGATACAGATTTTGTAAATATGATGTGTGTGCATATGTGTGTGTGTGTAATATATATATTTAGTTTTAAAAAGAATAATTCAGGGGGCGCCTGGGTGGCTCAGTCATTAAGCATCTGCCTTCGGCTCAGGTCACGATCCCAGGGTCCTGGGATCGAGCCCTGCATCGGGCTCCCTGCTTGGCGGGAAGCCTGCTTCTCCCTCTCCCTCTCCCACTCCCCCTGCTTGTGTTCCCTCTCTAGCTGTGTCTCTCTCTGTCAAATAAATAAATGAAATCTTAAAAAAAAAAAAGTAATTCAGGGGCACCTGGCTGGCTGAGTAGGTAGAGCATGCAACTCTTGATCTCAGGGTGGTGAGTTCAAGCCTCACATCTGGCGTAAAGATTACTTAAAAAAAAAAAAAAAAGCATATTCATAAAACAATCATTTCAAATCAAATAAACCATATACAAAATTTCAAAATTGCTAAATTTCCTAGAAAATTGTATATTCTAGGAACTAAGTCTTATCCACCTTAGAACATCAAATTCTCATTGAATGCAGTACTTTCTTGCCTGGACTCCAGCAAACTTAAGGTAAAATGATAACTGCAGTGAGGATTTTAAGTATGTAACTTTTTCTAAGCAAATTTTTTTCTAAGAACGGTCAGTGCACTGCAAATTTTCAGAAAACGCTTGGACAGTGAGTTTTGTTTTTTTTTTTTAAGTTTCAGTTCTGGTATATTTGACAGCAGAGTGACAAAATTTTGCTCAGAGATGAAAATCTATATCCCAAACAAAATGTTATAATATTAATGGTTATTCTGGAATGGTTTCCTTTCAAAACTTCCCCACTACAAATGTTTCCTACAATACCCCCTATTTTGAGAATATTTTTTCACACAGAGACTATACATAAAGCATATAACTGAGAATTTAAATACTTATATTCTTTTCTTTAAACAAGCTCCCACATTCTAACTGTTTAAAATAATCTGGATGATGTAATCAATTATGTCACTAAAACTCTGGCTATGCAACACTTCACAAAATATAGGGACTTTTCATCAGCACCTTTGATTTGCAGCTGACGCCAGATGTATGCACTGTGAGTGGAGAGAACAGAAACAGGATTAGACAGGTGTGGTAGAGACCTGGGGGTGTGAGAAAATGGGCTTCCTTCACCCAAGGACACATGAAAAAAAGAAAACTTACCCATTTGTGTAATAAATGTACTCATATATTAGGTTCCATCAAATAATTATACATATTACATACCTCATCCAAGGGTAAAACTGTCTGAAGTAATGTCTGATTATGCAAGAAACATCAGGTTGTTGTTTTTTTTTTATGATTCTTAGAAATACTACCCTTAAAATTAGTTGGAACCTTTTAATCTAAGACATAATGAAAACCATATTCACCAATAAACAAACAAAGAGAAAATCCTATCTTAAAAACGGTATAGTTAAAACCTCACCTTGCCTCACCGAAAAAACTGCATACCTACTACGGGGGATACCTGTATTTTGTAAGTGTCCTGCCCAAGTCTAAATATCTAATCAGAGACTAGAGGATCACTTTGAAATTTTGGGTCAGCCCCAGGGGACATATCATAAACATATTTGGGGAGTGCGTGTGTGGGGTGTGTGTGTGTGTTTAGCACCCTGAACCTCAGGGATATTAAAGAGAGAGAGAATGTTTCCCAAAAGGGGCGGGGAAGAGAGGACTTAAAATCAGGGCGACGCTGAAAACCGACCAGGGCTGAAAGACAGACACACAGCGCCGCAAGCTCACCCACATGTAAGAGGCAAGCTCTCAAACTGTTGGAGCTCGCAGAGAGCCTCCCGACTTGGGCAAACGAGGTGAATTTCACCCCTAAATAGGGACGAGAGCACAGTGTAAAAGTTCAAGAGGATTCCATCCCCTTTCTCTCACTCCCGGCACTTAGCTTCTGGAGGAGAAAGCCCCGCAGAGAAAAAGCCGGCGCTGGGTGCCAACCTGCAGCCGCCCAGTTTCCTAGAAGGCCTAACTGCTCCAGCGGGCAGGGGATGGCGACAGGGGGCGTCGGGAAGCGAGGCGGGCGGCACCCCGGGAAACCGAGTCCCGACCGGGCCCCCACCGTGCGGCGCGGGCTGCCGAAATCACTCAAGTCCAGCCGCAAAACCTTCCTGAAAACCCGAGCTTCTCCTGCACAACTTCGGTCTAACCAGCTCCTTCTCCGCCACACACTCCGCCCAACAGCACAGCCTCCCCAACGCGGCGGACCGAAGCGCTCCCCGCGGGCGGCTACCTGTCCGGGGGGCCAAGGACCCCAAGTCTCACCTCATACAAAGGGCTGCGCGCGGGCGCCTGCAGAAGAACCCAGGGAGCATGGCCCCATCCAGTCCCTCCCGGAACTTTCCTGACATAGCACTTCTCTCTGCTGCAGAAAAACGACGCTTCGAGGAAGAGGAGGAAGCGGAGGAGGCGGTGGTGGCGACCCAGGCGGCGGCGGCGGCGGCGGCGGGAGCTGGAGCAGAAAGTGAGGAGCATCGCGGGCGAGCGCCGCCGCCTCCCAATCTGCCGAGGGGTTCCCGCCCCCAGGGTAACCAAAGCTCCCTCTTAAAGGCGCCCGCCGCGTTTTAGGACGCGAGGAGAGAGGGAGGAGGGGAGAAGGGGCGGAGGCAAATAAAGAGGGAGGGGGCAGGCTGAGACGAAGCGATTCCCGAAGCCACCGTCCAGGCTGCCCCCGGGCTGCCGCGCTCGCCCGTTTCCGGCTGCTCCACCGACTCTCCGCCAGGGCTGGTTACCCCTCCGCCTGGGCAAAGGTAGGACAAGTTCTGGGACCCGGCACCGGGGCGCCGCTCTCGCCGTTGGCTTGCGCCAGGATTGCCCCTGGAACTTCGCCCAGTCTCCTCACCGCCCCCATCCTTTTTGGGTCCTGTCTTCCTGCCCCCGCCGCAGCGCCGCCGTCGCCCGCGCCCCCAAAGGCCTTGCGCGCCGCTGGCGACTGCCCAGTGGAATTGCGTTTCCTCGTGTGGGTCCCGCATATTCTTCCTCTATCTCCCACACAGTGATGAGGGTCTCCCCAGGAGCGCTGGAGACTGAAATAACTAAAGGCCACTTGGAGGCCCCTAGACTGATTCCTGAAAGTGTCAGTGGTGTAGGGCATGGGAGATTTGCCAAATGTCTGCTTTACCCTGTGCTCGGTTCTCCGGTGGCTAATTGCCAGATGGCCTCCAACTTTATTTCTTAACTGTTGACTTTGACTTTCATCAACAGAGATTGGCTGTAAAGATCCCCAAATGAACTCAGGAAGACCCTCCAGAAAAGTTACCATCTTAAGATCTAAATGATGCCGGGAAGTGCTGCTTTCAAGTAACAAGTGATACTGTTTTCCTAGCTATCATCATTTGTGATCGCTGCTGAGACCAGTGAGGTATGCGCAGTGTGGAGATGCCACAGAGACACACTGCATCAGCAGCCATCAACACGTTGGGAACGGACCACATTCACAGTGGGTGTGGGCAGCAGAGGGCTTGTGGAAACGGGTTAAGATCCAGCTGGGGCTTACAAAGAACTGCCTCCCACGGGGGGTGGGCCCGGAGGGAGTGGTAGATTCTAATTCACACAAAAGCACTGGCATAGTTGCCTGAGACTGGACCTCAGTCCTACCATCTGCCGCTGTATAGCAAGCGCATGCTGATTTGTGGAGGAAGAGGGCAGGGAGACAATGTGCAAAAGGTTGGAGCAATTTCTCTTACAATGTGGAGAAGAAATAAGCCTTGGGCTCTATAAAAGCAGGAGATGTGGTCCTTTCCTGGAGCAAACATGAAGATGAGAGAGGAGGCTGGCAGTGAACAAGAGGAAGGATATCTTCCTATTATGATACATTCCTATATAGTCAGAATAATGGAGGTAATTGGTACCCAACTCAAAGTGACTCAAGAAAACCTACAGTGGAGGAGGTTGGAATGTATTGGCTCATATGCTTAAAATCCCAAGAGTAGATCTGCCAAAAAAAAAAAAGAAGAAGAAGAAAAAGAAGAATTACTATTTTTTTGAATCTTCTTTTTTCCTCCAGATGATCAAAGAATGTTAGGACTCTGTTTCTCTCCATATTGTTCTGTGCTTTCATTGTACAGGTTTTATTTTCTCTAGTCAGGGCCTAGATTGACAGCCCCAGACTTACTTTCTCCTCCAGCCTCCTTAGCAACTGATCCCATTAGCAAGAGAGCAGGCCAAAGAATGAGTCTTATTGGACTAACTTGGACCCTACTCCCATCTCTGAACTGAGCATTGTAACCATGGGTTTAAATATGCACTGCAGGTTGGGGTCACTTGACTATGTCTGAAAAAGATCAAGGGAGATAGCTTTAGTGCCCCCCGCCCTGTACACCTAAACCACATGAACTGACTGGAAGAGAGGAGGTTCCCAAAAGGAAAATTAGTTTTTCTAATAAAGAGAAAATGAATGTTGAGTAGGTAAAGACCGTAGATGACCCACTCCCAATCCCACCACACACACACACAGCACCAAAGGGACTGACTACCTCTCTGGCTTCTCCACCAGTAGCCTCAGGACCAGGAGAATGCCAATGGTCTTGGGGTTACAGTTAGCCACATCCTTTGGCCTCAGAAGCCCTGGGAAGGTGCTCAGTAATATTTCACAACCACTTGCAAACAAACAGTATCTAAAATGTAATTGTATTCAATCATTTTTTTTTCCTAAATCAGGATACCTCTGCTTCTACATGCCCCCAATCCACATTCCTTATTAAGCTTTGTGTTATATAATCCATTCAACCTGATAAGAGCCCATGGAAATGTCTTGTTACCTATACAGTGTGTTCATTCAACTGGAGAAAGAAATGAGGCCTATAAATAATCATATTTCAGTATCCAAGTGACACAGGGCCCAACTTCATTTTCAACTCCTATGAGTTCTTCTTTAATCTTTTCAGACAGCACAGGAGTTTATATTTTGCCTACCAAAAATGCCAGTTTCAGGCTTTTTTCTTCCTGCACAAGAACTTTTCTTGTAGTTGCTCACAAAAACGTTTCATATTTTCTTCCTTCATTTCTCTATTTTATAAAAGTGTGTATGTATCATAGAAAAATAGACTTAACCTGGAGGAGACTTTCGAATGAAGCTGAAGCAGCCCCCTTTATTTCATGGAAGAAATGAAAGCTCAGAGATTGACTTGTCTAGGGTTGTGCAGCTCTGTGCTCAGCATTGCAAAAAGTACAGAAACAGAAGCATACAACATGGCCACTATCCTCAAAGAAGTTAAATTTAGTCAAAGAGACATTAACCTTCTAAGATATTATAAGACAATTATAGAGAATCACAATATACCATATAATTTAGTATTTAAAAATGTGTGATGAGCTGTGTGTTACCTATAGGCCTTGAGATAAGAGACACCATAAACTGGAGTAGTCTGGGAAACACTTTTTAGCCAGGAACCACCTTGATGGTCTTTAAAAAATGCATAGGGGAAAAAAAAAAAAAATGGGCTCGCCACATGAGAAAAACAAAATGAGAAGGCATTGATGGAGGAAAGATCCTACCATGTGTTTGGAACAGAAAGGAAATCTGCACTGTCATGGTTTAGAAGAGTGTTTCTAAGTGCAAGTGAGATCATTTTAGTGGGTTTTGAGAGGTATTTTTTTAGTTAAATAAAACAGAATATCCGTGTGCCTCATACCTAATAAGATTAAGTATTGTTTGTTACACTTCTGTTTCATTATGTTATGTGTTCTTAGTTATGATGTAAATTTTTTTATCTTACTTTGGATTATGTTCAAAGAAAGTTAAAAGCCCCTAGTTCAGAAGCCAGATAGACTGGATGTGAAACTCTGCTTTGTAGCAAGACATCAATCGAATAATATCCCTCCAAGGATCCGTTTCCTTACGTGCAAGAGATATTCAGCACAGTCCTTTGCACAGAGTGAGACCTATAAATGGCACCTCTTTTTTTTTTTAAGATTTTATTTATTTATTTGACAGAGAGAGAGATAGCGAGAGCAGGAACACAAGCAGGGGGAGTGGGAGAGGGAGAAGCAGGCTTCCTGCCGAGCAGGGAGCCCGACATGGGACTCGATCCCAGGACCCTGGGATCATGACCTGAGCCGAAGGCAGACATTTAACGACTGAGCCACCCAGGCGCCCCTAAATGGCACCTCTTATTTGCTGGCCGGATTGAAGACGACCGTATATGAGAATCACCTTAAGAACTTTGTCAAAATCCCAGTACCTGGGACCTTAGAGAACCAGACTCAACTCTAAGGGTGAGTCTGCGCATCAGTGTTTAAAAGCTCCCCGGGTCCAGTCATGGCTGCGAGCCCCTGGGCTGGACCCATAGCAGAGCACATCTAGCACCTGAGGAGCGTGGTGAAACACCATCTCTTTCTTCAGTAGGCACATTGATCTTCATGATTTATGTCTCTGTTTCTTTATCAAGCAATAGGTAGCACGTTAGGTCGTCCGCAGAATTCTAACTACTTTTGGCTCTGAAAATCTTCAACTGTGGTGCAAACCGCTCATGGTTTATCTCAGTCAGCAACACAGCATGGATCCTGAGTCATAATCTCTTATGTATCTCTCCAAGTGTACAATTTATGGTCAGTTACCAGCATACAGTGGTTTCTGGAGGTGTTAAAAAGCAGTAAAATACCACCAAAAATTGCCTAAGGAAGAGGAAAAGGGCCAGAAGCAAATGGCATTGGAAATCCATAAGCTAAATAATTAGCAAATGACTCATTAAATTTCAGCTATTTTCATCCTGACTTTTAATACTGCAGTTTCTAAATATACTAATTAGTGATGTGCCTTTTGTAATCTTACATTTAGTAATCCCTAAGTGTTTGTATCTTGCACGTTTTTCCCCTATACAGTCAATCCCTTTGTGTGTGAAGCAGGAGAAGGTTTCTTCAAATACAGATTGTCCAAGAGACTCAGAATCGGTTTTTCTGCCTAGTCATTTTGTCTCTGTAAATTTTGGCTTTTTTTTTTTTTTTTTATTCGATTGGGCAAAGATAATAATGTAGAATGGTTTTGAATCTCCCCAAAGAGACAGAGCAACTGCTATAAGAAAGGAATAAAAAACCTAAAACCTAAAATTCCAACAACCAGACCTTATGTGCAACATGATATAACAAAATCAGAAGTACCCAGAACCATTATCAGGTCTTCTTGCCTAAGATAGAATCTGAATTTAATCCAGCCTCTAGAACTAATAGGAAATACAGGGGACCAAGAATGGAGTTTGAAAACCAAGCCACCTCAAGAAAGCAATCAGTCAAATCCAGAATGTCAAACGTTCAATTAAAAAAAAAAAAAAAATGACCTAGTTTCTCTACCAAATCAATGGCATGAAAAAACAAGGGCCTGGGGCACCTGGGTGGCTCAGTCGGTTAAGCCGCTGCCTTCGGCTCAGGTCATGATGCCAGGGTCCTGGGGTCGAGCCCCGCATCGGGCTCCCTGCTCAGCGGGGAGCCTGCTTCTCCCTCTGCCTCTGCCTGCCTCTCTGCCTACTTGTTCTCTCCCTCTGTCAAATAAATAAATAAAATCTTAAAAAAAAAAAAAAAAAACAAGGGCCTGATTAAAGAATAAAAGATTTAAAAATCATGATCATGGGGCACCTAAGTGGCTCAATCAGTTGGGCGTCCGACTCTTGATTTCAGCTTGGGTCATGATCTCAGGGTTGTGAGATGGAGCCCCGTGTCAGGCTCCACACTCAGGGGGGAGGCTGCTTGGGATTCTCTTTCTCTCTCTGCCCCTCCCCCTGTACGTGCTCTCTCTCTCTCTCTCTCAAATAAATAAATAAATTTTTAAAAAGAAAGAAGGAAGGAAGGAGGGAGGGAGGGAGGGACAGAGGGAGGGAGGGAGAAAGAAAAGATTCATAATCATGAAATGCAATGTGTGGGACTTTGTGTCCTGTTTTGGCCAAACCACCTGTGAAAAGAACCCTTGAGACACTCAGGAAAATCAGATATAGACTAAATATTAGATACTATAAATGAATTATTCTTAATTTTCTTAGATGTGATAATGACATGACAGTTATATATAAAACAAAAATTTCATCAGAGATACATACTGAAGAATTTTATAATCCTGCCCCCAAAAATGGAAGGAGTAATAGGTGGAAAAATGACTGATAACTTTTGAAACTGGGGGATGATACAGGGAGGTTTATTATCCTATACTTCTGTTATTGTCTATGTTTGGAAAGTTCCTTAATTTGATGTTGAGTTAACTTTTTATTAAAATCTTTCTCTTGGTTTTGCTAATGGGATAGTGATAAATATATGTGAGTCTGGACCTGGTTACATCTTGAGTATCTTTAGAAACAAGCTTTTAGGCTCAAAAGTCTTTGTTATAGTATTTTTGGCCAGTATTTACTAGTCACATTCAAGGCACAGGACTGGACCCCAGAGTGATCAGTGAGGGTCCCTGTGGGAGGAGTCCACAGCCACTCCAGACAGTTGGCCATCTGCATCCCAGGGGCCCACTCTCCAAATATCTCTGCACCCCAATGATTATGTCCAGCGACCAGCTTTGGCTGCCTCCACCTTGGCATGTCCATGGTGACGTCTACCCGTGAGTCTGTAGGAACTAACTGGCTGAATGCTTTTATCCTTTTTGTAAGCCTTACTGAAGCCATGATATTTTGGCCTCTTCCCATCCCCTACCTTACCCCATCGCACTATCTCCCACCACCCCCCCCCCCCAGCAGGCACACACTCACACAAGCACATGTGCGTGCACACACCCACCCAAGAAGCATTGCAGGGATAAGATCCAGCAAGCCAAGACCAGTGAGAGTAGATAGAGAGCAGCCATTCAGCCTGCTGTTAGTCTATATCTTTGTCTCCAACACTTGTATCTGGACCACTATGGCACATGATTCAGTTTTAGAGAATGTAACTATGATGTCTATTTAATTTATCATAAATTGGAAAATATAACTAGCACATCAGTCTCATGGACATTACTTCTGTCGAAGCTGTTTTTTTTTTTAAAAATGAGTCAATTAAAAATATTAAGTGAATAAAAGTATAGATATTTTGAGAATATGACAAAATTCATGAAAGTGTTTCATATATGACTAAGAGTTTTGAAATTCTGTCTTCATCTATAGAAGGAGAAAGAGGCCTTATACCTCACACACTGCAAGCCCGGTTGAGCAGGAGCTTAGCTAGAAATGCAAGATAGTGCAGTAGATAAAGAAATCCTTTGATAATTACAAGTTCTATTTCTAGTGCCACCATGATGGAGGAACCTTGGGCAGTTTGTTAGTTAACCTCTTCAACCCTCAGTTTCTTTATCTGTATATTGGGAACAAGAATGAAGTATTATGAGGATTAAGTAAAATATTCATCCAAAACACCTAACATAGTCTCTGATACAAAGTTAATGTCAGTGCATGTTGGGACCATGACTAATGATACCAAGTTTGTATTTTTCTGGATGTTCTTTTATCTCATTTCCTTTTAGAACGTTTGGAATAATAGGCAGCCGATTTGAAATTTTTCCATTAAGAAATATAATTAACAATGTTCAATATCATTGTCACTAACTGTGAGGTTATTTTCAGTATGAGTTTTTTTCAAGATTTTATTTATTCATTTGACAGAGAGAGAGACAGGGAGAGAGGAAACACAAGCAGGGGGAATGGGAGAGGGAGAAGCAGGCTTCCTGCGGAGCAGGGAGCCCAATGTGGGGCTCGATCCCAGGACCCTGGGATCATGACCTGAGCCGAAGGCAGACGCTTAACGACTGAGCCACCCAGGCACCCCTTCAGTATGAATTTTTTGACAAGTGAAGTGATTCTTATCCTACCGATAATAAGTTTTATCACCTATTATCTCTTCTGTAATCATTCATTTTTCATATAATTGAAAAATCAATTTTTTAAAAAAAATATATATTTAAAAAAAACAATTATAATTGGCCCTTACAAAAGGTATCACTTCAGTAACCTTTAAAGAATATTTAGAAGTTATAAAATCTGAATATTCTATTTTTTAAAAAAAGATAATGGATAAACAGATATTTGAGTTGAAAGGAATTTTGTTGGTCTTGGAAATCATAAAATCATCCATTTTAGAATAAAAATCACCAAGAGAAAACAATTATTCTCAAAATTACCATGTGAAATCATTGTAATTCTTTATCATACATAAGTATTTTGTGTAATATTTACCTTCTAAAGATTTTCTGCTAGTATTAGATACATAACTTATATAGGTAATGGGCAAAGTAATTTTAAAAAAAAGAGTATACCAACAGAAATGAAAGTGGGTTAAGTGTCTGCCTTCAGCTCAGGTCATGATTCCAGGGTCCTGGGATTGAACCCCACTTCAGGCTCCCTGCTCAGGGGGGGAGTCTGCTTCTCCCTCTGCCCCTCCCCCACTCATGCTCACTCGCTCTCTCTCTCGCTCTCAAATAAATTAATAAAATCTTTTTCTAAATAAATAAATAACGCACCACCCAGCTGTTCCGAGGAATTCCACCTCACTGCCAACCTGCTGCTCTGAAGACCCAGCCCTGCATTCACTGAGGCCACACTCCCCTTGGCCTGCACTCAGCCAACGGCAGAGAATGGCTGGGGCACTAGTGTTGCCCATTCCTGCAGACATGGGATTCCTCTACCAGGCAGCTTTGGCTCCAGGACTCCTCATCAGACTGACCAAAACTTTCTGACAACTGTGCTGCTATAGTCTGAAATTCTTCGTCCCCAGTCGTCCTTCCTCCTTCCGCTCCTGGCACTCCAGTGAGACCTGCATCATGGTCTGATGGCTCTTTCTGCTTCCTACATCCCAGTCTTTAGCTTTCACTGACACTTCCACCAATAAATCTCCGACACACTTCATCCCATCTTGGCGCCTGCTTCTTAGTGGATGAAGACAAACTCAGGTAACATGAATTTGACAGCTAGAAACACTTTTAAGAGCATAGCTGAGGTGTTAGTAGAAACTGTCGGGAAGGTGCAGCATAGCCAGCCTAAGGGAGCCACAAGGAATTCGTGTGTGCTTATTTTGCGCAAAGAGGAGGACTTCTTTGAAAGACCCATCATGTGTGCACATTTCAGTGGAACAGTGAGAAGCCATCTGCAACTTAGGAAAGGTGTGACGTGCTTGCAGTGAGGCAGACACCAGCATCAGGGCTGCCTGAAAAAGAGGACTACCCGTATCAGCTAGATGGAGAAAGAAGGGAGCAGGACACAGGAAAAGTAAAAACTAATTGAGGATTCCTGTTTTGGTAAGTCAAAGAGATAACAGCAGTGCCCACTAGAGGAAGAGAAAGAAAAGAGCTTTATCTAATTCACTTGAGAAAAGGGTGGGGGGAAGGGAAGCGATGATTCACTGAACCATTACCACCAGATTCCCCCCAAGCAGGAATGTGTCATTGTTTGGGAGAAGAAATCAATGAGGTCACTTCATAGAAGCAAGGCCATTAAGGCTTAGATGACAAACATGTACCAAAACATTCCAGAAGGGAGAAGCTGGATTGCATGGACAGGGGATGGGGTGTTATTGCTCCTGAGAGCAACAAGGAGAGAGACGAGTGAAGAGCCAAAGAGAATTTCTTCTCTCCAGAAATTCGCTAATGTCTGACTAAGCTACACATGCTTTTAGGAAGTTGTTTTTGTTTGTTGTTTGTTTGCTTTAAGAAAAGTCAAAGCTGAGATCCCCATCTGGGTCCACATGGCAGAAGCCTGGGAAGTAGACGTGAGCCGACTGCAGTAAGTCCTTCAGGAATTCTCAGAATTCTTGAGAAGGCTTAGGATTCCCAGAGCCATGAACTTAAGAGTCGATGGTATTGAGCTCATTTGATCCGGCTCATAAGAGACAAGAAGGCCGTATTTGATGTCTGGGTTGCATTGACCATCATGCAATAGAACTATAGGATTCTTGAATTCATCTCATACAACACCTTCAGTTTTTATAGTTAAGGAACTGCGGCATAGGAAGAATCTTAGTTCCTTTGGAAGCAGATCCTGACAGGATTTGAGTGCAAAAAGTTAATGTGGGAGGTGGGAAAAGGTGACTGGAAGGGAAGAAAATCATTAAAGAGTATATTTTTCAAGCAAGTTTCCCCTGTGTGCAAGTAGAATTAATACTGCTGAGGATCTCTGGAGCCAGCACTGCAGATCCTGCCCAAGGATGAGAGCCCTGGATATTGAGCTCCCGTCAATCACTACCTGAGTGGGGAGTGGTAATTCTCTGGAACATCTGGCCTATCCTCTGCTGGGGCAGAACTGGCTCCAGAGGCGAGAGAAGGCTCTCGGGCATTGAGGCAGGTTCTGACAATCAGAAGCGTAGCTAAGCATGCACGGCAATACTACATGCCGGGGGGACTGGCGGGGCAATGACAGCATCTGCTACGTGAAGGTAAAGAGACTTGCCGGGAAGCTCACAGAGGAGTCACAGAGACAGGGGGAGAGACACCAACCTTGGGGCTGGAGGTGGAGGGTGGTAGGATCTGACTGAGAGTTAGGCAGACCTGGGTTTGAATCGCAGCCCTGTTCCCTAGATTCTGTGCAATCTGGAAACCTACTTAGCCATTCTGAGCTTCGACTGTCTCGTCTGAAAACTGGGGATAACTAGCTTGTAGGGTTGGTGAAAACCGAATAAAGAAATTTTGTGAAGGAAATAGCAAATTGCCTAGAACAGAGAAGACACACAAATGTGACTAATACTAATAGTAACCATTACTTTATTAAATAGGATGAATCTGATAGGGGCACAAACAAGAAAAAAGGAAAAAGCTTTCTTCTTTCCCTCCTACCACTGCCTTCAGCCATGCTGTGGGGAAACTCCCCCTCCTCAGCCCTGGACCTTTGCTCTCCAGACAATTTCAGTTATTAACTTTTTTCACTGATTCTAGGATAGTGTGGTGTGAAATCAAGATATATCTTATAATCTACTGAGTCTTAAGACTGGATGGAGTACTGAAAACTGGATTTCTTTTGGTAATGAAGACTCATTTTTCATATATTTAAATCTAGTCCAAAGATAATATAATGTTGATAGATGTTGAAGCTAGGGGAGAGGTACATAGGATTTATTGTATTATTCTCTGTACTTTTGTGTATGTTTAAAAACTTCCATAACACAAAAATTTATTACAGTTTATTCTAGCCCCATTAAAACTTTGACTTCATACCCAACACTTCTTAAAAATTAAACATCAGAGATGTTAGACATAGATTTTCATAAGTTTATTTTTTAAAGGACGATGAAACTGAAAGGAACTGTACTATTTTCTTCCTTCTTTGTTAGTTTGGTTTTTTGCTTTTTGTTTAGAGAAGGAGAGAGAGAAGGGGGGAGGGGCAGAGGGAGAGAGAGAATCTTAAGCAGGGCTCCACATCCAGCAGGGAGCCCAACTCAGGGCTCGATCTCACAACCTGAGATCCTGACCTGAGCCGAAATCAAGAGTTGGATGCTTAACTGACAGAGCCACTCAGGTGCCCCTGATTTTTGTTAGTTTTGATAACAACCTAGCCTTACATACAGGGATGTAAGCATGAATGAGCACAATTTAATCAAATTACATTTGATGACAATTCAGTAAACAAGCATTTAACACAGGATGGGGACAAAGAAAGAAGAGGTACCTTTTTTTCCGGTTCACAGAGCCCTGCTTAAGGATATATTTCTATAACGACTTACCATTAAGAGAGACAATGTGGGGGGAGATGAACTTAAAATCAAAATTATTGTCCCATATGCTTTGAAAAGTAACTTTAGAGCCAGATCTACTTCCTTTTCTCAAAACCATCCTTTTCACTATCAGCAGGTAGAATTTGGGTGAATCAAGTTTTAGAATTAAATAGTAATTTTGCTTTTTAATACGAAGTCATAAACAGATTATTAACATTGAAGGCTTAGATTCCCTGAAAATCGAGGAGGAAGCTTAAAATATATTTCAGTGGAACGTTAGTCCTTTGCGGGGTTTGGGAAATACTATAGTCTCTGTTCCTCTTAGGGAATCACGATGTCGTCTGCATGTTAAATGCTTAAGTCCTGCCAAAAGCGATCTGTTTAACATTTATAACCCATGCAACGGCCTGAATATTTGTATCCCCCCAAAATTCGTATGTTGAAATCCTAACATGCAATGTGATGGTATCTGCTGGTGGAGCCTTTGGGAAGAGATTAGGTCATGAGGATGGAGCCCTCATGACTGGGATTAGTGCCACAACCCCAGAAGACCATCTCACTCTTTCTGCCTTGTGAGGACACGGCCGGAAGACAGCCAGCCAGCTATGAACAGGAAGCAGGCCCTAGCCAGCACTGAATCTGCTGGCTCCTTGATCTTGGATTTCCAGCCTTCAGAACTGAGAAATAAATGCTTGCTGTGTAAGGCACCCAGTCTGTTAGAATAATCTGAACAGACCAAAACAACCCAGCATTTTCCAAACATTCCTGACCACAGATCTCTTCTGCATCAAGCACCTGTTTTTGGAATACACATTCTGAGAAATGTTCTAGCTTGTGAACTCTTACAGTAAAGATAAGTGTGTTCTTTTTTGTATCTGGTTAAATACATTCTCAGTAAATATTTGTTGAAGGGATCAACCCTCATTAGGCCACAATTACCTAATGCACAATCTTACTGTGCCTTAAAGAAAGATGCCAAACCAATCATTTCCTTTAGGTCCTGTTTCTTTTTTTTTTGTTAAGATTTTATTTATTTATTTATTTGACAGAGAGATAGAGAGAGCACAAGGGAGAGGGTGAAGCAGGCTCCCCGCTGAGCAGAGAGCCTGATGCAGGACTCGATTCCAGGACCCTGGGATCATGAGCTGAGCCGAAGGCAGACACTTACCCGACTGAGTCACCCAGGTGACCCTTAGGTCCTGTTTCCATGTGCAGTGGTGGATAAGCCTTCAGCCTCCTTTGGTGAATCTACCAGGCAGTTTCCCTCCTCTGTCCTTTTCTGGGTGAGTAAGTTAGGAGGTCCAGCAGCCTGGATATACTCAAGTGCTTAGCAGATACTTCTCTGGCTTAGCCAATTCTGTTTTTACTACAGTCTTGACCTGAAGTACCAGATACACTCCTGGTTATTAAAAAGTAAGTCTAAAAAGCAACAGAGCCATTTCCTTTCTTTAAAAAAAAAAAAGTCTATCATCGTTTCCCCGATTGGCTTCGTCCCTGTATATACCACTCTATGAGCAAGACAGCCCCAGAGGGGAAAAGGAGGAAGTGGTAGAATTGGGGGAAACTTCACACTAACAACACTCACTCCTTATTCTTCTCCTTCAAGCCCGGGTAATAGAAAGTTAACTTACGTGTACCCGATATCCACAGTTTACATAATACCTAATAAACTAGAAGTGCTTTCAAGAGATCTATGGAGTATATGTACTGCTTTCATTTCTAAGGACGTTACGACAACATTTATTTCTGAATGGTTAAGAAATTTACAAAACAACAGATACCGATATAAGTCCTGAAGAATGACCTGTTGTCAAGACAGCAATTAAGTGCATGAGTATTCTTAAAGCATTTAGTGTTAGCCCATGCTCCTTCACTGACATCTGGTTATATTTACTGAGACTATGTTGTTGCGAACCATCTAGGGAATTCACATTCCCACAGGAAACTGCACTCTTCAGCTGGTTTCATGTGTACATAGTTTGTAAGAAAAGCATCAATTAGTATTGACTTCAGCAGCAAATATCACAGCTATTAGCAATGTGTCACTTGTGTGACTTTTTTGTTTGTTTCAACCCCAAAACTAAGAATATGGAATTATGTATGTGCTTGTATTATGTGGTATGTTTTATATATAAAACTAGAAAAGCATCAAGGCTTTTTGTATTGACTATTCCCCAACCAGTCTTTTAAAACTTCTGACAGAAGAGCCTTGTCTTCTACTAGAATTATTTCTAAATAAAAATGGGAATTTAAGTTTTTCTCCATCAGTATACTCCTCATAGAAATGTTCCTAGGCTCATGAAGTGGGACAGGGCATATATGAGGATGTTGATCAATCGTTTCTGGTACTGGGGAGTTGAAGGCAAACTGGATGCTCATCATTTGGAGGAAGAATGTTAAATGTGGTAGATAGACACCATGAATTACCACGCAGTGGTGAGAAATACATGAAAATGTACTGTCAAGTGAAAAATGTAAGAAACCGTACAAGACAACACTCCTTATGTAAATTAAAAACACATACATCCAAACAACACTACATACTTCTCAAAGTCCTGTATCTATTCAAAGACATTTTGAAAACATTAAAAGTGACTGTCAGACAGCCAGGGCTTTGGATCAGCTGGGGGGTCCTTGAGCATCTTTCTCTATTTCTATGTACTTTCTCTAGTCTTTCCAGTGTGGTGACCTCAGAATAGCTGGACTTCTTACATGGTGTGCTTTCAGAGCTATGTAGTACTAGTTCTCAAATTTTAGCATACAACAGAATCTCAGGAGGGTTTTTTAAAACACAGATGTCTGGGATACACCCCAGAGTTTCTGATTCAGTAGGCTGGGTTGGGGCCCAGGGAATGCTGACATCGCTGGTACTAGAACCACACTTTGAGAACCAAGATATTGAGGAAAGCATCTGAAAGCTCAGGGAGATGAAACTGTTCAAAGGCTTCAAGCATATGCAGTATTCTCAGCCATCTCCTAGCCATACCCCTCAAGAGGCCTTAAGGTCCTTTTGTCACCAAGGCATTAAGAAATATATTGAGGAGGGGCATCGCCATCCTTCCATAGCTCTCGGGTAGCCGTCCTGAGTAAACCATCGATGGTGGCACAAGATGCTGCAGTGGGATGAGGTTCCCTGACCTCAGTGACCAAAAGTGGAATTCCAGAGTGGTAGACACTGGTGATGCCATCACAAGTATTTGAACCAACACATTAAATTCAGAATTCCGTGTGAGCTCACCATAGCAAAAAATTCAGCCCAATCAAGGCTTCTAGTTCATCCTCCTTGAGGGAACACCACTAGAACTCACTCCCATGCATGCTCCTCACACTCCTGACAATAGCATGTGGTGAGGTACTGTACCTGTTGGGACAGAAACTATGTCCTGTTATTTTTTCTTTACCTGGACCATGTTGTAATGTAATTCTTATATGTAAACACAGAGACAATAAAAAATAGTGAGGGGATGGGTCCTGAGAAGAATCAGTGCCAGTATGTGCAACAGCTCCCTAGGATGCACTCATTGAAAGACTTTAATGCAGACTTAAGCTGATTTCCTGAAGAGCAGGAAAGGACTCCTCTGTCAAGAGAGAGTCTCAAAGATTGGAGGGTTGAAATCTCTCAGCTTCACATGTGTCTGCCCAAATATCTTCATCCACATCCTTCCCACCAGCACCCTTACTTTTGTATGAGAGATCAAGTAGAATGGAGCAATTCACTGATGTTACAACTCTGCAGGACTTCCCGTCAGGCCTTGGGGCTCAGGCTTCAGCCATATTTAGCCTGCAATCTACAGGAGAGAAAGGACTCTTTCAAAGTTGCTATGGAGGCTTTTTGATTCTCCAAGCACGTACTCAGCCGGACATTCATAGCTTTCACTCCTCCTTTTCCTTATATACACCATTGAGGAGAGAAGAAGTCAGCTGATGCTACTATCTTTATTATGGTTATTGATCTTATATGATAACATTGTCTTCATAGTGATTAATTACACATAAGCTAAGATGGAGCAACAGTTATATGGAGCTGAGACCAAAGATCTGGGTGGTCTGGCAGTGGCTACAGATAGCAGCATTGCTATCTAGGAATTGAACCTTGATCTAGCCAGGTGGGGAAGGGAAGCTGGGGAGCCTGGGACTCTGAGATGAGCCCAGTCTATATCATGAGGAGTTGAAATGGTCCCATGTTTGTGACATCATCTGAACATCATTTAAAGCAGAAGAAAATCCTTTCCACAGGAAAGTTTCCACAATCTCCAAATTAGGCCCACAGGATTCCCACCTATTAGGATCAGTCAGTGGGGCTGTAATCAAAGATCTTCATATGAGAAAGCAAGCTAGAATGCATAACCAACAAACAACAGATTTTGAGCCCAAGGATTACAGATATTAGAATTTTATTAAGTTTACAATACGAAGCAGTTACGCAAGGAAGGTCTAAAACATGAAGAATGACTCACAAATATGATTGATCAGTGACTGTTGGAATATATAGAATAAGCAAAAATATGTTTTGTTTTTTTTTTTTGTTTTTTTTTTTTTTTTTTTTTTTTTAAAGATTTTATTTATTTATCTGACAGAGAGAGACACAGCGAGAGAGAGAACACAAGCAGGGGGAGTGGGAGAGGGAGAAGCAGGCTTTCCACTGAGCAGGGAGCCCGATGCGGGGCTCGATCCCAGGACCCTGGGATCATGACCTGAGCCGAAGGCAGACGCTTAACGACTGAGCCACCCAGGCGCCCCAGCAAAAATATGTTTTAAATAACTTATAGAAACTGAAAATATATTTGTTGAAACAATCTCAATTAACTAATAAAGAGCAGATTTTATACAACTGAAAAGAATCTGAGAGCTAGACAGTGGCTAAGACAGATGCAAAGAAATGGTTCCAAATTTATAATAGAAAAACCAGAGAGAAAACATGAACAGGACTATAATGGTTAATTTTTTGTGTCGACTTGGCTGGGCTATGGTACCCAGATATTTGGTCAGACATTATTTTAGATGTTTCTGTGAAAGTAGTTTTTAGATGAGATTAACATTTATATCAGTAGACTTTTAATAAAGCAGATTATAGTCCATAATGTGGGTGGGTGTCATCCAAACAGTTGAAGGCCTTGATAGAAAAAAGACTGACCTCCCTGGTGAAGAGGGGATTCAGCCAGCAGACTGCCTCTGGACTCCAACTGCAACTCTTCCCTGGGTCTCCAGCCTATTAACCCACCTTACAGATTTTGGACTTGCCAAGCTTTCGCTCTCTCTCTTTCTCTCTCTCGTCTCTCCATGAGATGTGTGTGTGTGTGTGTGTGAGTGTGTGTGTGCGTGCATGTGTGCATGCGCATGCACCTCTTATGGGTTCTGTTTCTCTAGAGAACCTTGACTAATACAAGGACATTAAAGAATTGGGAGAGTGAACCGAGAGAGTTTAATAGATATAAAATGAGAGTCTTAGAAGAAGAGAATAGACCTAATAGAGAAGAAGAAATGTTTAGCAAGTGAATAACTAAAACATTTCCAGAATTGATTAAAAACATGAATCTACAGATTCAAGAACTGCACACAAGCAGTATAAACAAAAAGAAACCCACACCTAGGTACCTGGTAGTAGAATTACAGAACACCAAAAACAAAGAGACGATCTTAAAAATAAAAAAATAAAAAAGAACACAAAAGAACGGCAATTAGAATGACCCACACTTCTCAATAGCAACAATGGATTCTGAGGACAGTGGAATAATATCATCAAAGTGGTGAGAGAAAATAACCAACCTTGAAATTGGTACCTAGTGAAACTATTTCCTTCGGAATGCAAGTAGGGAAACCTGGGTGGCTCAGTTGGTTCAGTGTCCCATTCTCGATTTCGGCTCAGGTCATGATCTCAGGGTTGTGGGATCCAGCCCAGCCCTGGGCTCCATGCTCAGGGTGAGTCTGCTTGTCCCTCTTCCTCCCCCTCCCCCCTACCTCCCTCAAGTAAATAAATAAATAAGAATGGAAGTAAAATAAACACATTTGTGAACAAGCAAAATCTGAGAATTTCCCACTAAGAAATCATCACTAAAGGAGCTACTAGAGGATATAATTTAGGAAGAAGGAAAATGGTCCTAGCAGAGGGGTCTAAGATTCTGGAAAGAATGGTAAATTAAAAACATAAATAAAAATCCAAACAAAAATTTTCTCTATAAAATAATAATGATGACAGGGCGCCTGGGTGGCTCAGATGGTTAAGCATCTGCCTTTGGCTCAGGTCATGATCCCAGGGTCCTGGGATCAAGCCCCACGTCTGGCTCCTGGCTTGGTGGGAAGCCTGCTTCTCCCTCTCCCTCTGCCTCTCCCCCTACTCATGCTCTTTCTCTCTCTCTCTGTCTCAAATGAATAAATAAAATCTTAAAATAATAATAATAATAATGATGATGATAGTTTCTAATTTTAAATGCTTTTAAAAAAAAGAACAGAACTAAAATGCTGGACTATAATAGTACACCAGACAGGGGGGTAATGGGAGTTGGTGTTCTAAGGTCTTTGTGTGTCCAGTTAAGGAGGCACATTGTTTTTATCTTGAGAAATATAAATGGTAATTTTTCAGAGACAACACTAAATGAATGAAAATAGTGTATAAATTCAGAATATGTGGAGGGGAAAATGGAATAAGGAAAAAGCAAAAATAAATGAATCCTAACAACTAAAATCAATCTCTGTAAAATAAACAAACATAAAACTAGAAGCACAGAAAAAGTGGAACAAAAAGAGATGTCCAAAAGTAAGATGTAAAGATAAATCCAAATATATCAATAATGATAACTAAAAGTGTAAATGGTTTAAACTCAATAGCTGAAAGACCTCTTTCTCTCTGTGCTCTTTATATCACTATAGACTTATGGATTTTATTTATTGAATACATTATAGTTAGTTATACCATCATTCTTTCTGGTGCTCAAATTGTCCCAAATTTGGCCCATGGGAGTTTCTTCTGGCTGACTTCTGTAGCTTTTTGACATTATCTAATCAGCCTTTGAGTGTTTGCCTGCTTTCTGTCATAAGAAAAGGGGGAAAGTGAAAAGAAAGTACCTCTTCACAGGAGAATGCAGGTTAATAAATGCAGTTGGATAGAATTGAAATAATCATCATTTTTTAATTCCCAATGTATTATCTGATCAGGGCAAAAATTATGAGAACCATTACATGAAAGGTTGTCGAGTAAGAATATATTCTCAGAGTGTAAAATTTCATCCCACACATCATTTAATAGCAAATGGGAACATGTGGGTTTATCATGGAGATTTCTAGCAGATAGCAAGAACTAACCTGTCATTAGTTGCCTCCTGATGTGGTCAGATTAGCAGTATACAGTATCACCTATGATGCCAATAATGTTTAATCTGAATCTGATCAAGTGATAAGACACAACTTCTGACCTTCCTCTTGCCAGCCCCCCCACCCCCACCCCACCCCCATCTGCAATGATTGGTTACTTCCACAGACCAGCTCTCACCTACCTTGCCCTCCAGCAATGGTGAACCACTTCTAGAGACCACACCTAGGATGCCCACACCTTCTGCACTGGCAGGTACTTCTAACAGACTAGCCACACCTTCTCATAAGTTCCTTCACCACTGGAAGGCTTTCAAAGAGGCCCTGCCCTCTTTGAAGAGGTCTGAATCTCAGCCTTAGCAGTTTAGAAGTTGGGGAGCTAAGCACTTCTAGACCTCTTACCTTCATCTTTCGCTTCTTCTAATAGATAACTACCTTCTACTACTTTATACTTCTTTATATTAAATTTTCCCCATTCAAATAATTGGTGTGATTTCTTTTCCTGACAGTACCCTGACTTATTATACCACATACAAACCTAAGAGCAGTATTCATAATACATGAACGACTCCTACAAATCAATATGGAAAAGACAATAAAACAGAAAAATCAACAAAAGATGTACATTGGCTTTTCATAGAAGAATAAAATTAATGGCCAATAAAACATAAAATATGTTCAGTCTCATTAGCATGCCACTTCACAGTGATGTGGAGAGCTGTCAGATCAATGGAAACGTGTATCACTGGTGAGCGGACAGACCAATTTGGCAATATGTCTAAAAGTTGAACATTGTTATAGCAGTTGACCCAGTATTCTCACTCCTGACTATGTACCTAAGAGAAGCTCTGGGCATATGCCCACCAGGAAACACAAGAATGCTCCTCAGGAGGTAGGGAGGAAAAGGAAAAAAACAAATGTCCATTGAGACAGCAGCAGCATGGATGCATAAATTCACCTTCACATAATGGAATCTCACAAAGATGTTAAATGAACTCAGAAAAATGCAACACAATTGATAACTCTTGGAAATATAATACTGAGTAAAGACAGCAAGTCCAAGACGTCTTGACCACTTACAATATACTACTATGGGTGTTTTCGAGCTCAAAAACAAGCAAAACTGAACAATGGATTATTAAGCATCCGAGACATATGCACTAAAACTGTATGAAGCACATAATCTACATGTAATTGCATATCAAATAATGTACTTTAGAAAATAATAAAGACAAAAGATGTATAACAACACTCTACACAAGTCTGGGATAAACAGAGTAAGTCACATCCACAGTACTCTGCCCAGAAAGGTAAAGAGAGTCAGTGGTAATAAAAGACGGTAGATGGTCTGAGTTGTGGAACTAGAATGAACTCAATTCTCTTCTACCAAATCCACAAGCAAAAATCTGACATTGATAAGCAATAAGCACATCAGTATTTTATTTTGAGTTAAAGACCAAAAGGAATACAAGAGGAACAGGAGAGAAAAGAGTTAACAGTTTCATGTGTAGAGTAGGATAGAAGAAACAGGACCAGAGCTTGTTACTTTTTTCCTAGTCCTTCCATGGGTTTTGTTTCTCTTTTCAAAAATAACTTAGTTTATACATGTGCCTTACTAATAAAATTTTTAATTATGTGAAAAACTACAGATTGTGAGACCATCAAAGAAATGCTCGAGATGAAGAGTAGAAACCCTGTGGGGACAGGGAGTCGGGGTCCTGGAGAGCAGGAGCAAGGGCACTGGGAGGCTTGGAATCTAGTCCAGACTCTGCCTCCAAAGAGCTGGGTTACTCTGGTAAATAATTAAACTTTCTGGGGCGCCTGGGTGGCTCAGTTGTTAAGCGTCTGCCTTCGGCTCAGGTCATGATCCCAGGCTTCTGGGATCGAGCCCCTCATCGGGCTCCCTGCTCCGCGGGAAGCCTGCTTCTCCCTCTCCCACTCCCCCTGCTTGTGTTCCCTCTCTTGCTGTGTCTCTCTCTGTCAAATAAATAAATAAAATCTTTAAAAAAATAATAATAATAATTAAACTTCCTGCTCAGACCACCTCATCAGTACAATGCTGAGAGTTTGACTAGGGCATCATTACAGTACCTTCCAGTTCTAAAATTCAATTTGTCTACTATTACTCCAGTGTAGTCTTAAACTTCTGGTCATAATGTTATTATAAAAGATGAGAACATTATTAGTGAGCATTCACACGGGCCCATTATCCCTTCACCAACATGTCAGTGAGACTTCCCATGCCTGCTAGCCCTGGGAACATTTGCTGGGACAAAGTCCCTTTACACTGAAATCTCCCAAAAGTAACGGGGACAAGCTCCCCTTGTGTTCTCTGCCATATTGTGGACAAAAAAGTTTGTTCTTGGGAAAGGAAGGAGGGAGGGCTTGGAGAGGCAGAGCGCTGCATGTAGCTCTACTTCTCTTCAGTCTCCGCAACTCAATAGGAGAACTCTTCTATCTTGTGGGCAGAACAATTTAGTTGCCTGCTCCTGCCCTCTTCTGCTTCACACCTGCATCATATACTCTGAAAATCAAGGCTTAAAAAAAAATAGCACATCCTATGTGAAGGTTTTCCTTCTTTCTTAAGGTTTTCTTCTTTCTTAAGGTTCTGGAGGATCTGCTTATTCTGCAGTCATTAGCCCCTAAGAGCAATGGTATCGGTGTCGGGGGATAGGGTCTGTCAGCCCGGAGGAGTGAGCACACCCAGACCCCAGGTGAGCCAAAGAGACTGAGGCACAAGTAATCCCACTATTAATTGGCACTTTAACACTACTCTCGGGTTCCAGTTGTGGCCTATCTTTTAGACCTATATTCATATGAATTTTTCTAAGAAAAACAAAACAAAAAACAAAAAACAAAAAAGATAATTTTGCTTCTAGAAGCAAATTGAGGGCTTGAATTTTAAAATTAAAGTTAGTCTCTTATATCAGTATTCCTGGTGAATAGTCTGCCATTACACCATATACTGTAGTACTTCTTGGTTATGTTTATCACTCTATTCTATATCCTTAAGGGCCCTGGGTACCAATAAAACAAAATAATACCGCTCAGAATCACTCCTGGCCATTTTAATTCTGCATTCTTGGATATTTTGTTGTTTTGGTCGTTGTTTTCATATTTCTAAACCCATTAGAAGTTGTGATTAACTTGTGCCTGTCTAGCTTCAATTTCTCTTTTTTATAACTGTGTCACCTAGAGTGGTTTTTAGGATCTATTTTTCCCAGTAAAATTTAACTATATGACCTCATGGTTATAGTTTAGAAAAAACTTATATGAGTGACTAACTTCAACCAAACTGCTCTAGAGTCATAAATCCCTCCAGCCTATGCTTGGGTTCTGAGAGAAAAATTCATGATGAGTTGTTTTTCTTAGCTCATCAGCACCATAGATGATTTTGTCAAGTCTCCTGCCCTTGTAATCACAGGATGATAAGGATCTATTATTTTGAAAGTTAAGCTATAATGGTTTTGATTTCACTTCACTTAACACAACAAGTATTTATCAGATGCTTGCTTTGTGCAGAGGTTTGAGTGAGTACTGTAAGGCATATCAAAATGATTAAAACAGAATGGTTGCTTTCCAAAGAGGGAGGCTTCCTCCTAAAACAGATGGAAACAAGTATGGTGGTGGCATGTAAGGCGAGAAGCTTCATTTCACCTCAGGGATGTTGGTAGGCTTCTAAGAGGAAATAAGATTTGACTGGGCCCTTGAAGAATTGATTAGAACTTCAGAGGAGGTTATATACATGAGACAAAACCAGATTTCAACAGTGAGAGTTAGTAGTCTTAGTATAGAAATACATATATACCATACAACTCATAACAAAAGATTGCTGTCTTCAATATGTATGTTAAGAAAAACACTAAAACCCCCAATAGAAAAGCAAGTAAAAGACATACTTACAGAAGAAGAAATGTATGTGATTACTAGACATATGAAATATGTTCAAGCTCATTCATAAGCAAAGAAGGGCAAATTCAAACAATTGCAATTTTTTCAGCATTTCAAATTACAAAGAGTTTTAGAAGATACTATACAGGACATTCAAGGTATCATAAAATGGGCATTCTTGCATAAACTGATATAACTTTTCTAGAAAACAATTTCATAATATAAATTGAGAGCCGGAGGAAGTTTGTATCTTCTGTCTTCCCAAATAATTCCACATCTATGAATCTGTCATGAGGAAATAATTGAAGTATGTCTAAGGTTTCTGTGCAATGATCTTCACCATAAAATTATCCCTAAAAAGGCAGAATGGTTAAGTTATGCTATACATTTCTGATGAATTATCAGTCATTCAAAATGATGTTTGGGAATAATTTTTAAGGACATAAGAAAAGGCTAATGATTTATTATTGAGTGAATAAGACAGGATACAAAGAGTATCTACAGTATATTTCCAGAACATATCTTGGAATATATGAGAGAGGAGAGAGAGAGAATGTATAGAAATGCACCAAAATGCTTATAATAGTTATTTCTGGATGATTGTTTTCTTCTCTATATTTTATTTTCCACTTTCCTCAATTGAGCATGTAGTGAATGCTTTTATCGTTAGGAAAAATAACTTTTTAAATGAAATTGGTACTCTTTCATCCCTTCGCCTTCCACATCTGATCCAATAAATTTTACAAACGGAACCACATGTCTCTGACAGTGCTGGTTTCCGCCTGGGAACTCAGGTTCCCTTTGCAAAGCTTTCAGCGCCTCACAGCACTTGCCCAAATCAAATCCAAATCTGCCCTCTGCTGCTTCTACTTCACAGAAATTTTTCTCAAGGCAAGACCCCTAAATTATCATCAGAGAGTTAAGACTTTACTACTCCGCACCCTAGGCCTTTTATCTGAGAATTAACACACAAAAAAAGAGAAAATGGGGCTTTGATATGACTTTAGCCACGAGTGACCTCAGCCAAAAACTTTTTTCTTTAAATTCCAATCTTCCATTTATGCAAAGCAGATCACTTGCTTATGTGAATCTGAGTTGCCTATATCCAGTAGACTTAGAAGGAGAGATACGTGAAGTTTGTGACCCATGCACTGAAGCTTGACCCTATCCAAATAAATCCTCATCATATATAAAGACTAATCCTTTTAAAGCAGAATTAAAGGCTGATGGGTAGGAAGTACTTCCCTCCTAAATCTAGGAACCTCCTAAATCTAGGATAATCTTATTCATTTTTAGCATTTCTGCTAAAAAAAAGGCGCAGATGTTGAGTCACAAAAGGAAAAAATATGTACCCTTCATGGAGAAGGATACACCTGAATTACCTTCACAGAAAACAAGCCCAGATGCATTGTTAGTGTTTGGGCAAAAGCCAATACTGGGTAAAACTACATAGCTGTAAGAAACCCAGTCCACGGGGCATCTGGGTGGCTCAGTCGTTAAGCGTCTGCATTCTGCTCAGGTCATGATCCCAGGGTCCTGGGATGGAGCCCCACATCGGGCTCCCTGCTCGCCAGGAAGCCGGCTTCTCCCTCTCCCACTCCCCCTGCTTGTGTTCCCTCTCTCGCTGTGTCTCTCTCTGTCAAATAAATAAATGAAATCTTAAAAAAAAGAAAGAAAAGAAAAAGAAACCCAGTCCACGGTCTGAAGCATGAAGGAAATATCACTTAATTTTCATGAATTCAATCCATGTTCGCCATAGGGCCTATCTCAGTGGAGATCAATTCTACTTGGGTCATTCATTTGGGACTACTAATCCCATCCCAGAGCTTCATCAGAACCCAGAAGGCATTCATGGTATCTGCGGAAAGAAGACCTCTGGTAGCCCTTTGGTCAAGGGTTGCTGCAGGCATCTTCATTAATCAAGCCTGATGTCATCTCTTAATCTCTTCACTTGCTTGCCTGCAGTAGGAAGTGGGCATCTTCCAGGAGGCTGGCAATTCTGTTACTGAGGAGCTCACCTCCATAGGCTCACCTGGCAGCCATGCCAGGAGCCAGAGACTCCAGATACTGAGCCTCTTCTCCTCTCTATTCCCAGGGAACCTCAGTCCAGGCTGAAGAAGTTCCTTCTTGTCTCAGCTTCTCCATGCCACTCTGCTTCTTTCCCCAGACCCTGTCCTTCCTCTCGTATTTTCACAATGAGCTGTGAAGGCCCATTATGCCCAGAGACGAAATCTTAAAATCTTAAAACTAGTTTTTCCTTCCTTGATGGCAGAAAGGATTGGCTCTCTAAACTCTCCTGGATGCTGAAGGAAATTTTCAATTTTTATTTCTAGGGCATCAAAGAGAAAACAAAACAATATTATGTATGCAGTGTCTAAATTGAACAAGTCAGGACATTCACATCCCACCCTCTCCATATTTATTTCCTCAAGTCACATATTCTTATGCGCCTCACAATCCAACTACAGCAGTTCCATATTATTTTCAGCCACTCATTCTTTTTCCTTCCTCATATCAGTTTCAGGGGCCTGAGGTACACACACACCTTCATACCTCTTCTCTGTTTACCCGTTGAAGCAACTTCGAGAAGAGATATTCCTTTATATTTTACCAATGTAAATAAACCTTTTTTTTTTTTCAAGTTATTCTAAATTCTTGATTTCTCTGTCCTTCCATTCACTAATTCTAGTTTCTTTTGAGCATCTTACGGAGTTGGGAGGGGCTGTCAGGATAAGAAGTCTAGTAGGGATGACATCTTCCTGTCATTATCCTGTCCCACAAGGCCTTCCTAAAATGCCCCAATATTCTGTTACATGCAAATGATCAACTCCCTGAGTCAAAGGTAACAATGGGTTAAGGGAGGCAAGCACTTTCTTTCACCCTGACAGGAGCGTGCCTTCCTGCAGTAACTCTGTGACCTCTTCCTACTATTAGATTACTTTCATTCCAGGGGCGCCTGGGTGGCTCAGTCAATTAAGCATCTGCCTTTGGCTCAGGTCATGATTCCAGGGTCCTGGGATCAAGCCCCCATGTTGGGCTCCCTGCTCAGTGGGGAGTCTGCTTCTCTCTCTCCTGCTGTCCCCACCCCCACCCCCGCTGGCTCATGCTCTCTCTCAAGTAAATAAATTGTAAAAATCTTAAAAAAAAAAGATTACTGTCATTCCCCTCTGGGTGTGGAGGACTGGCCTGAGAAGTGCTATAGTTGCAACTCTTTCAACCCCATGAGGACATTCATTGTTCAACCTTGAAAGACAGACAAATCAGATCTTGGCATTTGAGTGCTTCCAATACACTTCTCTCTACAGAAGGTATGTCATGAATTACATTTTTAAGGCTTTCTAGCTTTTCATATTATTTATAATATTAGTGAAGACAATTTTAGCTGTGAATAACAGAAACCAACTCAAGGGCAGGACAGAAGCCAAGAATCAGTGAGCACACATGAATCTCATTCTCTTCTGGGCTTTGCCAGTGCATCTGCTGGTTTCTTCCCTCTTGATACTACTTCCCTGGGATTTTCCCTTTTCCATTCATGGAGCAGCCCCTACTTATAGAAAAGAGCAGTTTCCTGCTTTTGCTGTTGTTATTGTTTTTATGAGCAAACTTTCACCGGTTACTTTTAAAGATTCTTGCTTAATTTCCACATTAGTCAGAAGCATTTGGTTTATTAAACCAAACTAGAATCCAAATTTGGAATCTTAAATAATTTGTTCCATTTTTTCACCTGTTAAAATTTTTAAAATAAAAACTAAAAAACCAGGGGCACCTGGGTGGCTCAGTCGGTTAAGTATCTGCCTTTGGCTCAGGTCATGATCCCGGAACCTTGGGACTGAGCCCCTAGTAGGGCTCTGTGCTCAGCAGGGAGCCTGCTTCTCCCACTCCCTCTGCCTCTCCCCTCCGCTCATGCTCTCTCTCTCTCAAATAAATAAATAAAATCTTTTTTAAAAATTAATTAATTAATTTAAAAAAACTAAACTAAAAAAACAAACAAAACCTCAAATGCAGCAGCAGTAGGCTCAGATTTGTTTCTCCCACCCATACCCGCTTTTAAGCAAACAGTCCAGCTTTGCTCAGGCCAACTCCACTGTGGCTTAAACAGAGACGACTTATTTCACCATTATTAAAGGCCATACTGAAGTGAAAGGATCCTAACCAGAGAGGATAGGGTAGAGCTTTGATTGGCACCTCTGATTTAGTTCAAGGAATCCAAACAGCTGAATCAAAAGGAAGCCAACTCTCCATTAAAAGCAAGCATCCTCCCTCCAGCTGTAGCCAGGTGAGGAGGAGGAGGAAGATGCCTGGAGCAGGAAGTTACAGCCTGGTGGGCTCTGGGCAACATGTTACAGAGGATTATTTTTCTTCCTCATATTCAACTATTGTGTTTCCAGCCTCTCTTTGTTTCTTTCACACAATCACCTCTAAATCTGAAATTTGCTTAGGGGCCTGGAATTTAAATTTACCACCATCAAAATCCTTGAGAACACAGGCAGCAACCTCTTCCACCTTGCCCGCAGCAACTTCTTCCTAGAAACATTGCTGAAAGCAAGGAAAGCAAGGGCAAAAATGAACTATTGGGACTTCATCTAGATAAAAAAACTTTTGCACAGCAAAGGAAACATTCAACAAAACCAAAAGACAACCGACAAAATGGGAGAAGATATCTGTAAATGACATATCAGATAAAGGGCTAGTATCCAAAATCTATAAAGAACTTACCAGACTCAACACCCAAAGAACAAATAATCCAATCAAGAAATGGGCAGAAGACATGAACAGACATTTCTGCAAAGAAGACATCCAAATGGCCAACAGACACATGAAAAAGTGCTCAACATCATTCGGCATCAGGGAAATCCAAATCAAAACCTCAATGAGATACCACCTCACACCAGTCAGAATGGCTAAAATTAACGAGTCAGGAAACAACAGATGTTGGCGGGGATGCGGAGAAAGGGGAACCCTCCTACACTGTTGGTGGGAATGCAAGCTGGTGCAGCCACTCTGGAAAACAGAATGGACGTTCCTCAAAAAGTTGAAAATAGAGCTACCCTATGACCCAGCAATTACACTACTGGGTATTTACCCCAAAGATACAGATGCAGTGATCTGAAGGGGCACATGCACCGCAATGTTTATACCAGCAATGTCCACAATAGCCAAACTGTGGAAAGAGCCTAGATGTCTATCAACAGATGAATGGATAAAGAAGATGTGGTATCTATATACAATGGAATATTATGCAGCCATCAAAAAAAGAAAGAAATCTTGCCATTTGCAATGACGTGGATGGAACTAGAGGGTATTATGCTAAGTGAAATAAGTCAATCAGAGAAAAACAAGTATCATATGATCTCACTGATATGAGGAATTTGAGAAACAAGACAGAGGATCATAGGGGAAGGGAGGGAAAGATGAAACAAGAAGAAACCAGAGAGGGAGACAAACCATTAAAGCATTAATCTCAGGAAACAAACTGAGGGTTGCTGGAGTGGAGGGGGGTGGGAGGGATGGGGTGGCTGGGTGATGAACATTGGGGAGGGTAAGTACTATGGTGAGCACTGTGAATTGTGTAAGACCGATGAATCACAGACCTATACCCCTCAAACAAATAATACATTATATGTTAATTAAAAAAATTAAAAATAAATAAATAAATAAATTTACCTTATATATCCTAATGAGCTCTGCTTGGACTGAGCTCTAGCTGGCCTACAGAAGCATAAGTGTTGATGTTTAGCATGAAAATGAAGACACATTATCTCTTGATCATTCATTAGAAGAGAACAGAGGGAAGACAAGCTTTATGTTGAAAGAGAAGATGAGGGTGGTGCTAGTGTGTGAAGAGACTGAGGGCATGATCCAGAACCGAAGTTAAAATGCAGCCTGAAAGGGCTTCCACCCAAACCCGGAGAGTGTCCCCATTTCTCTTAAAGTATTACATCCAAGCAGTTCTTTTGCATCCTACTTGAGGTTACAAAATAGGGAAGGCTTTGCTATAGTTCACAAATAATTTGAAACTTAAATACCTTCTCTGAAACGTTCAAAATTAACATAGATGTTTCCAACATCGCCTATTTCCTATTCATGCAACGATGGCTTCCACAACAAGAACAGACTTCTCAGCTAGCAAACAAGTCTCTCATTCTTGCCGTGTTGCATGTTGGGAGGCTGCTGTAGCTGACGGCTAGGTCCGTAGGCTCTGGAACCAGACCACCTGCTTCATCTTCCTGGCTCCTCCACGTAAGCAGGGCAAGTTACTAAACTTTCTGTGCAATAGTCATGTCTTCATTAAAGTGGGACTAATAACAATAATAATGCCTAATTCACAGGAGGATCAAAGGAATGAAACAAAAATTCCTTAGATAAGTGCGTGGCAAATTCTAAACTCTTACTGATTCTAAATATTGCTACAACTTATCTCACAAAAATCAATGGAACTTTTACATACATAAGGAAAATTTAAAGTTTGACAACATGGAAAAAATTTGTAAATCTGGATTTTAAAACTAAAAATCGTCTTTCCCAAGTTGCTTTGAGGTACAAATCTGGTTAAGAGTTAATATCTGAATTACATGCAGGGCCATCGTATAAAGAAACAGTGACTCTTGCCCTGCTTCCAAGGTCATTGTATTTTAGAGGAATAAACATCTTGGCATCAGTCTGAAGGTGAACAGAATATGCCACCCCAAAATATGTCACTTTGGCATATCAATTATTTTGAATTAAAGTTGCTTAAGAAATAGTTCGTTAAAGAAGGACACTCTGACCTCCTTTGTCCTCTGAAAACAGGAAATAAATCTCCCATGTGGAAGTTACCCTCCCTGTACCTGGAGGTGGAGAAACATCCTTATCACCAGAGATAAGGAAATTTAGGGCAGAGAAGGCTGTGTAAACAACCCTTGTTACTGCTTCACTAATTTATTACCCCAAATCCAAACCCCTTTGTCTTGTCAATTCTTCACGAATTTATTCCTTGTCTAAAAGGTATACCAGCTGCCTGCTTTAGTCTCTTCTTTGAGTCTCATAATTTTTTATGAGTTCCCATACATACGAAATTAAATTTTTCTCCCATTAAGCTGTTTTATGTCAGTTTAATTATTATGCCAGCCAAAGAACCTAGAAAAGAAGAAGGGAAAAGTTTTCCTCCTCTACAAGGTCTTTAGTGGCCACAATTTCTTGTAACCATGAAAGACAGGCTGAAGCATCCTCTTCACCAAGTCATCCTGGGTCCGGGGACTCATTAGCCAGTCCTACAGCCAAGCACCTACTGGGCACAAACCTGTTACTTTTTTTCCTCCTTTTCTTAACTAAGATGGATCTCCTGTGCTGATAGCCTACAAAAATTTCAATTTCGTCTAGTATCAAATATTTTAGGCTTAAAAGACTATATAAATAGCATGTTTTAAAAATGGAAATTCGGTAAAGCTAGAATTACGGTATTGAAAAAGAGGAAGCTCCCATCCCCTTAGTCATTCAAAAAGCCAACACATTCAAAATTTGGGAGCTCTCCTGCCTTTTTATGGAATGAATGAGAAAATAATTTCATAAGTGATGAGGCCATGGGACACATAAATTCTGTGAGAAAACAGACCAGAAAAGGAGTTTGGAGAGAATCCAAGAAATCTTGGTATGGAAAGCATAGCACCAGAAAAGAAACTGATGTTTATAAAGATTTGCAGCTTGGTCATGAAATGTAAAATTTAATTTCTATTAATAATAAAAAAAAATATTTTTATGTTATACTACAAATTTTAAATTTCTGTTATACATAGATGAAAACTTAAAGAGAACGGATAAAAATGAAAGCAGATGGAGATGCTGGAGGATACGTTTGTGAGGGAATGCTCTTTTTCTTTATTTTGGTTTTATCTGTTTTGGACAGTAAACTTAAAAGCATAAAGTTATAGGAAAATATTGTTTTCTCTTTATTAATTTGGAATGTTGTTTAAGACATTTCAGTACAAAGAACTAAATTTAAATTTAACTGTAAACATTTCAATGGTGATCATTAAAAGTCTTTCTAGTTGAAGCGATCTGAGAACTTGAAATAGTCCTGAAGAATTCAAAAAGTACCCCTTAAGAATTAAATTCAATCCATAATTTTAGCAGATTTTTAGGCTGTAAGTACCTCCAAAAGGCTACTCATTCAAGAGAAAAAATGGACTCTCAAACATAAAAGTATATCTCAATTGCTTCGGAAATAAAAATAACTTTATAAAATAAACTTCTTTGGTTCCCAACTACTAACATTGAAATATCTATTTTAAATGACCTAAATTTCCATGTCATTGTTTAAAACTGATCTTGTCAGCAAATAAACATTTAGCATAAACACAATACATTAAGACTTAAGAAATACCAATCCAATGGAAAATGTAGGAAACATTCAAGAGATAAATTATACATCTGCAGAGAAAAGGGGCTCTCTCTCTCTCTCTTAAATCACAACAAACCCTTCAGCCCTGAACTTCTTTCCCAGCCCCATAGTGATGTTGTTTTCCAGAGCAATTTTCATCTCCTTTGGTGATTTGGCAATTTGCCTGCCTAGGATGAAAAGAAAGATTAGTGAAAAAAATATGCTTACTAAATAAATTAGAATGAATTTCAACCATTAAATATTGTCAGCCTGTTAGATTAAATAAATCTATACTCACATTGAATAAATGGGTTCATACTATTTTGTAATCTGATGTTTTTACTCAAAATATATTCTGGAAAGCATTCTCTGATAGCACATTTTGATCCTTTTTATGGCTCTGGGGTATTTCTATCTATAAATGTACCATGTTCTACCTGATCTGTAATTTATGAATGTGTAAGTTGTTCCCAAAATTTCTGCAAATATAAACAATGCTGCTTTGCACATGTGTGATTACTTCTAGTGGACAAATTCCTAAATGTAGACTCATTTGCTCATGGAACACATATGTTTTTAGTTTTAATAGATATCATCAAATTCAAAGTCCCTTCCACAATATATACAATATAGGAGAGACCTTTCCCCACACCATTCGCAAAAGAGGAATATCCATCTAAATGCCTAACAGCAGAGCACTGCTTAATATGAGGAAATGTACATAACTATTTAAAATTATGGTATAAAAGAATATCTAATCATATAAGAATATGCTAATGATACTGTCAAGGAAAAAAGAAAGATGCAATAAAGAATATAGTATGATGCTATTCTTATAAAGCCTTTCTGAGCTTTACTTTTTTCACTAGTAAATGAGGATAATAATGCCCATTCTACTTTGATAGGACCAAAATAAGACAATTTTCTTGAAATGATAAGTAAACCATAAAGTTTCTGACAATATAAGATTCCCTAATTGAAACTAATGCTGACATTTTCCCAAAAGTTCCGTCAATGGTATAATGCCGACCAAATCCACTGGGTTTTGTACCCAGAAGGCCTATGGGAGGCACAGTGAATGGAACACCATTTTTGCCGTCCATAGGCTGCCTGATGCTATTGGCAAACATGGAGACCCTGAGGACTTACAGGCTCGACATGGCATGGCCTGCACAGATTTGCAGAGGGTGTGAGTCCTCCCTCAAGAGCTCTCCCAGGCTCCTTTTCTTCACATTTCCAACTTACCACTTCTAAGAGTGTTGACCTTTTCTGCAAAACTTTTCCTGACCACCCAAGTCTTGAATTATTTTCTCTTTTCTTACATTCCTCTGCACACCTGAGCATCCCATCACCAATACCTTGCACAGGTATTTTAACACATTGTGCAGGTACGTCACCTTTGAGCAGACAGATTCAATCCAAATCTTTGTCCTACCTGGATCCCATTTGACCTGTGTGATCCTAGAGGAATTAGTTAACCTCTCTGGGCCTCAATTTCTTCATTTGGAATATGGGGACCATTGAAATTATCTTAGAAAATTATGAATGGGAGGAAGTGGCTCAGTCAGTTAAGCATCTGCCTTTGGCTCAGGTCATGATCCCAGGGTCCTGGGATCAAGACCCATGTTGGGCTCCCTGCTCAGCAGGGGAGCTGGCCTCTCCCTCTCCCTCTGACCCTGCTCCTGTGCTCTCTCTCACTCAGTCAGTCTCTCAAATAAATAAATAAAATATTTTTAAAAAAAGATTATGAATGGGGACAACCTGGGTGGCTCAGTCAGTTAAGCATCTGCCTTCAGCTCAGGTCATGATCCCAGGTTCTGGGATCGAATCCCATGTTGGGCTCCTTGTTCAGCGGGGAGCCTGCTTCTCCCTCTACCTGCCACCCTCCACTTGTTCTCTCTCTCTGACAAATAAATAAAATCTTTAAAAAAAAAGATTATGAATATAAAATACCTTACACAATGTCTGCCATAAAATAAGATTGCAATAAATATTAACACCGCTATTATTGATACTGTTAGTTCTATTATACTTAAAGTCAGTGGTTAGGGCTTATCCCCACAGCATTAAGGATATAATACTTGTTTTAAATGAATTTATCTAGATTTCTGTATCTTTTATAAATTTGGTCCAGTATTATTTTCTTCAGATGATAACTTTTTGTAGGTTCATACTCAGACTCACAGTATTAAAATAATAAACCACAAAAGATTACAAATGAAAAGGCAAATACTTCTTTGGGGACAGAAGATGCAAGGTGGGAAGTTGAAGTGGGAGGAAATAGTAGGAGAAAAAGAATACCATACTTCTCAAGCAAATATGCCCCAGACCTGAGGCATTATTAACCAGGCCAAAGTGTGTCAGAAGGAGAAAAAAAATAAAATCTTTACATCAGAATGTAAAACAATGAGAGCTGAGAGATACAAATATATCTCAAGTTCAAGTTGAACCCTTTGGCATTTGTATCACATTATGAGCAGTTCCCAGATATTGTACTTCCCTCTTAATCAACCGAACAAGTGTCATTCAGAGTTTAGGTCTGAACAAAATGTCTGGGCTAAAATTTGACTTAATGATGTCAGAGAGTCTCAAAGCAGTTTACACTGAGTGAAGGAAAACAACGCCTCCAGTCTCCAGGGTGCTTATACTCAGAGGAGAGGTCCTGAAGCCTACAGGAAAATGTGCGGCAATGGCTCTCAGTTGTAGAAGGATTTAAACAACTTCAAAGCCATCCTTTGTTTCCTATAGCCCTACTTGCATGTATTTAGCCCAATCATGGAAGAAAAGAGTTGCCTGTTTTTAAATAACATCCCTCCTTTGTGGCTGGTAACATGCTGCATCTGGGCAGGGCTGCTAATTGGCAATTTTAAAGACACGTGGGGCCAACAAGGTCTCCTGAGCACTGATCAACAGACCTGATGTCTAATAAGGAAGGGAACATTGGGGATTAATAGTAGAATGCATCTATTTTATCATTTTTTTTAAAGGGATGCATTGAAAAGAGTAAGCCACATAAAGATTCCATCTTCTTACTCACATAAAGCACAAACTATATTTTAATGCTCTATACTTAGCATGAAATAAGTTGCGATATGTATAATATGAAATTATTTTAACCCCACTAAGTGCTTTGATATGAAACTGACTGCTCAAGGAACTTAAATTCATTAACCTCATCCAAGTTTTGGGTTTTCTTAGACTCAGTTAAATTGATATTTCAGGTGTAAGAAGAACTAGATTTATAGCAGGATTTCAGTGCCATGTTGGGTGTACTGACTAAAGAAATTTGCCTACTTATTAACCATCATCAATTGCAAAAATACAATTGATGCACTCTGATCATAATCAGAAGCTTCATTCTTCCTACTAAGGAGTGAAACCTTAATGGAAAGGAGGGGTGCAGAAAAAGGGAAAGAAGAATCCTTTTACCCTGTCCGGGGCCAGCAGTGATGCACAGGCTTTGCATTCATTATACTACAGGGTGTCTGCGGTCAGCTGCTCAGTATCACCACTGCTAAAAATATCCCACAGCCTGAACATTATAGCACCTAGAAAATTCTTAGACTAAGAAAGCTTATACACTCAACTTCCAGAGCCATCTTGGCCTATCAAAGGATTTGTCTAGATGTCCCCCCTTCCCGCCCACTGCCGCCAACTGAAAACTCTGGGAAGACAAGGATATAGGAGGAGGCATCCTTCCACACACCTGGCATCATCCTTTGCCTGAGAGGAAAGTTTGGGGTTTGGGTCCATTTTTATTTGCATTAATTAAACCTTTTGAAATTAAAAAAAAAAGTCCATTGTACATTCATGTAAATTTTCCATGAGTGATCCACATAAACTTACTTTATCCTAAAAGAAAATAATATTTGGAGGTACCTTATACACAAAGCATTTATTAGTCTAAGGGAAAATATGCCCTAATCAGGGATAACTATTTGTATTATACTTATGTTTTCCTTTGGGTTTATTTCTTGATAAGTGAGATTTTATAAAATCATATTTAATTTTCATATTTTAAATCTATATGTCACATTAATTCACAAGGCTACACCTTTGTATATTCACAATTTAGAGAACAAACCTCTTTAAAATTCAGCATACTGCTTTCTGCTATCATTTCCTTCTTACCACCTAAACATGGAATATAATCATCTGAGGTTATTTTTTTTTAAAGATTTATTTATTTATTTATTTATTTGAAAGAGAGAGAGCGCACACTTGCATGAGGGGAGGGAGGGGCAGAGGGAGAGGGAGAGAGAGAATCCTCAAGCAGACTCCCCGCTGAGTGCAGAGCCCGACGAAACGGGGCTCTATCCCAGGACCCTAAAAGCGGGAAGCCCACCTGACTGAGCCACCCAGGCACCACTATAATTATCTGTTTTAACATTAGAAAAGTCAAAGTTGAAACTCAGCTATCTCAAACATAACTAAATTACTGATTAAGTCTACCCATAAAATAATGTTTGGAAGAGACTGCATTTGATGAAATATTTCAATAGTCTCCATCTTTAAAAAGCTTCAAGAGACTTCATGGCTGTCCTAGAGTTTAGCAATTCATCTGCCTGGATGCACAGAATTAAATGAGAAGATCTTTAAGGATCCTGTTGAGCTCCTGAATCTACAACGCCTCAGGCATAGAAGCAAACCAGGAGTTTCCACACTCATCTAAGTGGGACCACATAGAACAGTCTGCTCTGACTTAGTGGACAGAATCTGGCCTTGTCCCTGCAGCGGCGATGCGTCTAACAGAGCCAGCCGCCCTCTAGAGGCCGGTTAGCGAACACTTGATGAGTGTCTGCCGCATGCACAAGGTATAATGTTAGGTGCTAGCGGGAAGGAAAGATGGACACAGTTCCCAACCTAAGCAGCACAGATAGTGGAAAAGGACTACTAAGTACCCATTTTCAATCTTGCTACATGAAGCAAACGCTATGCAAAAGATACCAGAGACCTCAAACAGCCAACTTTCTTCTTTCTACGAATATACTAATGAGCTTCCATAATCTACCATAAGAGAAAGTTGAGTGGAACTATAAAAATAAACATATAGCTACATAGATCACGCAGATGTACACATATATATAGATATATATATACACACCCACAGGCATGTGTATAAAACTCAGAAAGAAGGACAGATGTTCAGCGTGGGAATCTGGATTTGGTCAAATGAAGATTATTTTCTTTTTATATTACCATATTTTCTAAATATTCAAAATGGAGTGGCCTCTACTTTTATAATAAAAAATAGTTACTAAAACATAAAATAAACTCAAACCTGGACTTAAATTTTTTTTTCCTATTTTTTAAAGCTTATTTATCTTTAAGGAATTTAAAAGCACATTTCTAGTCTAGAAATCAAATAAAAAATGTAACTAATGGAATAAATCCTACATTTTGGACATCGTATCTAATCTACCTTATTAACATGATGAAAGAACAGAAAGTAATGTTACAATTTGTATTCTGGTCTAAAATCTTTCTGGGCTTCCAGACACTATGATGATGAGTACTTTAAATGCATGCATGAATGAACCAAAATTTAATGTAAAATTACAAGTGCTCTATCACAAATACAACCAGCTGTGTTTAGAATTTATGTCTTGATATTTTCAAAAACCAACAAATTTAAATGCATCATAGAAGCTAATTACTTCCACAACCCATTTCCTATGGCCAGTGACAGAGAAAAATTTGCAAATAAAGCCAATTTTATTTACTCTCATTGTCTTATTCAACAAACCTATAAAAATATTTGTTAATTATCACTATTCTGAATGCTGGGAATCCAAAAAAGTAACGTGATTAATTAACAAGACAAACAATCCAATTTTTAAAATGTGCAAAACACTTGAAGAGACACTTCACAAAAGATATCCAAATGGCCAAATAAGCCAATGGATAGGTGTTCAACATCATTATTCACCAGAGAAATACAAACTAAACCTGCATTATGTACCCACCCAAATGACCAAAATTAGACGACCGGCCATACCAAGTGTGGTAAGGCAGTGGACCAACTGCAAGGCTCATTAACAGTGGGAGAGTAAAATGCTACAACTTTGGACAACGATTAGACATTTTTTAATAAAGTGAAACATGTGCTTACCCTATAACCCTGCAATTCTGCCCCCAGGTCCATACCCCAAGAGAAATAAATCCATGTATCACCAAAAAGACATGCACAGAATGAATTTATCAGCTTTATTCATAAGAGCTCAAAACCAGAAACAACTCAAATATTCATCAACAGCAAAGTGAAATATTCATACCTCGGAAAAATAAATAACAATTAAAAAGAGCAACCAATAAATACAGTGATACAAATGAACCTCTTGTGAAGCACTAGAGTACACACTGAATGTTTCCATTTGTATGAAATTCAGAAACAGGAAAAAATCATCTACACCATAGAGGTCAGAATCATGGTTACCTGGGGCGGGGGCCGAGACACTTCTGACTTTTGACTGAGATGGAGCAGAAGAGAACTTTCTGGGGTGATTTAATTATTCTATATCCTGATCTAGGTAGTGGCTACCTGGGTGTATACATAAGTAGAAAGTAACTGAGCTGTACACTAATGTGTGCATTTTACTGAATGACAATTATACCTCAATTTTTTCAAAAACAACATGATTAGGTCCCTACCTTCAAGAAGTTATAATAGGAGGGAACTAATAGTAATACGATGTGATAAGAACAACAACACACTTTAGTGAATCGAGTGTCCCTGGAGCTCAGAGAAGGATCAAGGAATTGTGTGTGGGGACAGCTCAAAGGCACCATAAGTAAGTATGGAATTGGTGTTTGATTATGACCCTCACCCCAGAGAAGTCTCTCTCAAGGATATCACCGTTTTCCTATTTAGAATCATTTTTCAAAATATAACTGAATTTTCACCCCAAACAACCCACCAGAGGCCTTGTAGGCATTATTGCTTTGTATGTAGTCTTCATGTGCTATATTTTGTCACACAGTTCATTTTACACCAACATATGCCTACTGGATCCTGACAGTCCCTTATCCTGCATGAGCAGGCACAGAGACGAGTGAGACAGAATTCCAGCTCTCAAGGGGTTTATAATTTTTCAAAATACCTCTCATAGCCATCCCTTTTCCATTTCTACTGACCAGTTCTAAGACCAGTTCTCCTTCCTGCAACACCTGGAGAAGTCATAACAGAATCCTTCCTCGTGTCCCCTAGTTCCCAGCCCCAACTGTCGTGTACACAACCATTCTCATTAAGTTTCTTGGATGTTCTAAATCCTTCAGTGACTCTCCAGAGCTAATGCATCAAGTGCAAACTCTTTGCCATTTCTTATGAAGCCTTCCACAATCTGCTTCCCTCAATATTACTCCAGAAAGGGTAATGTCTACTAAGAAGTAGTAGTATTGTGAAGACCTATGAGAGAAAAACAATTCTCTCTCCATTAAAAAAAAATTTTTAATGGAGACTTTTAGTTGATTTTTTTTATGTATCATATCAATTCTAGGTATGATACATACTAGATTCTGTCTGCACAGAAATCTGCTCCAGTCTGAATGTGATTGTTCATTCATTCAAAATCATTTACTCATCGTTTTCTCTGCTCCATATTAGAGGAAATGCAGAAAAATAAAAGACCATTCTACTTTCAAAGAAGGAAAGTCCACATTTCAAACTCAAACACATAGTTTTTCTTTTTCTTTCCTTTTTTTTTTTTTTAACTTCATGAACTCTTTCTGCCCTACAGGGACAAGCACAAATAATACCTACAATAGAGCTTCCTGGTGCAGTCATGACTTCTCAAAGAAGACGCATTAAGTGGGATATTGGAGATGGTCCTAAAAGAGAATCCCCTTGCTTTATAAAATATAGAAGAAGAAGGAGGAGGAGGAGGAGGAGGATAAGGAGAGGAAGAAGAAGAGGAGGAGGAGGGAGGGAGATGAGAATGAGGAGGAGGGGGAGGGGAGGCGTAGAGGGAAGTAGAGGAGGAGGGTGGTGAGGAAGAAGGAGAAGGAGCAAAACTCAACAGGGTCAATCTGTTGCTCTCACCCACAGGACCTTTGAGGACAGACATTTTTCTCTCATTTTCTTAGATTATATATATGTATTTTTTTATTTGAGAGAGAGAGAGAGAGAGCGCACGCACATAGAGCAGGGGGGAGGGGCAGAGGGAGAGGGAGAAGCAGACTTCCCGCTGAGCAGGGAGCCTGATGTGATGCAGGGCTTGATCCCAGGACCCCATCATGACCTGAGCCGAAAGCAGGAGCTTAACCAACTGAGCCACCCAGGTGCCCCTCATTTTCGCAGATTATATATAGTCATCATGCCCTCAGATATCAGAATCAAATAACTGTCACAAACCCAACATCATTATTTTAAAACAAGGCATTGCCATTGTAAGCAAACAGCTTACATGCATGTCAATATCTTTTAAAATACTCTGATTTTTCTTTTGCTAGGAACCATCACACAAGTACCTTTTTTCAGCATCTTAAGTTGGTAATGTCTAGTAGAGAAGCAAAAATATAGTTACCAGAAAAAAAATATATATATATATAGTTACCAGGTCTGCTTTTCTGCCAAAAATGATCTAGGTGATCATTGTTACACATTCGTCAATCACGTTTTCCATCTTTTTTCTACTCTCCATTCCAGTCACGGCCTTCTGGCAATATGATGTTTTCAAGCACAGATTTGATATGCATACGCCATCAGTTTTTCCGGTGATTCATAATCTGTAATTTTAGAAAGATTCGGTTCTTTATCACTTGTCTCACTTTAATAAAAGATCTTTGCTAAGTAGTTTCTAAAGTTCTTTTGGAAACAAAATCCCCTAAACAATTTCCAGTCTGTGAAAGTGACAAACCCATTTAAATAATCAGTTCAGAACAACATTTCTGTTTATGGTTAAGGATGCTGCTGTGATATTTAAAGTGGTTTAAAGAAATTCAACCAGTGAATATAAAATTAGGCGTAATTGTCTCTTCTCTGAGAGGGCATGGAGGCTGCAGGGGAAAACAGAGACTCAGAAGACGTGCGGTGTCGTGCCTTGCTCCAGGGAGTAATGCTGAATGCTGAGAAGGTTTGCACTTTGCAGCCTCTGCTGACTGACTGGATTTGCAAGCTTCCCCTTCCCCCCTTTTTTGTGGGAGCCCACTTACCTATGCCATCACTGATCATTCTGAGGCTCCTTGACCTTTCCCAACATTCCACTATAATATAACAATTTCGTACTGAGTCAAATATACAATTTCGTACTAAGAAGGACGTTTTCTTGCATCAAGTCCCGAGCTTTGAAAGCATGGAAAGCTTAAAAAGTTAACGTTGTACAACTTGCCTCATTTTGGCTAAAATGGTGAATGTTCACTTACTTATCTGAGAAAAACGCATCCAGTGGTTTCTAGGGGTAAAAGGGAGCTGTGAGAGATTCAGGCCGCCTATCCTTGATCAACTTCTCAGGCAGTAGAGGTTGGATGACAGAGAATTCCTGAGCACACCCGGGAGAGTTGTGAATTTACTGATGCTCAGCAAAAGAGTCTCTGCCCCAGATGGTCTGACTTGCCCAGGAGGGCCCCAATTCCGGGAGTGCCACACAGGCTAGAGGGGAAGCTGACCCAGGCCTCTTTGACACACGAGCCATCTGCCTCAGATTGCCTTCCTTCCAGATCAGAACTCCCGTCTTGAGGATGGGAGGATGGGAGCGTGCTGGAATGTACGGCAGGGATAGATCCTGTGGGGTCAGCTCCTAGGACGGAAGGCCAGGTCTTGCTCTTGGGAATCCAATCTCATCTCCATGGAAGGTTTTCTTGTCATGGAGCAGGTCTGCACAGCAGTCACACCAGCAAGGACAGCAGCTGTGCCTGTTTGGTTTTGTTGTTGTTGTTGTTGTTGTTGTTGTTCACAGAACGGCACATTTCACAGAGCAGTAACATCTGCTTTGTCAACATCATCTTTGTCAACTGTTTCTCCACATTTTGAAAACTACAGCCATCTTTTTGCCTCACCCACATTTGTTGAAAAACTTTAATGGGTGGCCAGCATGGATGTAAATTACTCTGTCTCTAATTCCATTTTCTTCTTCAAATCCAACAACGACTCGTTAGGGGTTGAAATGTTTATTCAGAACTGGTGAAAAATTACAGCTGGTTGGACGGCCAGAGAGCCTTTTTCATTACAATGAGAAATAAACATTGAATTCTGATGGTAACAAGCTATGTACTGCCTTGAAAACGGGCATCACACGCATCTGATTTCAGGAAAACCCGAAGGCCTTATTCAGGTTAAAGTGAACCAGAACTGTAACAGCTCAGGGCTGTGTGCAATTTTAGATTGAGTGTTCTCATTACAGGGTAAAAATAGAAATACCTAGAAGATATTATTGTGTTGTTCTGAGGTAAAGTGGAGAAAAGCCTGTGTGACTTCAGTTTCTTCTGGAATCCTTCTGAGAACAAGATGTTTATGAAGTCCTAAGTATACAAAATGATGAATGAAAATAAATGATTCATTAAATTGTACACTACTTTGAAAAAATAAACATTTTGCAAGAAAAAAAAGACTTCTGGGAAAGAAAAGGAGTTTGAATCCTAGCAGAGGAAAATAACTTAACCTCTTTTCTCTCTGCCCTCAGCCATAACAGTGAAAGTAAATCAACTGCTGCAGATACTAGCATTATTTTGGAACCTTCATATTGTATTTTTAACTCTAGCTCGCCCCTCCTCAGAAATGATGATTTTCCTCTTTCACATTTAGAATAAGTTAAAGTATTTATATATGCAAATACTATTCTTGAAAATCCAGGGGAAAATGCACTTCAAACCATCTTCAAATTCTTGCCAACTTTTCCTATTTTCCTTTTCAAAAAGAGACCTGACCTCCTCTCTCCTAACTGACAATGGGGAAGGAACATTTTCAAGAGATAAACGATTGATTAGCTTGCCGCTCCACCTTCACCTTTTGAACAAAGAGTTTTCTAATACTGAGGTGTCTGGTTGCTTTATTTCATTCTTTGATGTTTCAAAGAGGCTGGAACAAAATCTAGGGCAACTCCGCCCCCCCATCCTGAGTTAATGTAGGAGACAGTGTGGAGGAAGGCCATTCTTCATCTTTCATTCCCATATTGTTTGCAGGGCACTGCACAACCTCCAAGGTCAGACTGATACGGTGTCTGTTTAAAAACACATGCTGTCACAATCTGCTGGGCAGGAGAGGAGCCCAGGAAAGGTCTGCGATGCCGACTGACCACTCAAAGCTCTCTCGGTCAAAGCTGTTAGATATGAGAACGTTTGCCGGCATCTTAGGTCTCTGTGTGAGACCTAACTGTTAGGACAGATTAATTCTGCCTGAAGTAGAAGTCAGTAGTGAAGCCCTACAGAATGGTAAGGGTCAAATATTTACTTGACTGTGTTTTAATTAATTAACAATTTGATTTTTAATTAACAATTAATTAATTGTTAAAATCAACTACATTAGCAATAGAACTGGAGAAATGTCTTTGAAAATTCTCAAAGCGGTTAATGATGACTAGAATGGGAATAATGTACCGCTACTGTGCTCAGGACATGACTATACCTGTAAGTCCAGAGGTTGAAGTGATGGCAGATGCTAGTCAGATGGAAGATGAGAAGCACAAGTAGCACAGATCTTTTCTTATTTTTGAGGATTCTTAGGTGTATTTATTATACACGGAAAAAAATACGGAATAATATATATGGAAGACATGTATGGAAAATCACAGATACAAGTAACATGATAGCCAAGAACCTTTAATGAGAATGAGCTTTGGTAAAGATGGTAGAGATTCCTTCCTTGCTTTCAAAGCAAAACCTTTCACTATCCCTTCCTGGCTCTGTCTTCTCTCCCTTACAATGACCAGAACAACTCATGTGCCGTAATAAACATAATAAGTTGTTAAGAGAGGAGAGAACTTTTGGTACCCGTCTTTAGGAGTCTCATTTAGGGAGCTGATCTTTCTTCCTTGAGCCCTTGAGATGCCCAAGGTATGAAGGTCTAATTAATTAGCATTTGAAAGCCTCTGTCAACATCCTTGGTGATGACAAGGATACTATGCAGAACCATTTGTGTGCACCTCGAAGGCCAGCATTGATTCATCAAAGATGAGGCAAACAGCAAGACTGCAGAGTCCCAAGATAGGATGTGATGTAAGACAGGCTCTAGCAATACAAGATAATCTAGGTCCTCTAAACCTGTGAAAGTAAAGAAACCAAAGGCATAATCCTTGGTAGGGGGCAGAGAGATGTGGGATAAAAGAATGCAAGGCAAACTATTGACCCAAATCTGAGTAAAACAACTGACCATGTCCATATTCTCTATCTCACCTCTAAACCTTGACAAATGTGCTTCCCTCTCTCCATACTAAACTTTCCTCCATGGTGAATTCCTACCTCTCCTTTTATGTCCAGCCCTGTAACCACTACGCCTATAAGATTCATTGTGATACTTCACTGCCCTTTGAAATTTACCTTCCTGGGAATCTTAGGCAATGCTTATACTTGTGTCTGACCTTAAAATTAAAGAGTCTTGCTTGTTAGGTGCTGGACATTACAAGTAGGATACAGTTGAGGTGATGGTGAGGTAGCCCACCACCACTGTGGTCAAGACCTGGACTCTGGGGAGAAAGTGCTCCTGGGATAGCCCCTCCCCCCCAGACTAGCAACATGATCTTAGGTCAAGCAAGTATTTAGCATTCTAAGGTTTTCTCACCTGGAAATTGAGGATACTAAAAAAAGCTGTCATATAGGGTAATTGTGAAGATAAAATGAAATAAAGAATGTAAAGTACTCATACTATGCCTAGTAAATAATATACACAGCAACTATAAACTATGATAAAAATACCATTATTATTATCACCATTAGCATTACAAACTCAGTGCTTTATACATTTATAGTACTCTACAAAGGAATAAAAGGTTTTACTTTTGGGCTTCCCACAGATTATTCATTTTATAAAAATTTACCATCATCGGAGTTAGGTGGAAATCTCCCACATCAAAGTAACAAAGGTGGAAGCCATGCTACTGACAATAATTTTAAAGGAGTGCAGTTTTATCCTCTGTAAGTTCACAGGACAAGCAAAGGTGTGTAAACATACACACCCTTCTGTTTTAAATAGAAGTCCAACTGGAGAGATAATCATGCATCTGTAATAGGCATAATCTCCTCAAATACATAGCAATATACTAAGTCTTTAAAGCAATTTTGGATTTTAAAAGCAAATTGTTCTCCAGAACAAGTTAAATGTGTTACCAATACTTCCCTCAAACTAACAGTTTGCTGAGATAACTATTGCTTGCTTTCTTCTTAGAGATCACTTTAATTTAAATGATCTGCTTCTATCTAGTACTGCCAAAGACTAAAATCTCAAGTGATGGAGCCTGACTATATTACACTGTGTATCAAGTTAAATGTTTAAGAATTAATCTTTTCGGGGCACCTGGGTGGCTCAGTTGGTTAAGCATCTGACTCTTGGTTTCAGCGTGGGTCATGATCTCAGGGTCATGGGATCGAGCCCCATGTCAGGCTCTGCACTCAGCATGGAGTCTGCTTGAGATTCTCTCCCTCTGCCTCTGTTCCTCCCCCCACTTGTGGTCTCCCCGCGTTAAATAAATCAATCTAAAAAAATTAATCTTCTCTCCAATGTCTTACATCTCCTACTATCTCTCATGTTACCCCAAATCATTTGACATTCTTTTATAGGATTCTCTTTCCTTTTCATTGATTAAACTCTCAGTGAAACCACTTTATTTTATACTCATAAACTGTATGATAAATTCTGAAAAAAACTCAAAATTGTAGTAAAAGTTCATAAATCTGGGGACACTTGTGAAGTAACAAGGATTCAAATTTACAAAGCTGTAAAGAAAATAACAGCAAGAAAAAAATTTTGTCATAGGCCTAGAAACCAGTATTTTTAATCATTATCAGTTATGGTAGGGAAATGTATTAAAATGGTACATTGCTACGATGATGTGACTTTTGTTCTTCTATTGTGAAGATCGTGAAGATATTTATTTCTTGTTATTCTGATATATTCTCACAGGTAAGTAGGCAGTGGGGGAACTTCACTGGTGGGGAGATGAAACTGCGCATGTTTAAGTAACCTGTGAATCAGCGGCAGAAGCTGACATTTGAACACAGCGGCGCCTTGTGCATATGTCCATACCCTCTAATTCACGCATGAAAAATTACCACAGGTATTACATATGGGCTGTGACTATTTTCAAAGCACTAATAAGTCTCAGTGCTTTGAATTAGAAGCCGTAAGGCTAAAACTAGACCTGCTACTAATCTTATTTCTAAGGACAAAAGACTCTAAAATCTTGTAGCATTTCCAGGTAATTTTTAGGAAATTAAGTGCTGTTACAAGATGGGTGTAACATTGCGTGGTGAATCGGGGCATCAAGACCCTGAGTTCTACCCTCTGCTTTTAATTATTTGACTTTACACACCATACCTGAACCTGCAAAACGAAAAGAGTTGGACCTTATCCTAAGATACCACCCAGCACTAGAGGATGTTTCAATGGGCACTGCACCCAGTTATCATTAACAGAAATGTTAAGACTAAACGGCAGCATAAACTAAATTGAATTTTATGTAATGTAAAAGACACCAAGATCGAATTATGTCCCTAAAAAATAATTACATGCAGCTAAAATCTGACATAGGTCGGTGTTATGGGTTGAATTGTGTTCCCTCAAAATTCATGTGTCTAAATGGAATATTATGCAGCCATCAAAAGGAATGAGATCTTGCCATTTGCAATGACGTGGATGGAACTGGAGGGTATTATGCTGAGCGAAATAAGTCAAACAGAGAAAGACATGTATCATATGACCTCACTGATATGAGGAATTCTTAATCTCAGGAAACAAACTGAGGGTTGCTGGAGTGGGGGATGGGGTGGGAGGGATGGGGTGACTGGGTGATGGACACTGGGGAGGGTATGTGCTCTGGTAAGCGCTGTGAATCGTGCAAGACTGTTGAATCTCAGATCTGTACCTCTGAAACAAATAATGCAATATATGTTAAGAAAGAAAAAAAAAAAAAGAAGAAGAATGTAGCAGGAGGGGAAGAATGAAGGGGGGGAAATCGGAGGGGGAGACAAACCATGAGAGACGATGGACTCTGAAAAACAAACTGAGGGTTCTAGAGGGGAGGGGGGTGGGAGGATGGGTTAGCCTGGTGATGGATATTGAGGAGGGCACGTTCTGCATGGAGCACTGGGTGTTATGCACAAACAATGAATCATGGAACACTATATCTAAAACTAATGATGTAATGTATGGGGATTAACATAACAATAAAAAAATTTAAAAAAAAAATTTTAAAAAATTCATGTGTCTAAGACAGTCCTACCCTGTAGCACCTCAGAATGTGACCGTATTTGGAGAAAGGGCCTTCAAAGAGGCAATTAAGGTTAAGGGAGATTAGGGTGGGCCCCCATCCAATGTGCTGGTGTTCTTATAAAAAGAGGAGATTGGGACACAGACAGGTACAGAGGAAAGAGTTTGTGAAGACACAGGGAAAAGGCAGCTATCTTTAAGCTAAGGAGAGAGGCCCCAGAAGAAACAACCCTGCTCACACTTTGATCTCAGACTTCTAGACACCAGGACTGTGAGAAAATTTCTGTCCTTTAGGCTACCAGGTCTGTGGTACTCTGTTATGGCAGAGTCCTAACAAACCAGTCTAATCGGCTCTTCTATAGCAGCTATGGAATCAAAGGACTCGGATGTAGATAAATATAAATACTAGGTAAAAAAGGGCCATTAGGTAGCTAATGAAGTAGGAAGATCTGGGACTTTGCTAGAGGTCACACCTTCTCCGCAAACATGAAAGAACTCTCTCTCTCTCTGGATAGCATGTTTGGTCCCGCACAAAAGCCCCATAGTGAGTGTCACAGTGAGAGTCTCAGCCTACACTGCACCGGACACAGCCGTGCTCTGCAAGAAGAAATTAAAAATAGAAACAGTATCTACCAGCATAAGAAAATCAAAGCCACACAAAAGGCAAGTGCTTTCAATAGCCTCTCAAGAAAAGTGGAAGTGTGTTCACAGGGAGTGGGAAACCTGCCTGCAGTCACGAAACACACCTTAGAGCCAGAGGGACTGGGCTCTCTGGAAACTTCATTCTTTGATGAACTAATTACTTTTATATGATCCCCCCCCCCATAAATGGCAGCTTCCTTCTCCTTAGGACAATGGCATTAATTAAGGGAAATAAACCCTGCTCCAGAAGGTTCTCATCTCTCCCTTCTTTGAACTCCCATTGCATTGTGTTTATCCTTCTAAGGGCACTTATTAAAATTCTGCCCTGTAGTGGGGTAATTGGTACTCTTATCTGAACAGGAAGCAAGGGCTGTGTTGATTCCTTACCAGGACTCTTACCTCTGTACCCAGCTCAGTGATCGCACTCAATTAATACTCAGGAATAGTCATTCAACAGAATTGAACTAAATTACCATTCAGTAAACCACTGAGGTGTTATTTTGCACTTTGGGTCATAGGTAAATACATACATCAGTAGGAAACTTCATTGGAAAGGCTGGAGTTCACACAGAGAAAATCGTGAGAGATGAGTTTGGAGAGATTAAGCAGACTTGGAGCGCCTTATAATTTAATAAATTTGGATTTTATCCTAGGGCTGATGGGATGAATTTAAAGCAGGGGAGCAACAGTTTCTCATTTGCATTTTTGAAGAAAAAATCAGTCTGGATGCAGTTGGAAAACAAATTACAGAGAGTCATGACTGAGGCCGAAAGCTGAAGGGGGTGGGGTGGGGGGGGGGTGAGTTAGAGAACAGCCTGAGGTATCTGAGTTTTGCAGTCTTTGTAATTGAGAGACTAGTGGAATCACTGCCAAACCAGCCAACCAAAGTACAACTGGGCAAGAAAGGAAGATGAAGATGGCAACTTTGATTCTTAATTTTTTTTATTGAGGCATTAAGCATAATAAACTAAAATATGTAAAATACTTTATTTTGAAATGCACAGTTTGATGTATGTATTTGTACATATGTATATACTAATGCATTGTCCACCCAGGTCAAGACAGAGAATGCTTCTAGTACCTCTCATTCCCCTTCCTAGTCAGTATCTGATTAATTAAAAGGGAAGAAACAGTCATTTTACAGAGAAAATGGCAGATGCCACCTTCACCTAGCTATCAAAGTTAACACCATCAAAATGAGACAGATTGGCAGCAAGCCCTTCCTGATATGAGGCACTGCGCAGTGCATCATATCAGGAAGGGCAAAGATGGCAAGAAATTCTTTGACACTTTTCCCATAGGGAAGCATGGACTACGTATGTCCTCTACCCTTGAATCGCGGCAGGCTCTTTGACTGCTCTGACAAAGAGAATAAGGAGTGATGCTCTGACAATTCTTTCTTTGTCCTGCTAGGTTTGCTTTTGGAACCCCACCACTTGTGGCGCTACAGGAAGCCCAGGCCACATGGAGAGCTTGCCTATGGATGTTCTAATCCAGTCTTAATTGAACTTTTATCAGCTACCTGCCATAGGAGTGGGCCATCTTGGATGCCCAGCCCAGTTTAGCCTTCAGATGACACCAGCCCCAGCCACCACTGCATGAGATCCCAAGGGAGAACAGCCCAGCTAAGCTCCAACAATCTGCAAAACTATGAGACATTGTAACAAATTGTTTTAAGCTGCTAGGTGTTGAGATGGTTTGCTATGCAATAGCAACAGATAACTGAAATAGCAGCCAACACTGTGGAACTTTAAGCTCCATGAGACTTTATCTTCCCAGCTGCATCCCCAGCTTCTAGAATAGTACCTGGCACATCGTAGACAGATCAATAAATAATTGTGGTGAATGAATAAATAACTGAATAATTAGCAATATTATTGATTTGAGGAAATGACTTGAAAGGCCACTTTTAAAAAACTATTAAGCAAAGTTTAAATGTCTTCTTTTTGCTTAATAAGTTACCCGAGCAAGCAGAGAATGTTTTAAAAAAACAAAAATGTGCTATTAATCTTATATCTACATTCAGAAGTGGGTCACACATTTGACCTACCTAAAAGTGGGTCTCTTAAAAAAATAGAACGTGGCAACCTAAATATTTAAAGGCCTCATTAAGGATGTTGTTTTGAGGCTTTAAAATCTCTTAAATCTAGACCTTCAAAAAGTCTTTAATCTTACCTTTTGCTAGTCCTCCAGAAGTACCAGGGCCAGCAATAAAGGGAAAGGATGTAATAAAAAAAAATAACCTAAGAGGAGAAAAGGTACTCATTTTACTTTGGTGATGTGGTATTTCTGGGATATTTATAAAGCAAAAAATAATCTCTCTCTCTCTCTCTGCCTCTCTCCCTTTTCCTTCCCCTATCTCCCTCCCTCCCTTCCCCTCACTTCTTCTTTCTTTCAAATTTTAAGTGGTTTTTCCATTTCTAAGCTCCTTATCTGAACCAATAGCATCAGTTGCAGACCAGTACCAGCAGGAAGGCTAATACAGAAATGACTGAATAATGAACGGGTAACAGCCTAAGGAAAAATGAAGAGTTAACAAGAGTTGAATATTCTATGCAAGGGTTTCCCTACACTAATCTTAATAATAAGTGGGAGCCCGTTTGTATTGTTTTTTATTTGGGTAATTAAAAAGCAGCATCTGGGGCGCCTGGGTGGCTCAGTTGGTTAAGCGACTGCCTTCGGCTCAGGTCATGATCCTGGAGTCCCGGGATCGAGTCCCGCATCGGGCTCCCTGCTCAGTAGGGAGTCTGCTTCTCCCTCTGACCCTTCTCCCTCTCATGCTCTCTGTCTCTCATTCTCTCTCTCGCAAATAAATAAAATCTTAAAAAAAAAAATAAAAAAAAATAAAAAAAAAAAATAAAAAGCAGCATCTGTTTACATACTCATCACCTGTATGTGAAATCATAATACCACCTATTGAAAAAAAATAAAATGTTATACAAAAATACACCACTGTGTAATGATCATTATTGAAAAATGAAAGGAAATTACAGATAATTCTAAAATAAAATAATCATCATTACATAGTTCAGTTAAATTATTGCACAATTTGTATTATGCTTATCTCAAAATGCAGGAAGACATTTAAAGAAAAATTTGGCTATGATATTTCCCATACATAGGTGTTTCAAACTATACTAAAATAGCAAAATTGCTCAAAATCATTATCTATAAACGGAATTTTTACTACCAAACATACATGTATTAAATTTAATCAATACTTATCTTTCTGAAATAAAAGAGAAAGGCCTGAGGCTTATTTTAGAAATCCATAAAACATTGTTTATTTTTTTCCTCAGTGGCCCCCTCTATTCCCAGGTCTGGCTATCAGTAAACAATCCTTCACTTCACCTACATCCTCTTATTAGCTCACTCGCTTTGGATCCATAAGCAGACTATATGGTCAGTCAGGTAGCACTGTCGTGGTTTTCCTCTTTCAAAATTAGATGAACTCTTCCAAAGGTTATATTCCCTCGCACAACTGAGAAATTTTCCTGCTCATCAAGACTGTGCACTGTGATCTATTTCCTTTCATGTCAGGCATTACTACTCAACTCCCAAGTCCTGGTTTATCCCATTTTGACTAAATTCCTGATCCCAAATTATTCATCTTTATAATGACCCACCTGTTGGCTCTTTTCCCCACAGGAAGCAAAAAGGAAGCAATTTACCTACTATATACTTTACACCAACACAGTAAAAACTTACAGAATCTCCTGTTTGCTCAGGATTCTGTTCTTCTAACTGGTGAGCCAGTCTTCTACAACCGTACTCACCTGTGTTCCCGAGACACAGTTCTGTTGGAGCACCAACAATGACAAAGAAAGACCACGGAATTAGTGACCCAAATGCTCTGAATGTAAAGCTTTCGTTTTTATATGGGGATTTAGATCTAAGTGCTTCTGATATTTCATCTTTTCTCCTAACAAGTAACTCAGTCCTATTATTCCTAAAGCAGAAGAAATGGAGTATCCAGATAAACAGATATTCCTTCTCTCAAAGTGTTTAATGGATTGGTCTTTGTCAGGACAAACAAGATAGAGTAGCTATCAAGCAATGAGTGATGGCTATTTAAGATGCATAAAGCTCCTTTAATCCTTTATATGTGCTCATTTCTTAAAGATTTTCAACTTGTACCCGACAAACTATCTTCGAGCACGGCCCCAGTTCAGGGTGCTTAGAGCTGCTTCAGTTCAATACCTCGTTATGCATACAGAAGCTTCCTAATCACACCACCACTAATTGTCCAGGGCCCCACACTCTTTTTCTTGGGATTATGGGTGTTTAAGGGCATGGAGTAGATATGGAGGGGATGTCCATGAGAGGGGCCATTCCTGAGTGGTTAATGGTGAGATGCCCTTCAAGACCTCCTGTTAGTGCCTTTTGTGGTTAGGATGACCACACCTCCTAGTTTATCTAAGACATTCTAGTTTATGCTATCATCCCTACTGTCCTAATGCAATTGATGCCCTTTTCACTTTCAAGTGTCCCAGCTTGGGAATAAATGATATGGAAACCCTGTTTATCGTAGAACTTTGCCACATCTACCCACTTGGGCAGCTCTTATCGGCTCTCTGGACCTCAGTCCTCCTCCTGCCCACCCAATAATTAACGTTCCTCCTCTCCTAACCTTTTTAATGCCAAATCTTTTCATCTCCAGGAATTCTTTCCTCTTCCCCTCTTCATGCTCTGGAAAGCTTCTCTCCTTCAAAGCCACCCTATCTCCTGCTCCTTCCTTTTCTTCACAATAACCTTATGTCCAGACATTGTGGTTATTCAATCTGCACAGATGGTCAGCTCACACTGAACAGTCTGCTGCCACACTAGTCATTAAGTATTTTTTAAAAACATCCCTGACCTAGAGCTCATCAACAAAGGCATCTTATTAAACCAGTCTGTCACAGCACAGAGGGCCCAGACATGTTGTTCAATGATTCTCACATACAGCGGGCACTGAGTAGTCCCGCACCTTGAGCGCCATCACTTAATCCTTACAGTCCCAGAGGGGTAACGCAGTAGAGCATTTAAGAGCACAGGGTTTTGAAAATAACCTATTAAGGTTTAAATCCAGGTTCCTACACTTACTAGGTAATCTTTGAAGTTTAGATCTTTGTGCTTCAATTTCCCCTGTAAAATATGGTTTATAGTACTTCTCTTCCTACTATTTTATTTGAGAGAGAGAGAGAGAGTGAGAGAGAACATGAGAGGGGAGAGGGTCAGAGGGAGTAGCAGATTCCCCGCTGCACAGGGAGCCCAGTGCGGGACTTGATCCCGGCACTCAGGGATCATGACCTGAGCCAAAGGCAGTCACTTAACCAACTGAGCCACCTAGGCGCCCCAGTCATTGCTTTTAAGATGTTCTCAATTATTACCCATTTCACTTCCGAGATCACATGGCTAATGGCAATGCTGAGATCTACACCCAGGTTTTCTGAATCTAAACTCCATGCTTTCTGTGACATCACTACTACCCAAGCGCTCTCCATACAATAAAGAGCAGTGAAAGACCAATAAAAGACTTGGGAAGTACTTTATTTGATCATGTGACACCATATAACAGCCAGATTTACAGAAGCCTAACCACAGTATAGATTTGAATAGGGAAGATGGCTCAGAAATAGCAGTCTTTAATTCAAGTACTGACCTTTATTTGATAAAGTAAAACAGTTTTGATGACTAATTTACGAGAGTTTTAAAATGCAATTTTACAGTTGTTTTCTTAAAAGAACTACTGTTTTGAACCACAATAAACAAGGTACAGTTTATTCACATAAAGAAACTGCCGTTGAAAACATGTTTAAAAATTCCCGTCTCAGCCCATTTTTCCCTTCTCAGCATTGCAAATGCTTCATTCCATCATCATGCTGAATTCCTCAGCATCTTCCATACCATTTCCAAAGGAATCCCTGGGAAGTAGCAAATGTCTGCCTTCCTTTAGAAAGACACAGATAACCTGGAATTTTTCTTACCACATTCTCCAATGTTCCTACAACTTGCATTTTCTGCTCTTCTGAAATAAGCTTCTTTTTGGCACAGCAGGAAAAAACATGCCACGAGGAATCTGAAAACCTAGATTCTGGGCCCAGCTATGTCATAAACTAGAGAATAATCCTAAACAAGTCATGAAACCTCCCCAGCCCTCTGTTCTTAACTGAAAAAATAAGTCATATTCTTTCAGTCCTTTATTATCATTTATCCTCACAGTAACCGTTAGATTTAAATAAGGCAGCATTATACTCATTTCATAGAGGAAATTCAGTCTCAAAGAGGTTACACAATCTACCCAAGATCCCACAGGTGGTAATACGACACAGCTAAACTTAGATGATCTCACTCAAGACCCTAGTACTGGTACACACTGTACTCATAAGTTGGTTCAATGGATGAAGCAGCAATTTCCCAGGTCCCTTCCAATGTTCAAATTTTAAACTTCTTGCAATTTTTTCCTCTCTTTCAACCAGCATTTAAATTAGAAAACATATATATAATTCGTCACTAAATTTCATTTACCATGGTTCTGTGATTTAACCCTTCTTTACAATTTTCCTTTATTTCTATATTAAATCCAGAGAAGTGACTTTTTTTCTGATAGCTCCCACAACTGCCTGCCTCTCTGAAAGCTTTTGGATCTACCTGCTGTCAAAACAGAGATTGCTAAAATTTTGTAAATACCAATTCCTTTTTATAATTTTAAGAAGTTATTCCATACTTAAATAAAACAGTTCAAAACAAGAGAAGTCCTCGCTCTTATTCCCTGTAATAATAAAATGTATTTTTTATTGATTTTGTATCCACTTTCCTGTCTGCTTTCATTTGGGAAATACTGTTATCCTACCTCACAGTCAAGTCTCCCTCTCCCTAACAAGAAAATATCACAGTCCTAAGAGTTAGGAAAACTCTTACTTTCACAATTCCATAGGAAGAATAAATTAACCACCTAAATTGGACGGTGAAACTTTGAATGTTAAATGAGAGATTCGGGACATTTCCCAAGAGGCCATATGACCAGTCTAAAAGCTGATGATATGATTTGCCTAAAATTACACTTTAAGTTTTTTATCATAAATTTATATATGTGCTGATTAGTCTTGCTGATATTACATATGAACATATACCTAAACCAAATTAAACTTCACAAGAAACAAAATTCATTCTATCAGCAATCCTGAAAATTCAGCAAAGCCCAATAAATAGTACGCTCTCCCAAGAAGGGAGCTTTAAACATTCAGTGATTTGTATAATTTAACATGCTGAAAATGAGAAACTAAACAGGGCATGGGAACGGGGACTACATATAGGAAAAGTAATTTCAAAATTTTCTTCATTTTGATGGTATCGCTTTCTTGTCTTCAGGAGGGAAGATTCTGACTTCAAAAGTAACAAAATATTTGAGAAGGGATTTTACATCTTTCTGTTCTAGATAGTATTCTTCTGCTATTTTCTCAGCAGTCCATGTTTCTGGATAAAGTTTATGATTATTGAGAAGTGTCAATGCCTCTACAATGGAAATTTTGCCTTTGGGAATGTTCTTGATACTCATCATGTTAAAGTCACGGCCTTTTGCCAATCTGAACTCCTTCGGCTCTTGACGTGTTCCACCATCTTTTACCTAGTATCAAAAACAAAAACAAAAGTCTTTCAAGACAAGAGAGAGAAAAGATTTGACATCGACTTCCACGCTTCTCAAATCCCCACTACTTCAAATAAATACTACACATGCTTCTCCAAACTACATTTTCTCATTACAATGACACATAGTTTGATGGTACTTTTGCCCCATTGCCATTACATAACTATAGCTCAATCACCATTAAGAAATTTAGGTAGTTCTAGAAAATAACAACTGAACGTATACCATCCACTCATCGCATTATTTCATGTATATTAAAGAACAACAAAGGGGCGCCTGGGTGGCTCAGTCGGTTAAGCAGCTGCCTTCGGCTCAGGTCATGATCCCAGGATCGAACCCCACGTCAGGCTCCTTCCTCAGCGGGGAGCCTCCTTCTCCCTCTCCCTCTGCTTGCCACTCCACCTGCTTGTGCTCTCCCTCTCTATCAAAGAAATAAATAAAATCTTTAAAAAAAAAAAAAAAGAACAAAAATGAATAGATTAGATTAAAACTGCCTTACAAGGGCAGAATTCTGATGCTGCCCTAAGAGCTTACTCGAAAATCTCCACTCCATTTCCTAGTTTTGTATTTCATATCCAATGCCTCCAAACACCTTAAATGAATTCAAATATTGCTAGAGATCGTGCCTCTTGAGAGAAAATAAACTTGTGCTTCCAATACCCAACAGACCCAAAACAACATATGCATACCCATCTTTCCATCTGTCTGTCCCAACCAAGTGCAATCCTTGCATTGTGCTCTGTGTGTTGTTCATTACTTGGCCATGCCAATCATTCCTTTTTCCTTTTTCTTTCAACTGCACCCTGCCTACTGCTGCTATTTGGTCAAAATATAAAAATGCTGTAATTCACTACCTTTTAAAAATGCCCACCAAGGGATGCCTGGGTGGCTCAGTCGTTAAGCGTCTGCCTTTGGCTCAGGTCATGATCCCAGGGTGCTGGGATCCAGCTCTGCGTCGGGCTCCCTGCTCAGCAGGAAGCCTGTTTCTCCCTCTCCCACTCCCCCTGCTTGTGTTCCCTCTCTCACTGTGTCTCTATCAAATAAATAAATAAAATCTTAAAAAAAAAAAAATGCCCACCAAACCTGAACCAACACTTCTTTTATGGCCAGTTTCCTTCTTAGTTGAGCCTTCAAGATAACTGATTATTTGTGATCTCCAACCCAGGATTAGATCTCAATGCAGAGGACAATTTTTAGGCTTTATGTGAACTCACGACAGCATCTGATGCTGTTGACCACCCAATACACCCATAATCATCTCTCCCTTTGGTTTCCATGACACTCCTCTCCTAGGTTTCCATCTGTCTCTCCAGTGGCTCCTTCTTTCTTCTTGTAGACTGTTTTCCTTCAGCTGCCCCCTGAAGGTCAGCGTGCTCCAAATTCTGGCCCAGGCCCTCTTTTTACTGTTTACATTCTACTGAAATAATCCCACATACCCCTTGGACTTCATTACTACCTACATGTTAATAACTTTCAAAGGTGATCTCAAACCTAGACCTTTCTTCTTACTTACAGATCTAAATTCCCAAATGCCTAATGGGCATCTTTACTTGGATAACCTACAAGCACCTCAATGGGGCACCTGGGTGGCTCAGTTGGTTGAGCATCCAACTCTTGACTTCGGCTCAGGCTGGGATCTCAGGGTTGTGAAATCCAGCCCCACACATTGAGCTCTGCACTCAGCAGGGAGTCGGCTTGAGGATTCTCTCTCTCTCTCTCCCCCTCCCCCTGCTCACACATGTGCATGTGTGTTCTCTCTCTCTCAGAAAAAACTAAAAAATATTTTTAAAAATTTTTTAAATCTACAATCACCTCAAAATCAACATAAAACTGAACTTAACCCTTTCCTCTGAAAATCCAATTCTATCCCCATATTCTCCATCTCCCGTGACCAGTATCACTTCCCTCCATATCCCATTCCAAAACTTAAAGCTTCTGTTATACTTGACATCTCCCTCTCCCTCACAATCAATGACCAAATCCTGTTGATATGACTACTACTTTTTTTTTTTTTTTAAGATTTTATTTATTTATTTGACACAGAGAAAGAGCAAGCACAAGCAGGGGGAGCTGCAGGCAGAAGCAGAAGCAGGCTCCCCGCTGAGCAGGGAGCCCGATGAGGGACTTGATCCCAGGACGCTGGGATCATGACCTGAGCCAAAGGCAGACGCTTAACCAACTAAGGTTAAGGCGCCCCTTGATAGTGACTTCTAAGTCCCTCTTGAACCCATATTCACTTCTCTCCCTGTCACGACATCACCCTAGTCCAAGCCAATGAATCTTGTGGGAACGGCTACAAAAGCCTCCCAAATGGTGTCCTATGACTGCATAAAATGCATTTTGTTCCCTCCCAGCCCATTCTGAAGCCAATCTGAGGTGAAACTCTTCAAAGACTTCCCACTGTCCTCAAGATAAAATGCAAATTCCTTAGCACAACAAATAATGACTTTCATGACTGGGTCCCTATTACCTCCATCCTATCCCATTTCTCCCAAATGTATTGCTCACACCTTCCCCTGACTGTAATGAACTCTAACTGTTCTTAAAGGCATCACACACTCCTACCTTTATACTGTTAACTTTGATTTGAAACACTCTTCCCAACTTCTTCACTTTCCAAAACTCAAAGCTTCTCTTAACTTTATATTCCCAGGTAATCCTTCTTCTACTCCATATCTACTTTTATTCAAATTTCCCTTCTGATTAATACTAAATACTGAAATTATGGCACTTAAAAAAACGATAAAATTCAACATCCTCTCTTGATTAAAAAACTCTTAGCATATTAAAGTCTCAAATGTGATAGAAGTATTTTTTAATCAGAAACCTTATCATTTTATTATAATTAATGCTGAAACACCAGAGGCACCCTATCTAAAGGCAGAATAGGACAGAATACCAACTTTCACTGCTATGTTAATGCTACAAACAATAAAAGTAGTATAAATATTAGAAAGGAAAATTGTAATTCTATGCAGATGATAGAGATTATCTTCAGAAAAATAACAGAATCAACCGTAAAACTAATAATAACTTCGCAATGTGGGTAGCTGCAATACAAAAATTACTCATTTTTTGACATACTGGCAATAAATAGTTTAAAAACTTAGGGTGAAAAAAGATCCTACAGTAACAGCTTTCCCTCTATCCCCCAAAGATTCAATAATACAAAGATGCTAATTCTCAAATTAACCTATACATTCCAATTACACTCAGAATCCAAATCAGACTTATTAAAGAACGGGACAATTTGAGGGGCGCCTGGGTGGCTCAGTCAGTTAAGCATCTGACTCTTGATTTCGGCTCAGGTGATGATCTCAGGGTTGTGAGATGAGCCTTGCATAGAGCTCTGCACTCAGGGAGGAGTCTGCTTGAGAAATGCCACCCCCAAGCCCCCCCATACCGCACCCCCCCCCCGCCCTGCGCATAAGCACACGCATGTGCGCTCTCAAATAAATATTTTTTTTTAAAGATTTTATTTATTTATTTGACAGAGAGAGACACAGCGAGAGAGGGAACACAAGCAGAGGGAGAGGGAGAAGCAGGCCTCCCGTTGAGCAGGGAGCCCAATAGGGGGCTCGATACCAGGACCCTGGGATCGTGAGCTGAGCTGAAGGCAGACACTTAACGACTGAGCCAACCAGGCGCCCCTCAAATAAATAAATCTTTTTGATTAACTAATTAAAGAACCTGACAATGTGATTCTCAAGTTCATCTGGGGGGAAAAAAAAGTGTGACAAGAGCCATGAAACTTTTGGGGAAAAAGATATCAAGACACATTACAAAGCTCCATTAATTAACATAATATGATCCTAGTGTCAAAATAGAAAAATAACTAGAACTGATGAATCCATAAACAGGCTTGTATGTATTAGTATTTAAGTGAGTGGAGAAAAGACTGGGTTATTCAATAAATTGTATTTAGACAACTGACCATCTAGGAGAAAAGATCTCCACACACCAAACACTACATTTATTGCCAAATAAAGATTTTAATATAAAATATACAGTCATAAAAGTACTGAAAGAAAATACAGAAAACCATTTTCATGTTAGAGTTGAGTCCAGACTTCCAATACCATGAAGAACAAAAAGGCCAACATATTTGACGGAATTCTGAATAGCAGTAAGTTAAAAAGCCACACAAAAATAAATTATTTCACATGATATCACTAATGTCTAGAGACATCACAGATCATTAAGAAAACGAGGAACTACCCAAAAGAGAAAAGGGGACAAAACATAAATAGGTACTTCAACTTCTTCATTGTCGTTCCCCCCGCCATGAGTCTTTTTAGACTTTTCCTAATACCCCCCATAAAATTTTAATACCGCTGTGTATCTATGTATTGTATCTAGGTAACTGTACTTGTAAAAACTGTTAAATTTTTTTCACTCCCCAAGGGCCAATCTTTGAATGCATGATTTAGTATAGCATGAGAAACAACAGTTGGAAGTATTATTCAACACCTGTTACTGATGGAAGTATTCAACACAAAGAACATGAACATCAACACTTCTTTTTTATGGGAACATCTGGTGATAAATGAACCCTATAAATGCTATTACACGCAACAACTCACAGACCTTATTTTACATGAACTTTATTTCACTTATCTAATGAAAATTATATTAATAACTCTATCTGCGCAAACAGTATTGCCTATGTAGACAAGAGTACCAGAGAACTTTAGAATGGAAAGAAATCTGGGAGTTGTCATTGGCACTTCTCTCTCCTTTAATCAAACTCTTCCCCCTCCTTAGAACGTGCCTGCCCCAACAAACTCATCTAGTTAACTCAGACTCATCCTTCAGGCTGGGGCTTAAATGTCACTTTCTCGGGCGCCTGGGTGGCTCAGTTGGTTAAGCGACTGCCTTCGGCTCAGGTCATGATCCTGGAGTCCCAGGATCGAGTCCCACATTGGGTTCCCTGCTCGGCGGGGGGTCTGCTTCTCCCTCTGACCCTCTTCCCTCTCGTGCTGTCTCTCATTCTCTCTCTCAAATAAATAAATAAAATCTTTAAAAAAAAAAAAAAAAAGTCACTTTCTCAGAAGCCACCCCGTCCAATCACAAACAGGTCCCTCTGATGTACTCACAGTGCCTATACTTGTCCTTCACAGACATATCAGTAATTATGTACTTACAGTTGCTCATCTGTTTAATCTCTGTGTCCCTCACAATATTCTAAGCACTGAGAGCAAGGAGTAGGTCTGCTTTGTTCATAACTATATACAAAGCACTTGTGCGTGGCATTTATATACGGATTTACATATAGGTTCCGATTCCCAATGTATTCCATAATCTCCCAATTTTTACATTTCCTAACTGAATATATCTTTAAAAAACAAAAACAAAAAAACAAACACCAACAACACAACACTAAAGGAATCCCTCAGATTAGAACGAAACTCAATCCACTTAAGGATAAGAAAACAGTATTAAAGCTTTCCTTTGGTGACTCAAATGACAACCACTAGAAGTACTTTACCAAATCCTATAAATTGTGAAATAATATCACCACTATGCTTAAGTTTTGCCAATGCACTGTAATCTGGTCACAACTACATTGACAATTTTAAACATGCAGAGCACTCACTGTCTTTTACTACCTACCACACTTCTCTTGATCCTTTTCCTGGAGCACAAAAAAGTTAAATTACTTATCTGCTGAATTAAAACACACACTACCTGCACAGAAGACACCGGATCTTTGGAATCAACATACACATCTTTTAGTAACGACAGCAGTTTGTCATCTTTTCTAGCAATTTCTCCCTTAATTTCTGGATGGCCTACGAAAAGAAAAAGAATGTCACAATATTAAAACCAAAGAAAATTTCCTCTAAGATCCTAACACAACGCAAGACAGCCACTTTTAATTTTTTGTTTAATAAACAATCACTCGGACAAGACGGGAAGTACTGTACATGTAAATCAAAATGCTAGGTCGGGCTCGGCGTCCATCGTTCTGTGAAGACACCCAGAGAGCACTTCCGAGGAACATGATCCCTTCCATTTTGGGATTCCCTGCAGCGAGTCGGTAGACAGTAAAGAGCCTCCAGGGGCCGGGGCAGCTGGGGCAGCGGCCGCCGTCTCCGGAACTACCAAATGGGCGGAGCCGTCACTCCACCGCGGGCGCCCTGGGACTCTCTCAATGTCACGGCCTGGGGGCTCCACCTTGCCGCGCTCTGCTGACGAGTCATTGCCGCCGACCCCGGTTACCCCTGCCACGGGACCAAGATCCCCCGGCGCGGAACCGCCCAGCCCGCCCCGGGAGCCCGCGCGCGGAGTTCCGACGTGCCCTTGCACCACTTACAGCTCATCTGCTCTCGCAGAAGGCTCTTGGTGGAGGGGTGCCTGGGAGCGGGAGAGGGCTTCATCTTGCTGATTTCCCGTTCCGCCCGGTTCTCTAGGTTGAAATTCCTGATTGCGCGAGACACCGAGGCCCCCATCTCCTTACAACATGATGTTCTCTCCTTCTCGCTGCACGTGGGAAAACACCGGCGCTGGCGACCTCCGGGACGCATCGAGCATGCGCACTGTGGGGTCGACCCGGCTGCCCGCCGGAAAATGAACGCTAAATGCGCGCGGCTCGCCCCCTAGCGGTCGGGAGGGCGCACGCCGCGTCTCCGCCCTGAGCGTGTCAAAGGGAGCGCCTCCCTTGTGGGCGCGAGGTTTGCCCCCAACTTTGGCCGCTTTCCGCGAGAGGACGCGGGGCTTAGGCTCCGACCCGGGCGGTTCTCACCCCTGCAGACTCCGGCACTCCGGCGGTAAGCTTTAGAACAGTGCCGGGCCAGGCCTCACCTCAGACTTTGGGATTTAATTCCCCCGGAGTGAGCACCGCTGTTGGTTCAAGCTTTCCACGTGATTCTGAAGTTGCCGGCTGAGTAGAGAATCAAAGTCGTAAGGAAATTGATCTTGAAATCCTTTCATAGGTCAACGTAGCCAAAGAAAAGCCAATAAAAATGGAACTAAGTGCACCAGGATAAGGGAAGGTCCTAAATCGCCCTTTCCTGTTTCCTGAGAGGAAAATAATGAAAGTGTATTCTTTGGGGGCGCTGGCTGGGTCGCAGGGTGCAGCGTGGGTCTCTTGATCTCAGGGTTGTGGGTTCGAGTCTCAGGTTGGGTGCAGAGATGACTTAGAGAAATAAAAACAAATCTCAAAAATATAACAATAATAAAAATCTCAAAAAAAGATAAAGTGTATTCTTTCCCGACGAGTATCTGTTCTCACTCTTTTATATTTAAATGCCCTTTATGTTCCTGCGCCCTTGCCTGATGCCTTTCTGGACTACCTTGTTCTCTTTTTCCTAGATCTTTTACACCCTGCTCTCCTAAGGCAATTTGACTTGATTGTATTGATGTGGGAAACAAAGGCAGAAGGAAAATTATTAAATTTCCTTACTACCTAGAGCCCACTGACAAGTCCTTGAAACAGGCAGAGTGACCTTCCTCTAGGGACTCAACTGCCTCCATGTTAATACTTTGCTAAGGGCAAAAGGCAACCCTAGCCCGCCCCCCCCCCCCCCCCCAGGATCCTGTAAGTCTACTTTAACATATAAAAGTTCCTTTGGAAACTTCCTTTATCTCTAAACCCCCCAAGGTACATGTTGGCAATCATCCCCCAAGCGTATGGCCCACCGATATACATCTGAAGGGTCTCATGACTAAGGCTTTATTAGACGGTAATGAATGACCTATTCCCAACAGTAGCTAGCCCCCTCAAGGTCCTGGAAACCTTGCTTCCAAAATTCCTTAGAGACTTACGCTATCCCTGACCCCCTCCCAACTTGAAAATATATAATCAGCCATGACCCCGGTGCAGCAGCTCTTTCTGCCCACAGGTCCTGTCCCCGTGCTTTCATAAAATCACCTTTTTGCACCAAAGACATCTCAAGAATTCTTTCCTGGCCCTCGGCTCCGAACCCTGACGTTCTTTCCTACATCAGTATCGGTTTCAGTCGTGTTATCCTTTCTCTTCTGTTTATTTTTTGTACCAATTTGTGTTATTTGTGTATACTATTAGGTTCTAAGTCACTGCGTCATTCCCTAGCTTATTTTTCATTCGTCCTGCCTTTCTCATTCTTTTTAAGTCAGGGAGACTTCTCTGTAACTTAATGAAAGGAATAGCCAGTAAGATATTAGAAAAAAACACCAGTGTTACACATTTTATCTCTCTTTCTGCCTCCTCCGGCTCCCCATTTCTAAGCAGATTACTGTGTTGCTCCTTCTATTTATGATTCTTTAGAAATGTCATTAATCCATAAAAAGGACCCACGAGGAAGTAGCAGGGTTTCCAAAGTTACCATATTTTCCACAGACTGTGGCTGTAAGATCTGTTTTTAGTGTTCTCAGCTCTCCTGAGGAAAATTAAGTTGGTTGGTTGTTTTTAACCAGTGAAAAGCAGGGAAAGAATTGATGTAAAGATAATTGAATAAAAATAATTTTTTAAAAAAGAATAAAAGAAAGGGGAAATTTTATTTAAAGAAAACTGATGTAATTATTAAATATAATACTTAATCATAGCCAAAGTACTGCAAGGAACATAGCTTCCACCATCGATTATCATGAAACGTGTTTTTACGGGATTGGTCTTTGAAATTGATAGAGGCTAAAGCCAGTTTTCTCTGGTAGAGTTAGTTGGGAAGTTATCCTGAGGGTGGCAGGCTGCTCCAAGATTTCCATCTTTGAGACTTAAGCATGCCTATATCAATGTGCTTTATAGCCCAGATATTCGTAGTTCTGTGGATGCCAAGAAATTTTCCTCTCCCTCATTATGTCCAGGAGCTTCAACAGTTATGGTAGCACTTTCTACTCACTGCCTGTTAAAATATTTTGAAAGTAAAAAATTCGTTTTCATAGAAATTTTACCATACTCACAGTAGCATGTGAGACATACAGCTCGCAGCGTATAAGTAACGTGTGACGGAAGTTACAGGAAGTGTAGGGGCTGTGGAGATTACTGAATGAAAGGATTCTTTGAATTCGCACATATAGGTAGAATTTGGATCCAGTGTTTCAGGAGTGTCCAACCTGTGCCAGCTACATTATTGCCTGGTTCTGGCCTCGTGCTGCGCAAGCCCTCAAAAAAGCAGAACAGAAGCGGAGGTACTCCCATTGGAAATGCACAGGTAGCTGTCATCACTTGGGAGTCATCATGGAAATAAAACCCAAATCACAAATGCATACTTCCAGCTCTTCTTGTCAAAATATGCAAAGTAACAGGAAGTCTGGGCTCAGAATTCTCCCGGGCTTCTGTTAATGGTTGAAGTCAGGTCCCCAAGGAAAGTATAACCAGGATGCTGCTCAGAATTAAGCATCTCTCTGAATGGAGTGTTATGATAGCTTTGTATTGCTAAATATCTTAGGATACTAATGAAATAAACCCAGGATCCTGCCAACATAATAGAATATAAATTCTATGAGGACAGAAATTTGTGTCTATTTTGTTCACTGCTATATTCATCATGTTGAACAGAGCCTGGTACATACTAAGTACTAAACAAATGTCAAGTAAATATCAAATAAACCCAAAGACAGCCTCTGAGCTGGAGTCCAAGCCCTAGACACGTACCCTCTGCCAGAAGTGGATCCTTGTGAAAGTCACTCACTCTGGTTGAACCTACTCTCCTCATCTTCAAATTGAGATGATAGTAATTAATGGGATTCACAGTTTAAAAGTATAAAAAATATATAATATATATAATTATATATAGTACATTATATATATATATATATATATATATATATATATATATATATATATGAGGAAGTATCTAACACAGGTTTATTTCTGAGCTTTCCATTCTTTTCCATTGATCAGCATGTCTGTTTTTATGCCAATACCACACTATTTTAATTACTACAGATTTATAATACAGTTTGAAATCAGGGAACATGATGCTTCCAGCTTTGTTCTCAAGATTGCTTTGGAACCAATACATTTTTTAAAAACAGCAGTGAGGGAGGATTTACCCTGTAAGATATCAGAACACAGTATAAAACCTTACAGTGTGATATTGATACAAATAGGTAAACCAAACAATAAATATAATAGGGACAACAGAGATCTAGTTATGTACAGAGTGACATTTAAAATCACGCTGTGATGTAAGGATCCATATTTTCCCCCCAAACAGATAGCCACATTTCCAATGGTGTTTATTTTCCAGTCCACCATTTCCCCTTGCTCGTCATCCCCATTTGTCACTTGCTGTTTCCTTGTTCCTCTCCAGTTTTCCCTGCATCAGATTGCCTTCGTAGTGTATCCACCCCTCCACAACCCCATGATCTTGCTTTTTATGGAACAAAGGAACGCTTCCTCATGGCTAGGTTTGGGGTTGAGTCTAATGAGGTCATTTTGTTCTGTCCATAGCAATTTAATCAGTACAATAATTACCCATCTTGGCCCCAGCTACAGAAGTTACCCCTGACAATTTGGCCAGGAAAAAAAAAAAAAAAAGCGCAAAGTCATAAATAACAAGCAAATCCTCAAGATCTAATTTTTATTTCCAAGATTATGAAAACAGAGAATATGAAACAGAGAATTCCAGACGTTCTCCTTAAAAGCTGTAAAAAGCAAATTGTCACCAGACCAGTTTACCTTAGCTAGTGAACCCAACTCAGTAACTCCAGAGGTAGGGACCATGTTTGTTCTCCCCATCTGTCTGCATCTTCAGGTCTGGCCCTTTCTTTCTGATTCTAACTTTCTCTGACTCTTTTTTTAACATCCATAGATTAACATAATGCTTATGAATGACTGGCAGTAGACAACGCTGCATTTGAATCTTGGTTCTATCTTCCTGACTCCATGATTTTGGGGTAAGTCCCTAAATTTTTCTTTTAATCAGTTTCCTCACCTGTAAAATGGGAATAACAATACTACTCACCTGACAGGATTGCTGAGAGACATAAGCAATGTGAAGGCACAGGACCTGACATATAATAATCATACAAGAACTGTTAGCTATTCTTTTATATATTGAAAATATTAATATAATATGAAATATTTTAATAGCAATAACTTTAGGTTTGGTTAGCACTTTATAGTTTTCTCAGATACTTTATTTCATTAATACATTATTACAATAGTCTAGTATTTTATCCATGTTAGAGGTATCTTAGAGGGTGCGTTTAGCCTGTTGTTTATAAAATGGTGGATACCCTAGAAGGTATATGAAATATCCTTGCCCATAAACTTTTGGGAGCACTTTCTTATTGTCAGTTTGTGCCTTTTATATCCTGATTGTCTCCTTTTCTGCTAGCTTCTCCCTTCCTCTGTCTCTAGGAATTCCATACCTCCCCCTAAACTTGAGTGCACACAACCCCTTACTGAGTCTCATTTCTGTTGGATGTCCCACTGTTAGCCCAGACAGGGAGGCAGCTGTGATAGGCAGAATTCTATGATGCCCAGTGACCCCAAGCAGAGAACCCAGACAAGCCTGCCTGGTCTTCTGACCTACAGAACTATGGGATAATAAATGGATATGGTCTTAAGGCTCTAAGTTTGTGGTTACTAGCTATGCAGCAATAGAAAAAGAATAAAACATAGCAGGTAGCCTGAGAGTAGGGTTGAGCATGAAGTGGGTGGCAGTGGACCCAGGCAATCCCAGAGCCCAAGGAAGGTACGCCTCCCACCCTTGAAGCCACAAACCCAGGAGACTTCAAAGACTGCATCCTCCCCTCACATCTCACTCAATATGGCAAGTGCCCGACAACATGCCAAAGCACTGTATGGAGCACTAAGGATAAAGTCAAAGTCAAGTCCTTGTGACCAGGAATGACAGTACTGCAATGTAGTGTTATCACATGGGACAATGAACGGAAAGAACCTAGTAGAAACAAAAACACAAGAGGGTAGGGGGAAACATACATGCAGTCACACAAAGATTTTGCCAGTAAAAGGAGAAAATCAAAGCGCTCAACATCACTCAACATCAAAACCTCAATGAGACACCACCTCACACCTGTCAGAATGGCTAAAATTAACAAGTCAGAAAACAACAGATGTTGGCGAGGATGTGGAGAAAGGGGAACCGTCCTACACTGTTGGTGGGAATGCAAACTGGTGCAGCCACTCTGGAAAACAGTATGGAGGTTCCTCAAAAAGTTGGAAATAGAGCTACCCTACGACCCAGCAATTGCACTACTGGGTATTTACCCCAAAGATACAAATGTAGGGATCCGAAGGGGTACATGCACCCTGATGTTTATAGCAGCAATGTCCACAATAGCCAAACTGTGGAAAGAGCCAAGATGTCCATCGATAGATGAATGGATAAAGAAGAGGTGGTATATATGTACAATGGAATATTATACAGCCATCAAAAAATGAAATCTTGCCATTTGCAATGACGTGGATGGAACTAGAGGGTATTATGCTAAGCGAAATAAGTCAATCAGAGAAAGACAAGTATCATATGATCTCACTGATATGAGGAATTTGAGAAACAAGACAGAGGATCATAGGGAAAGGGAGGGAAAAATGAAACAAGATGAAACCAGAGAGGGAGACAAACCATAAGAGACTCCTAATCTCAGGAAACAAACTGAGGTTTGCTGGAGTGGTTGGGGGTGGGAGGGATGGGGTGGCTGGGTGATGGACATTGGGGAGGGTATGTACTATGGTGAGCACTGTGAATTGTGTAAGACTGATGAATCACAGACCTGTATCCCCGAAAAAAATGCATATAATTTTTTTAAAAAAGGAGAAAATCACAACCCATACAAAGATAAAAACACATACAAATGATTTCATTCAACTTATAAGTGAGGGAACTGGCAAGATTCATAATCAGTTCAAAGAATCGAAACATATGCCATCAGGGATTAAAAAAAAAAAAAAGGAGAGGGTGGTTAGGAAGAAAGAGACACAGAGAATAAGGTAAAGATATTGTTGAAGTCAACACAGGCCAGCTGGTAGAGGTCTTTAAATGATGGATTATGGAGTTTGGTCCTTCTTTTCTCTATGTGTGAAGGTCTCTTGAAGTTAGAGAGTCATAGGCCTGTTTTAGAAAAATGATTGACATCTACATAAAGGGTGGTTTGGAAGAGAGGAGCCAGGTAAGATCCTGCTATCATTGTCCATGTGGAAGGTAAGGTCCTTTTGTCCATTTTTCTTAGAGATACTGTTTAATCAGAGATCTGTGGAAGAACACTGTTAAATATACCTTCCACTTACACTGGATGAATAAGACAGCAGCTTAGACAGTAGGATTTGTGATTGAGAGGGTGGAGCATGAAATGTAGTTATCTGTTTTAATATTCTCATGCCACTCTTGGTGTAGGTAATATCTTTTAGAGCTTTTGACTAAATTGAAGCTCAGAATGTACCCATGCGATCATGTTGACTTACAGGTCCCCAACCCCATGGCCCCAGACACAGCAGCACTTCTGCTTCCAGAGAAAGCTAAAAATATCAGTCCTGCCTACAAATCTCACAGTGTCATCAAGTAAACTAATAGAGGAGGTTTCTGCTTTTGTTGAAGAAGTAATTCACGTACCTAGCTAGCTACCTTTTGATAAGGACCTTGACCGTGTTTTCTGTAAGAAATCGTACATGTTGATGCAAACAAGAGAGAATCTTATTATTTAGCCTGTTGCTCTGTTAAAAACGAGTGGCAACTTGTTTAAAAATAACTTTTGATTATGAAAATTTCACACATATTTAAATATGCTGAGTTTAGTATAATGAACTACTTTGTACCCATCACCCAGTACCAGTAATCATCGATTCATTGCCAATCTAATTTCTTCTATATACCTTTTCATTTTCCCACCTCCCCAGTTATGCTGAAGCAAATTCTATATATCTTAACATTCTAAGAGCATCTCACCAAAAACAAGGATTACTCTTTTAAAATATGACTATGAAGTAATAGTAATATTTTTAAAAGATCTGTGAAAGAGAAAAAAGTACAGACTTTTGGGTGGTTTTACATTTGGTAAATTTGTTATTATTTGTTTTCAGTGAACTTGAGCAATAAAGTCATAATATGGCTGTTAAACATTTCATGCTCAAAAAGCTTTGAAATTGTGTCTCACCCTCTCTGCACACTTCACTGCCCACAGGCTTTCCTTTCACTGGCTTGCTGCCCTTTAAAGACTGGAGCAGTTGCTGTTCATCAGAAGAGTGACTCTGTAATCTCAAGATGCTGAAACTGAACTCACCCAGCTCATTTCTGTACCAATTCCTGCTACAAGGCCATCTTTGTTTTTAACTGGTTGGTTGAGCCAGATGACAAGTGAAATATGATTCATGTGAATAACAACATCCCATCCCTGCTCCCTTGCCAGCCCCCCACCTCCACCCCCCAAATTAGGGTTCTGGTTAGTGCCCAAGATGTACAACTAATAGTGTTACTTTGCATGTGAGTGACTAATTAATTTTTCATCTTCCAATTCAGAATCCAACAGAACAGACAGGAAGCTCATATACTCCTGAATAATCGATCATGCAGCAAACTTCCTACACTTCACCCATAGGACAACTAAGATCTAGAGGTGTGGGAGGCTAAATAATGGCCCCAAAGACATCAAGGTCCTAATTTTTGTAATCTGAGAAAGTATCTTAACTGTAAGAGACATTACAGGTGTGATCGATTTACGGCTCTTGCAATGAGGAGATTATCTTGGTGGGCCCAAAGTGTGGTCACAAGTTTCCTTATGATAAGGAGGCTGAGGACAATCTGACACAGAATAAAGTGGTGTCATCACTGAGGCAAGCTGCTGCCTTGCCTGCTTGAAGGTGAAGGAGGAGGCCATGAGTCCAGGAATGTTGGAAAAGTCAAGGAAACAGATTCTCCCCTAGAGACTCCAGTGAGAACATGTGATGTCCTGAAGACATCTTGATCTGGGCCAGTTAAACTGATTTCAGACTTCTAACCTCCAGAACTGTAAGCGAAGAGATGTGTATGGTTTTAAGCCATCGAATTTGTTCTTATTTGGTACAGCAGCCAAGGGAAACTAAATCTTCACGGGCCTGAGACAACATGATTAAGTTGACAGACAGCCACACCAGACGCCATGACTTCTGACTCCCATTTTAATGGAAAAAGAATATTTTCTAGGCAGCCCCAAGCCTTGCTTGTGACAAGGACAGGGGAGAGAGGGTGGGGAGCCTCCAATGACCCAGGTCCAGCTCACAGGTCAACTGGTGGTAATGTCTTCTTGATAACCCCCTCCAACAGCGTTCCAGGCCAACAGAACAGAAAATGCAAAGGCTCTGAGGCAGAAACATGCTTAACATGGTACTTGTGTGTATTGGTGTCGTCCCTTCTAGAACAGCTAAGCCATAAAACCCCCAAAAAGGATCGCAGGCCAGCAAAGCAACCAATGGTGTATCTGTGTTTCTGTTGCCAGGCAAATATACTCCTTGGTAGCATACAAGAAAAATTGGAAGAAATTTCAAGATGAATGAAGGACTTTCTGTGTCACCGTAGCCCAAGGTACAAAAGTACAAGCTGATGTTAACATCAAGGAATATTCCTGGAAAAGGAAAACGCCAAGACTTTGCCACACACACAGAAGTGTCCAAGGATAAATCTATACATTTAGCGATAAAACTGGGCTTACCTAATGATTTGGCAGATTAATTTGTGAGATATGTGAACAATGTCACGTGAGTGTTATTACCAGGGTTCTGTCACCTCTGCGCTTACAGTCCAGAATTACAGTGCTTGCTTGGATTCATGTGTCACCCTACACTTCTGAATACTTCTGTCCACTAAGCCCTTGCCAAAAATAGAAAGACTAAAAAAGAAAAAGACAAAGCCTTTTCTCTCTCTCCATCCCACTTAAACATCGCACTAATCATTTGGGCCATGGAGTTGATCACTTTGAATCATAGGATGTTAGAGCTTAGAAATAATCTGGCATAATCAGCTCATTTCTCAATGAGAAACAGTCCACTGACGACCCGCCCCTGCCCCCTCCCACTCCCACTTCCGAGCGCAGGCTCAGATATATGTCCTTCCTGCTCCCAGCCGCTCTCTGGAGGAGTTCGGCTGCCCGTAAAGACCAAAGTTTTTTACTTATGCCTATTTGAATTCTAAGTGTTTGAGGATACACTTTGTTTGCTTCGTGGAAACAAGAGAAACTGAATGCCCACTTTAGAAAAAAAAAATTTTTTTGAAGGGTACTGAGACCTGATAAAGGAAATGCTTTACAGGGGCAGCTCTAGAGGGTCTCACAGCAGGAGGACTGAGATGTTACCATTTGCTGACTCAAGTCCAGTTGCCTTCTGCTGCTGGAATTTTTTCTGCCCCGGATTTAAATTCTTAGCAAGAGGGACAGTAAGTGACCTGAAGTGGGTTATGTGCCCATTTTTCAGTTGGGATCGAGTATTAGGCATCCCTACCAGAACCACACCAAGTCAAGGGCAGTAATCATAGAGACACCGCATAGAGAAAAACACTCCTATTTTTCCTGCAGAGAGAAAAAAAAAAACGCCTAAAATTAACTGCTCTGCCATGGAATTTCACATGTGTGTCATGAAGCTTAATTTTAGGGTCTTTCTGGATTTAATGACCCAGTTTTTACACTCAACACCTTGTGTGATTGGTCTTGATTTTGGTTCTGGACTATGCTTTGCATCCCAGCTTATCCCACAGTTTTAAAAAGAGCCAATCTGCTACCCTGCTCACCTTGTTCTGGATTACTCTTTAGCTAAGGCAGTCTCATCTCTTAGCTCCATAATGAATGAAGAAACAGACTCAGGAGAAATGGGATGACTTACCTGAGCTTCTCCAGATGGGTAGGGGCAGGTTTAGAACTAGAATCCAGGTATCCTGATTCCTCATCGAGGACTCTTTCCTACTAGATGGAATTATTTTCAGTTCAGCATTTGAGAGCTAATGAGAAAAGGAAACTAGAGCTATTGTAGGGCATCAGCACATTCAGAAAAGATTTAAAAGCACTATGCCTTTTGTATGTAGGGCTGCAGTTGTGATTTGGACACATGAAAAGTTAGACATAGAATGTCAGCAGTATTGTCCTGCTGGAATTGTATAATTAATAAGAAGGTGGATGGGTAGTTTTGAATAGAAAGCTTTATGAATGGATAAAGAAGATGTGGTGTATGTGTGTCTATAATGGAATATTATGCAGCCATCAAAAAATGAAATCTTGCCATTTGCAGTGACATGGTTGGAACTAGAGGGTATTATGCTAAGCAAAGTAAGTCAATTAGAGAAAGACAAGGATCATATGATCTCACTGATATGAGGAATTTGAGAAACAAGACAGAGGATCATAGGAGAAGGGAGGGAAAAATGAAACAAGAGGAAACCAGAGAGGGAGACAAACCATAAGAGACTCCTAATCTCAGGAAACAAACGGAGGGTTGCTAGAGTGGTGGGAAGTGGAAGGGATGGGGTGGCTGGGTGATGGACACTGGGGAGGGTATGTGCTATGATGAACACTGTGAATTGTGTAAGACTGATGAATCACAGACCTGTACCCCTGAAACAAAAAATACATTATATGTTAGTTAAAAAAATAATAAAAGTCAAGTGGAGAAAGAAAAAGAAAAAAAGAAAGCTTTAACGTACTTTGTACTTTTCCATACAGGTGACAGGTGGGAAAAGAGAGGTGCCAGGCAGAGAACTAGAGGTATGTGCCAGGAGTTCCAAGACCAGGAATGAACCAGGCTACCATTTACCCAAGTTCTGTTGTGACATGGAATTTCCCTGACCCCATGACAACATCCGCTCACTTTGGGAGTGAAGAGCTACACCAGGTGTCTGCGTCCACAGCAGACGTCTTTACTACCCACAACACCACCCCTTCCAGAGAGTTTCCCTTCTTTGGAACCCAGGAGTGTCATCTGAGAAGTCCCACACCTAGGACCTGCCTCTTCTTAATAGCCCTGGTCCTAGGGGCAGAGAAAGATAAACATTCCAACAGAAGATAGTGCAAAAAAGAAATAAAACTTTCCTCATATGGTGGAAGAGACCAAGTCACTTCCCAGGCTCAGGCTAAGGAGATCTGCAGATTTCTGCTATCACACTTTTGGAACATTCTTGGGACTATTCTGTCACAGAGAAGCCCAAGCCGCATGAGAGACCACATGGGAAAAAACTAAGATATTCCAATTAATAGCCCCAACAGGTAGGCCAACATCAAATGTCAGCTATGTGTGTAAACTGTCTTGACAATCCCAGGCCAGTAGAACATCATGATCACTATAGCTCCAATCAACACCACATGGAGCAAAAGAACGACCCAGCAGAGTCCAGTTAACCCACAGAACAGTGAAAGAATAATAAATGATTGTTGTTTTAAACCACTATGTTTAAGGAGGGTCCTTAGCTATGCAGTGATAATCAAAGAGCCATAATATTTTTCTTCAAAGGAGAGTATTAGTTATATAGCAAAATGCAACTCTAAAAAGTAAGAAAATACATGAAGAGATTGCTTTGCTCTCATGGCTGCTTACGTTTTCCTAATACTCACAGCCCATTAAAGTAAGAAAATCAGAAAAAAAAAAAACCCAAAAAACTTTCCTCTTTCTGTGGCTTAGTCAGAGAGCTTACTTGAAGGAGACTATCCAAGGATGTGTGGGCTGGCTCCCCTGTGTATGAGAGAAAATGTAAAGAGTACTTTTGAGAAGCAGTAGGATCTATTGCATTGTATGTGAACACTGTAAATTGTGTTGTTTCTTGTTTTTACTTTTGCACTGGCCTTCCCAACTCTGGTGAAAGACTCATGGGGCAGTATCGTTATCACTCGTCACTATATATCTACAGCAGTTTATGTGGTGATTTGTAAACAGTACATGCTTAGAAAAGGTTTGTTGCTGATAAGAAAATGTAAATTTACATTTTTTTTGTTTATTTTAAAAATCAATTGTATCTTAATGGAAGTTACTGGTTTATTCCTCAATCTTTGCTGCATTTCCACATGTAATCCCTTAAGCCTTTTAGGTAAATCCTCAGTATTAATAGAAATATGATTTTAATCTGGATTACCATGAAGCAATTAGAATTGGCACATGCTTTGCTGATAAAATTAGAGACACATAACACTAGAAGAGACTTAAGCTTTGGCTCTCAAACAAATGCTGTCCTGGATAAATAAAGACTAATTTTATTTTTTTGTTTTCTTAAGTAGGCTCCACGCCCAAAGTGGGGCTCGAACTCATGACTCTGAGATCAAAAGTCACATGCTCTACTGACCGAACTAGCCAGGTGCTCCAATAATGGCTAATTTTACATAAAATACTGCTATTTACTAAAATTATAGTTATTTGTTTATTATGCATGGTTAATTCTATGTGAATATGTATTATAAAATGAATATGGTTAATCATATGAATAGTTTAACAAGACGACTATATTTGAAGTATCTTTCTAAAAGTATACAGATAGTACTTCGAAATTCTGTAGTAGTTTGCTGGGACCACTGTAACACAGGACCACAAACTGGGCGGCTTCAACAACCACATTTATTCTTTCACAATTCTGAAGGCTGGAAGTCTGAGGTCAAGGTGTTGGTGGGGTTACTTCCGAGGGCCGGAGAGAAAATCCGTTCCAGGTCTCTCTCCTAGCGACTGAGAGTTTGCTGGCCATCTTTGGTGTCCCTTGGTTTGTAGAAGCACCTCATCCCTGCCTTCATCTTCACATGGAGTTCTATGTCTATGTCCTAATTTCCTCTTTTGATACGAACACCAGTCATGTTGGCTTAGGAGCCTACCTTACCCCAGTATGACCTCATCTTAACTAATTACATCTACAATGACTCTATTTCCAAATAAGGACACATTCTGAGGTACTAGGTGGCAGGACTTCAGCCTGTGAATTTGTGTGTGGGGGGTGGAGACAAAATTCAACCCATCATACATTCTTAATCATTAAGAAATTTTTCTTTCAATCTAATTAAATGATTTGTTTGTTCAATCAGGTCCCATTTCCTTTCTTCTTTATGGGGAAAGTGGGCTTGATTCAGCTCCTTACCTATGGCAGAGAAGATGAACCTCGCTTTCTACCCCATTTTTAGCTCCTACTCAAAGCAGGAGGAATGACAAATGTCATCTCGTAAACATTCATTAGGCCACTTTCTTTTCAGTGAAGTTATTGGGCCTTAAAGGCAGGATCCAGGCCTCAACTTTGTTCTTTCCCTGTAGTTCTAATTGCCATCCTGAAAACAGACCTGTCAAAGGCCTTGGTCTTCCTCCCGGAGAAGGCAGGCCTGGCCAGCTACCCTGCTTGGTCACGTCTAGCTCCACAGCCAAGAGGCAGCTGGCTAATTCTCCTCCGTGCTACATCCATTCACATCACAGTGTTAGGGATGGAGTCAAAAGCCCCTTGCAGACGCTGCAGCTTCTGGGCCTGACTCATGCTCACCAGCCACCCTGCATTGGGATAAGGGGTGGGGGTGGTTTTTATCAGGGGCCTCTCCTGACTTTAGTGACCCCTGGGCCATGTGAATGTGCTTCAGAGTGGGCTTTCCTTCAGCTCATGGTGAGATCTTACACTTAGGGCTTGGGAGTCAAATCGGCAGATCCCGGAGAGGAGACATAGGATGCCTCCCTCAGTTTAACCTTAAATCTGGGCCCAGGGCTCAAACTCAGTTTTGCCCCTGCATTGAGGTTTCTCAGGCACTTGATCAAATGTTAGGAAAACTAGTACGTTGTTTCCTGGTAGCTCTTGTTTTCCTTCTATGCACCTTTGATATAAGCGACTCAGTGACATGCCAGCCTGTTGGCGTCTTTACTTCCTCCAACCTGCACTGCTGGAAACAAGTAGAATCCTTCTCCACCAAGAAGAGCACTCCTCTCCAGTATTCAGCCAGATGTCCCGCCTCTTACTCCTTGGAGCTTTCCTGGTCTATCTATCTTCCCCTTCTATCCTCTCTCTGGATCTTTCAAATCCCTGACCTCCATTGCTGGCTTTTGGTAACTGCTTCTTCTCTTTGGATTTGTGGTTCTGTAGGGCACTGTCCACGATTTGCTCGCTGACTGTGGATTATATTGTAATGATGGCTGGTGCCAGCATTCCTGGCCCTTGCTCCATCCGTTGTCCCTCCCGGGAGAGGGTGTTCCCAGTCTAGAAGGCAGGGCTTCAGGCCACGAGGACAACTTCAAGACAGACATGGTTCATGAAGCCCGTATCCCTGCCAGGCTGATAGGCTTGACTTCCAAGCCAGAGGCGGTGTTTTTTTCACAGGTGTATATAATCCAAACTCTACTGGCGTTTCTTGTGTCTTCCACCTTCATGATTGAAGAGCTTGGTGCTTTTTGTGAAGAGAAAGAATTCTCTGTGCACTTTGAGACTACCTGTCCACCAGTCCTGTAGCCTGACCCTCGCACTTGCTCAGGGACCCCAAATCTCTCAAGGGCTTTCAACCTCTCCTCTGGTTCTCATTGTTCTTTTTTTTTTTTTCTTTTTAAGATTTTTATTTATTTTTTTATTTGGAAGAGAAAGAGAGAGCATGAGGCAGGGTGGGGGGAGGGCAGAGGGAGAGGGATAAGTAGACACCCCAGTGAGCAGGGAGTCTGATGCGGGGCTCGATCTCAGGACCCCAGGATGCTGACCTCAGCTGAAGGCAGACGCTTAACTGACTGAGCCACCCAGGTGCCCCCTCACTGTTCTTAACTCTTTACTCCAAATGATTCTCCATCGAGAATTGTCTACTCTTTGAACTCTCTGGGTCATCTCTTTTCCACCAGCATTTAAATGTGGCCAGGACTCCTCAAATAATCTCAACACTGTCTCCCCCACCTCCTACCCAAGATCTCTTCTCCTGATAAAGTCAAATCTCTTGAAAGTTGTTTACATTTCCTATTTCCGCTTCCATGCCTCCTATTCATGCCTCAGGTCCATGGCCAACAGGCTTCCGTCTCTACCACGTCAGCGAAACTACTTCCAAGCATAACACAGAGCCCCAACTGTTAAATCCAACAAACACTGTTCTTTCCTTGTCTTACTTGACCTCTCTGAAGCAGTTGGCACAGTTGGACATGCCTTCCTTTTTGAGATGTTCTTTTCCCAAATACCTCTCTGGCCTGTCCTTCATTTCCTTGTGGTGTCCACTCTTCCATCTGCCCCTTAAATATGGATTTCCTCAGTGCTTTGTTTGAAGCTCTCAACACTCCTCACTCTATACCACCTTCCTGGGTAATCTCATTCCATTGCTGGCTTCAATTCTCACCTTTATTCTGATGATTCCCAAATCTGTCACCCCAGTTTCCTTAGCACCAAAGCCAGGGAGCCACCTGCTTCCTAGATAACCTCCCCGCCCGTGTCCTATGGGCCTTTCAGATGTAGTGTTCTGAACCTGAACTCATCATCTTCCCCACAAAACTGCCTTTCCTCCTATGTCCCTCATCTCAGTGATGGGCATCACCATCTCTCCAGGGGCCCAAAGCAGAAACCTGGGCAGTGTCCTCTACTCTTACCCCCTGTGTACCTCCTACATCAGCCATGTTCAGCCCCTCGCCTCTCTTTCCTGGGTTATACCCTCCTCACTAGCTTCCGTCCCTCTGCCTCTATACTAATGCTATGTTTGCCCTATTGAAAGTAAGCTAACTCACTCACGACCCTGATTAACAACTGGACAGATAAACCTGCCTACCAGGTCCTTCACAACCCAGTCTGGCTTTTCTCTGTCCATAGTTCATCACCCTCCACTTGAATCTTTGGTCAAATATTTCCTCTTTTCCTGGAAACTACCAGGACTTTCCATATGCTGTTGCCTTTACTGGAGCACTCTTCTCCTTATTTTCCCTTAAAATGGCTAACTCCTCCTACTTCTACCTCTCTCTGGGAGACCTTGGGCAAGTTTGTTTAATTTAGCTGTACTTTAGTTTCCTCGTTTTTTAAAAAAAGATTTATTTATTTATTTTAGAGAGAAAGAGCGTAAGCTGGGGGGTGGGTGGGGAGGAGCAGAGGGAGAGGGAGAGAGAGAATTCCAAGAAGACTCCGCACTGAGCACGGAGACCGATGCAGGGCTCGATCTCACAACCCCGAGATCATGACCTGAGCCAAATCCAAGAGTCATGACGTTTAACCAACTGAGCCACCCAGGCACCCTGAGTTTCCTCATTTGTGAAACAAGGATAATAATAATACCTGTCTCAAGGGTATCAGAAGAACTAAATGAAGTAAAGTGTGTTTAAGTGCTTAGGACTTTGCCTGAAGCATGGAAGCTACTCAATAAATATTAGAGATTATTATTATTACTTATAGAATTCAGTTTTTATGTCACTTCCTCCAGGACCTCTTGCCTGACCAGGAAGTCTCAGTGAGTTGACCTTGTAAGTAACTCCATGAACCAGTCACCCTGTCCTGTAATCACCTGTTCATTTGTCTGTTTCTTCTCTCTTCACTACCTGCACATACACGCACACACTTCTCACCAAGGTAGCTTGTGAGCCCTGTGGGAGTGGGAGCCACACTGTCATTTTTGCTGTGGTATTCCAAATTTCTGGTAGAAGCTCAGAATTTTTTGTTGACTGAAAAAATGTTGATGAAATATGATTCCAGCATGTTCCTGCTATCTGCTTCTGTTCATTCTCCACTTCCTGGACCAACTCTGAAGGTTTTGAGCCCTCATCAAGCATGGGTTTGTGGATATTTACAACCTTGCTAAGATTAGGAAGGAGCATTAATGAAGTATTACCAAATGGCCTTCCTGACATACCTGCCCTGTTTAAATACATCATAACTCTAATTACCCTTGGCAACACCCCAGCAACTAATAAATTGAATCCTGCATATCCTATTGGACGCAGCGGTTAATCAGACAACACTGTGATCTGTTTGGTCCTGGCACTTGTCTGGAAGACTCAAACTAACTGTAGTAGCCAGCCACTATGTTTGAAATATAATGTGGGGCCCATCCTGACTGTTGCTGGTGTTCATTTTTAAGTTCATACATACCAGTGGTATGGTAAATGTGTAACACCGGGATCTCCCGGGAGAAAGTCTTGAATTTGTAGCATTTGATCACGTCCACAGTGTAAATAGTGCTACCTTGACTAATGTCAACTTGATGTTATAAAATTCCTGAAAATGGAACAGTAACTTTTTGCAGGTGGTACACATTGGCTCCAGCATACCACAGTCTGGATGCATGGGGAAAGGCACTATGTAAGCTTTATTTTCATAAATTATCATCCATCTTAAATTCATAAGAGTTAACTGTTCATGACTAGAAAAAAATTCAGAGAGAAGGCAGTGATTTTGAGAGTAGCCTGGCTTAGATGATCTCTAGGTTTTTCCTTGGCATCTAAGTTTTTCATCATGCAGGCCAGGCCTAGCTCCATTCCACCAGGGGGAAGGGCATGGTAGGCAGAATAATGGTCCTCAAAGATGTCCATGTCCTAATGTTACCTTACATGGCAAAGGGGAGTTAAGGATGCAGATGGGATTAATGGTGCAAATCAGTTGACTTTAAAAGAGGAAGAGTATCCTGGATTATCCAGGGTAGCTCAATGTAATCACAGGGGTCCTTAGAGGTAGAAGAGAGAACCAGAGAGACAGCAGCATGAGAAGGATTTGGCCCAAAGGTCCTAGATTTGAGGATAAAGGACCCACAAGCAAAAGAATGTGGACAGCTTCTAGGAGCTGGCAGAGAGGCAAGGGAACAGATTATCTCTCCTAGTGCCTCCAGCCTTGCTGACAATTTGATATTAGCCCAATGAGACCCATGTTAGATTTCCACCCTATATACTGTAATATAATAAATTTCTGTTGCTTCAAGCCTCCGTATTTGTGGTAATGCAGTGGGAAACTAACTAAAGGGTTATCACTATCACTGAGGACCCTCTGCATTTGCCAAGAACCTGCTTACCTTTGACTCCTTGGTCAGTTGGCTCCACATCCTTGACTCTGCAGCCTTAGCTGTGATTCTGCCTTTGGCCCTTTGATATTGGTAGTATTTAATCCTGCTGGCATTTGAAACCTGGCTTTCCTAAATAAACTGATTTGTCTAACTCTCTTCACCAGAACCCATTGAGCAGGTACCCAGCCAGGTCACCCCACATTATTCTCCTCATGAGGGAAAAGGTATTTATTTAGTCATAGTCCCAACACTGTTCCTCTCTTCCATTTCCTCAGTCCCCACTGTGTTCCACATTTCTAGCACCTAAATCCTAGACAATGACAAGAACCTTTCCTCCAAACCATTAGGAAGATCAACCCTCCTAAGAGAAAGAGTGAGGGCGCCTGGGTGGCTCAGTCGGTTAAGCGACTGAGCCACCCAGGCGCCCCCCTCTTTGGGTTTAAACCCAGGACATAAATTTCCCTTTGTGGAGGTGCACCCCCTCTCCTCTCCTGTACCAGAAAGAGAACAACCCTTATCACTGGAGACAGAAAGTCAATACGGAGATGAGTCTGCACAAACAAACCTTACTAGAATAACCTTACCTCTCATTCGTTCCCCATGAGTCTGCACAAATAAACCTTACTAGAGTAAACTTACCTTTTATTAGTTCCCCCCTATGTTTACCTTCCCATAATTTACCACTCCTAGAAACCCAAACTCCTTTTCCCTTATCTTGTCACTTTTCCAGAACTGATTGTCCTTTGTTAAAATGGTATATAAACCCCAGGGTCTAGCCACTTCTTTAGGCCTTCCCTTCTTTTCTATGAAGGCTTCAGTGTGCATAAACATTAAAATACTGACATCAAATAAAATTTGTATGCTTTTTTTCTGTTAACCTATCTTTTGTCAGTTTCATTCATGGGTCTCAGTCACAGAACATAAAAAGGTAGAGGAAAAGCTTTTTTCCTTCCCTATACTTATTTAAATAAAACCTATTGTTTATGGCTGGGATCATATGCCATTTTTTCCCCTTCTTATATATATATATATATAGTGCTATTTTTTGTGGTCATCATTAAGGACTCCCCCCCCCATGAACTGTTTGTACATAAATGTACAAGTCAATGAATTACTGTCAAATGAACAATCCTGAAGACAGGCATATTAGCCAAGATTCTTATGTTGGAAATGATAAAACTCAAATTAACCTAGTTTAAACAGAAGATGACAAGTTGCACACAAAATCAAATGGTGGGAAGTATGAGGATGGAGCTGGACTTGGGGTGACCTGGGATGAGAACACTATCACTTTCTCTCTCTCCCTATTCTTTCCTTGCTTTCTTCCTTCTCTGCTCCTCTCCACATCATAGCCTCACTGTTTCAAGATGCTTCCCCCCCAGCCTCTTTCTTTATAGTCTCAGACCAGAAAAGAAATTCTCTCTCCTTGACTTAAAAAGAAAAACATCCTGGGGTGCCTGGCTGGCTCAGTCAGAAAAGCACGAGACTCTTGATCTTGGGGTTCTGAGTTTGAGCCCCACAATGGGTGTAGAGAGTAAATAAATAAACTTAGAAGAGAAAAGAAAAGTAAAGAAAAACATCCTGGTAAAGGCCTATTGTCTGGCTGACCTGAGTTACATGCCCACCCCTGGGTTCAAGGTAGGGGGTTTGTTACCAGAAGAAGGATGAGGCAGGAGAAAAGTACTGGTAATGGAAAACAGTAGCCACGACCCCCGGGACCACTTCCTGCTCAAAGGCCCAAATGATCATTACCTTCCCTACGGAGGAGGCAATCCTCTCTTTAATGTTGCAGGAGTGCTGTTATCCTAAGGGAAGCCAGAGATGAGGACCATGTTTAACATAAAAATACCAGAGGACTGATTTTTGAGGACAGAATAGCTTTTGTTCTTCAGACTGTCCCATAGGCTGGCTCTCTGCAACTCAGGTTGGAATCTAGCGAAGGGTCTCTTTGTCTCAGCACAGTTGACATTTGGGGCCAGGTACTCCTTGGTGTGGGGGGCTGTCCTGCGTTTTGCAGAATGTTTAGCCACATCCCTGGATTTACTCTCTAAATGATGGTATCACACTCCCTCTCCAGTCATAAAAAACAGTAATGTCCCCAGACATTATATCCTCTGAGAGACAAGATTGCGTTTGGCTGAGAACCATTGGTCTGGAAGAAAGGAGCAACAGGGAAAAAAAAAAAGGCTCTGTGAAGAGGAAAGAGCTGATGTCCAAGGTACCAGTGGGAGCAGCCCTTACTATGTCCGTGGTACCAAGAATGTGTTGGGTAGGTTAACAGCGCTCTTGGTGAGATACCTCTGAGACTACTTGATGTGGGGTGGCTGGTTTCTGTTAAGCAGACAGGCTGAAGCTGGAGAAATAGTTTTGTTATTTTTGACAGTTATTATGACCTATTTTACCTTTGGGTTGAGGTGACTGGGAAACAGTAAAGTTTGAATGAAAGGATGATGTTCATGAATAAAGTTAACAATTTTTTTTTTCTTAATGGCAGGGTTAAATTCATACATTACTGCTGTGGAATTAGAATTTTAGAAGTGTCAGTTATATTAATCTACATTACGCTACTGTAAAATAGGGATGAATTTCCTGTGAAAACTGATCCCACACAGATCATTCTAAAATTAGAAACTAAAATTCTCAGGTATTACCAAGTGTTCAATTTCAATGCCATGATAAGTGGCCTAAACATGGGAGAATGATCGAAACGGGGGCCCTGAGATATCTTTGCACGCAGTAGGTTACTTACCACTTTTTGTAAGAATTTATATCATTGAGAAGAACTTTCATGGTTTTGTTTTAAAATAACAATTCTGATTCAACCTGAAATGTGCTTTGCAGCAGTAATGGATCAGGAGAGAAGATAATAAAAGGAGAAGATGAAATTCTTCGGGTAGGTCTCCATTTAAAAGTTAAAGATCATGAACAGCTCTTGTTTTTTACCTGTGCAGCATCCCTTGCCCCTTATTGAGGTAAGAGAACATCACCCATTCCACGTGGTCCTGTCCTCCCCTCACCCCACCTCCCCACCCTGGAGCGATGCCTAGCCTGGGCTGGTTAGACTACCCTGGCAATTTGCATCTTGAATGGAGTGATGTTATTTGGGTTCCAAGTCTTTCTCAAAGATGGGTTATTTGGGTTTTCTCTCCCAGTCCTTCAATTCTCTGAGCCACTAGTATCCTTCTAATAAAGTATATTCTTGCCTAAGTGATCCAGAATCAGGTTCTGCCACTTAGAAGCCAAGAGAACTATAACTGGTAGAGGAGACTCCGACCAAAATATTGTGACTGGTTTGTCACCATGGCTCAAGAGAAAGAGAGGGAGAGTAAGCAAAGAGTATAGGATAAGAGTTGGTCTGTCCTGGCCGTGTGTTAGAGGACAGGATCCACTGATACGTGTGGGACTATTCCTCATTCAGCCAAGTAAGCATTTTACAAAACTTGTTTCAAAGAAGGGGTGACAGTAGAGACAAAGGCTTGGGAACCAAACAACAAGCTAGATTTGGGTTTTATGGGTTTCAAAAGGCTAGGCCCCAGAGGGAAAGCAGGGTCTCATGTGCCCGGAAACAGAAACAATGTAGGGGAAAAACATGATGAGGAGGAACAAAGCTTCCTAACTTGGGAGGCTGGGGAGGCTTCCTTTTTTTTTTTTTTTTTTTTTTAATTCTGAGTGCTTTTATTTGTTCCCCAAACTAATCACCTCTGTGGAGACAAACAAAAGATCACCCACATGAGAACTGGAATCCTTTCTTGAGGGCAAGAGAGTCTGCGGTCGGCCACCACCGCCTGGGTCCGGCAGAGACGCCAAGCAAACGCAGGCCAGGCGGAGGAGTGGAAAAGCTTTCTGGCGACAAAAGGGGAAGGTCCGATGAGAGGCTGTTGGGGGTGGGGGAGCAGGACAGGAGCTGACTAGAAGAGGAGTGTCCTAGGTCATTTCAGAGAAAGAGAAACTTGATTTCCGTCCGTGGGTCCATCGATCTCATTCTCTAGATCTAGCTCTATGGAGAATCTCAAGGTTTTAAGTTTGTTGAATTGATGATGTCGAAGGCGCTTAGGGAAGAACAGAGGTTCACATTTCCGAAATGATCCTCAAAAATCATTGTCACTGCAACTATTCCTACTTCCATCCGCCTCTGGACTGCCTCCCGAAACCCACGCTCTAGCCACACCCCGCCTCCCACCCTTCTCCCTCGCCCCGCCTCGCCTCTGGGCCTTTCTCCAGCTTCTTCCCCGCCCGCCCCATTCTCTCCCCCCACGCCAACCTCACGGCACCCATCCCGATTCCTCCCAAACCCTCCCCACCAGTGGCTGGACCTCTCTGGTCGACCTCTTTTGGGCACTAGAAAAGCCACGAGCAGTCGGGCGGGCGGCACCGGAAAAAACGGCACTTTGGTGAATCAGTGAGTCTGGGTGTGACGAATAGGGGGTCGCAGGGCGCCTGGGACGCAGCACCTGCCTTTCTGGTGCACGGCCTGGTCCCGATCCACCTGGGAGAGTAGCGCTTCCCGCCTCAGGGCGCGCCGTTAGCCAAAGAGGGGCCTCTGGGGATCTTTCTCCTACCGTCCGTGGGGTGGGGACATCTGCACACGGCTAGGGGACGTGCTCCTCACGCTGGGGAGGCTTCCTTGAGTTAAAATGATGAGAAGATAGTGAAGACATGACAAGGGGGTATAGCCCCTGGAGCCAGGACAAGGGGCCTGGTCAAGAAGAATTCTTGGATGGTAGCCGAGTTGGCATCCAGAGACGCCATCCTCTACCACTGTGAGCACTGCCCATCACCAAGGCTTCATTCAGCTGAGCCCAATACAACTGTCACCTGTGTCAAAGGCTATGCTAATTTTCCTTCCCACGGATGTCACACCACCTTCCAGGATCCAGCAAGAGAGGATCTCATCTGGGCCATGAGAGAGGCTCATCCTGACCCTGTGGATGGCCGAGGGTGTATGCGAAATAGCCTCCTGAATCAGAGGGTCCATGATAGTGGTGTGACAGGGAAAGTCCCAGTGTAGGGGGAACTGAATGAAGCCAGCTTGAGATTCACCCCTTTCCTCCCGAGCCAGTAAAATGGAAAAACACATGGTCACACACACATCTCCCTCCTGCCCTCCCTCTCTTCCTCTACTTTTACACAAACTAGTTCATATTCCCATTAATTTTCAACTTGCTTTTTTTTCCTCTCAGTGATATGTCTTTGGCATCAGTGTGTAAAGATCTACTAATTTTTTTTTAAAAGATTTTATTTATTTATTTGACAGAGAGAGACACAGCAAGAAAGGGGAACACAAGCAGGGGGAGTGGGAGAGGGAGAAGCAGGCTTCCCGCAAAGCAGGGAGCCCGACGCGGGGCTCAATCCCAGGACCCTGGGATCATGACCTGAGCCGAAGGCAGATGCTTAACAACTGAGCCACCTAGGCACCCCATCATCTACTAAATTGTTTTAATGGCCACTTGAAATCCTAATTGTTTGACTGTCTCCACATGATGGACTCTAGTTTTCCCTTCCCCTACCCCCATCCCTTTCCCTCTTTTCCTCTCTTTCTTTTGAATATTACTAAACTATCATGAGTACCCTTTCACATAACATTTTTGCACTTTCCTTGAGCTAACTGTTGGAGGAGGTCATGGAGAGGACATGACTGCTGGTTGACCGAAGAGCTGGACGCAGGCAATTAGAGGCCCCTCACCACCTCCTCTGTCCTTGGAAGGTACATTCAGCGCACCTTTCCCATAGTGCGAGCCACTGTAGGGATATAGTCTTGGATGGCACACATGACTGAACCCTGTTAAGGTCTCTATATATAAACTTTTAAGATTCTAGTAGGCAGGGGCAGAGATCTCCTTGTCCTGTGGCCACCAGAGACAAGCCTCTTACGTAAATTCCCTTGCTTAGTGAACCTGCCCCCTAGCAATTTGGAGTGCTCTGCCTCTTTTCTTTGGTCTCTCCTTGCCCTCCATGTACCAGGGCCAGTTTGTGAACCAACAGTAACCCTAGCATAGGGATGCCTGGTGGCTTAGTCCGTTAAGCGGCTGCCTTTGGCTCAGGTCATGATCCCAGAGTCCTGGGATTGAGTCCCGCATCGGGCTCCTTGCTCAGTGGGGAGCTTGCTTCTCCCTCTCCCTCTGCCTGCCGCTCCCCCTGCTTGTGCGCGCTCTCTCTCTCTCTGTCAAATAAATAAATAAAATCTTAAAAAAAAACAAAAAACCCTAGCATAAATTCCTGCAAGTGGAATTACTATACCAAGAGGTATGTGCATTTAAAAAAAAGTATAAATATTGACAAGTTGTCATCCAAAATGTTAGTATCCACTTGCATTCTCAAAAGTTATTTACCCAGATGCTCCCAAACACTAGGTATCATAATCTTCTTACATCTTTGCCAATCTGATACATGAAAAAAAATTTATTTTAAAATTTACCTTACTGTAATAATGACTGAGAATCCCTTTGCATTATGTTTGTACCTACTTAGTACTACAATTAAAATATTCTGTCTTGTGGGTAGGGACTATTTTCTATTCAGCACAGTAAATATTTACTAAGTGTCCATTATGTGCCTAGTTGCTTAGACTGAATTAGACTAAAAGCAACATAAACAACAATAGTGCTTGGCACCAGAGAATGTGGCAAAAAATACAAACCATCAAAATGTTAATGGTAAAAGACTTTCCCATGGTATAACTGGTTTTGAGTGATACTGGTTCCTGACGAATAGCATGAATTAGCTACAAAATGTACCCATAGGTAATTGAATAAATTGAGGTGTTAGCCAGAGTTATTTCATATTTTCTGCTTGAAAACTGGATAATATCAGCCCCAAGTAAAATTTGGTATTAGCCTAATTAATAACGATCTGTTCTGTCTGGAAGTGCGGGAATTAGAAATCTGGCCCAGTGACTCCTTAATGTCGTTACTGGTTTGTGACAGAAAACCATGAGTGTGGCATTAAGAATGACACTTACTTTCTCATTTGCTACGGGACAAGGCAGTTATAGCAGGTGTTTGTTCTGGAGTTAAACAAGGAGCTATGCCATAGCTCTCTTTTATGATGTAGTTTTAGGTAGAAATCTGAGCTGTCTAGAGACAGTTTCAACTCTGATCATCACGTATAGATTTTATAAAAGCTTGATAACACTAAATTTATGCTAGGCTTTCACATCTTGGTTCATGGGCAAGGTGATGAGAGATGGGGGGAGAGAAAGCTACAAAAACCTACCGTGTTCCAAAATGCTTCCTAAAGTGTGTTAAGGGGTAAGCTAAAAAAGTAAAAGTATTCTGTACTCAACCAAACTCTAGGATAGTTGTTAAAAAAAGTGAAAGAGGTTTCTTTACTGCAAGATGTCAGACTCTTTAGTACAACAATGTGACAGGGAGCCAGTTTTCAGTGTTACCCCAACTTATTTGACCGGGGCTCCCTATTTCCTCTGTGAATGTATGTTGCTTTCCAGCCACCGAGGGTCCATTTCTTGTCTTAAATCTGGTGGGGCCTTGATCAGGGGTCCCTCCCTACCCCAGCTACAATTCAGGACAACTGGAAGCTAGAATCTACCTTGGGAGTATCACAGAGCAATAGACTCGGGTGTACCCATTGCAGCAGTGGAAGACACGTGATCATGACATTTCTGCCCCAACATGATCTTCTTATCACAGCTTCTGTGCCCTTGGGAATTGCTCTGACTCCTGCAGGCTTCTGAGCCTGGTTGTATGGGCTGAGTGCCCATTGATTCTTAGAACTCCTGTTATCCTTCCATCAAATTCCTTTTTGCTTAAGTTGGTTGGAGTAGTTTTTTTGTCACTTTGCAGTCAAAGGACCCATACTTTATATTTTTCTTTCTTTAGCTTATCTCTCAAAATATCATTACATTGAAACAGGGACAATGCCTATTTATTGACAACTGAAAGCCTTACACCAATTACACTGCTTAACATATTCTGAGAGTTCAAAAAAAAAAAATTGTTGAACAAATGACTAGTATTTCAAAGAACAGATTTGGGGAAGCATTGTTTTAAGCTATTTTCTCTATGAGGAAAACGACCATATATAATGGTACTAAGCAGAGAAATAGTGCCTAAAATCTACTTGCTCTTCTAGTAACAGAGTATACCAGAATACACATTTGTGTTGGGTTCTGATGGTTGTCTAACAAACTATGGAGTCCCTTATTTTAGAGAAATAAAAGTTTTTTTTTTAATTAAAAAAAATCTATACTTTAAATCAACCTTAAGGAGTCCCTTAGGGAGAAAAATGCCCTCTCTGAGCTAGATATTTTACTCTACACTTAATATATATTTTCTTATTTAATTCCTCAATATCTGTCAGCCAGCAATTTTTATTGAGCCCCTAATATGTGACTGGCATTGTGCTAGTGGGTAGGACTACCTATGATGTGCAAGACAGACCCATCTTGGACAGTAAGAGACTCTCACACAGATGGTGAGTTGGTGGCGTAAAGACTTTTTTCCCTATGTAAATACAGTTATATTCTTTGTTCAATTTAATTATTTTTAATAAGTCCCTTTTGTTTATTCTAAACAAACAGATAATCTAATCAATATAGATGGGTTTAAAATTTTAAATGCATTCACTTTAGTGACCAATATTTTATGAATCTTAAAGAAGTGTTTATTTATTGACAGCACTGATAGTATTTCAGGTTTAAACATGATTTCCCATTTGATCTTCTGGTATAAAACCATACCCAATGAAAAATATCAAATTGCATATGAAAAATTCTAGAGAATAGTACTGCAACTAATGTTCGCAGTCAGTTGTCATTCTTCCAGGGCTGCTAGCTAAGTAGGTCCCCAGAGTCCTAAAGTCCAAATATCAACACCATGGGAATGAAGGACTGGAATCCAGAGAGTCAGGCCCCAAAGGGTGGGGGGAGCAAACAGTTCCACAAAACCTGTGGGTCTGAACGTGAAAAAACTGCTGAGCCATTGACTTGAGACTAACAAATATTAAGGACATCTCAAAGTAGATCAAGGCGCTGTTCCTAGCCCAAGTGTAGAAGAACACAAACTTGCAAGAGACAGGACTTAACATTCTGTGAAATTCTATCTTTGTAGTAGTTTAAACCCTGAACTTCTACAAAATACAGTTTACCCCAATTTAGAGTTTCGTTCTTCTTTTACTTGATGGCTTAACTCTACATCGGACAAAGATTTTCAATGCAAAAGTGGAATATGGAATCTTTTTACCTATTAGAATTATCCACTTTGCTTAACTGTGTATTGTAAGCATGTTTTACACAGGAATGACATCAATGACCCCCAACTGGCACAAGAGTGGGTCAGGCCCTGGAATTTAACGGAGGTGTTCTGGGCTGTGGTCTGTTAGCTGTGTTAATGCTGAATTAGCTGTCACCAAATACCCCTCCTTATTTCTTAGGTTCACGGCTTCCCTCCAACCTCAGAGTTACCGTGAAATCACACTCATCACTACCATAAAGACGAAAAGGGGCGGCTAAGAATGGGGGCAATGTGAACTTGACAAGTCAGTAGGGTCAGGGTCACGGAAGGAGAGGGACAGTGCTCGTGGTCACAGTGTCGGTTCCCACAGGTTGCTCCCCAGCCCTGGGAAGAGAGCCTAGGAGCACGCAAGTTGGGTTTCCGGGTCTCGCCCGTCGCAGGCGGGGGCGCAGCCCTGGCGCCACGCTGTGCTTGCGACCCAGCAGCCCACAGCGCAGGTGCCAAAGAGCACGAAGGGGGGCTGCGCGGAGGAGGGGGACTTCCGGGGAGAGCGGGCGCGCGCGCTGGCTCGCCGTCGGGAGCGGGGCGGAGGGGGTGGGGGATGGAAAGCGCAGCGTGCGCGCCTCCCCGGTGGCGGGTGTGGGGGGAGGGGAGCGTGCGCGCGGTCTCGCCGACGGAGGGGGAGGGGGCGGGCGTGCGCGCGGGCTCGCCGGAGGCGGGAGGGGGCGGAGCCGCTTCACGGTCTGAGCCCGCCCCAGGGTCCGCCAAGGTGCGTCTCCTGGCAGCTGGGGCCGCCTGGGGCAGAGTGAACGAGGACGCGCCACCTGCCCTGCTGGCTGCTGCTTTTTATTTACTAGCAAACACTGTTTCCCCGCGGGAGAGGCGGGGAGCGCGCGGGCACACACATACACACACACACACTGACAAACGCGCGCGCGCGCACACACACACACACACACACACAGACATACATGCTAGCGATCTTGTCTTCACAACTGCATCCCCAAACCGACAGTGCGAAGCTACTGCGGTTTCTCTTAACCTCAGCATCGTGGGGAGAAGCAGAGCCGTTGTGCATCAGGGAGCGCCCGGTGCCTGCGCTGCCGCCTCGGGTACATACGTAACCCAGCAGACCGCTCACCCCATCGGGTAAGCCAGTCTCTCCTTGTAACCTGTTCGGGGTAGGTGCCTGCGGACCGGAGGGAGGGGGTGGGAGGCTGCTGGTGCGCCATTGGGGGCGAGACCGGAGTTGAAATTTCAGGGGTATGCAGCCGGTGCAGCTCGACCAGCGTCGTCTAGCGGGAGCAATTACTACTCCTGTTACTTATTCTACCAACCCTGGAGTTGCTCCCCCGCCTTCTCCCCTTCCCCCAGCCGGAGATGTACTGTGCTCCTTGGTTGCCAAGGAGACTTGCTTAAACATCAGCCTTGGGACATTTATTGAAATAACTGGCTTTTTAAAATGCTGCTGTTATTTATTTTGATTTTTAAAAATAAAATACACACTGAGGACCATGTGGTAATTTGGCAATCGTTAATACGTATTCTGAGCATGGTTTCATTCAACTTCAAGAAAAGGGGTAATGCACTTGATGGTATGCTTTAAAACGGATTCGTCAGATGAATTTTTCAACAGATTGTGTCTTGAATCATAAATTACTCCCATTTTGGTGATCTTGTAAAGAACAATGAGTCCAGTGAAAATCCCTTTTTCCCTCTATTTCCACATTATATCTTGCAGTTCACTCAGGCGTGATTATCTTAACACGAAAAGTGAAAGAGGAATTAATTGTGGTTCCCCACACAAGGATGATCTGTTATAAATTGACCAGAACAGGAATACCTCAGTGAATTCCTAATGTAAGGAGATAGCACTCATGACAAAAATCATTGCTAACATTTCTATGTCCACTGCATCATTTAAGTGCAGTTTTCTGCACCTCTGCCCATTTCTAAGAAGATTCTGTTTTCTTTCAGGTCCCTCAGTGTTTTATTTTTTTACATATATGTTTATATGTTGATAGGTAGAGATGTAGAAATTGTGCTGTGGCTTATTACTTCGGATTCTAAGGTTTTGGAGCTTATATTGAAATGTTGAAAGGAAGGAGGCACAGAGAAAGCTTTACAGGTTCTTTTGGATTTTTGTTTGTTTGTTTGTTTGTTTCTGTTGGGTTGGATCCTTTACTGGAGCACTGGGTGAGGCCCAAGGAAGAGGTCATTACTCATTACCTCCCAGGTACCCCTAATGACTGGGCTGTCAGTTTTACTATGAGGCCTCAGGTGCCTGGTGGGTGAACTGAAAACAGCACTTGAGCGGATCAGCTATCCAATTTCTTACCTTCATTAGGAACAGAAATGACCTAGTAAAGATCCACTGACATTCAACAGTTCATTTTCTTTTCCTTTGATATTTGTTCATCTTTTTACCTCTTATTAAATGAGGCAAGGAAATATATCAAATTCTTTTCATTTAGATTTTAAACTGTGCCATACAGAGTGTAGTAATATAAAGAGCAAGGAAACTAGTAATAGCTGAGGCAGGTAGAGGCATTTATGCAACTGACGGGGCTGGGAAATGAATAAAGATGACAAATATTTTATATTACAATTTACAGAGTACTTTTCCTATGCTTCTTTTTTTTTTTTATTCCCCACAACAACCTTGTGAGGTCAAGGAATTATCTTCAGTTTAAAGCTGAGGGACCCAAGACTCAGAGCTTGTGGAAGGTCACGGAGCTAGTGAATGGGGAAGCCCTTTTTGGATCCAAGTTCTTTGCCTTTAAAAAAAATCCTGTGTCTGTCTGTTTTTTTTATTTATTTATTTATCTATTTTTTAAAGATTTTATTTATTTATTTGACAGAGAGAGAGAGAGCACATGTAGGCAGAGAGGCAGGCAGAGGGAGAGGGAGAAGCAGGCTCTCCACTGAGCAGGGAGCCCGACGTGGGGCTCGATCCCAGGACTCTGGGATCATGACCTGAGCCGAAGGCAGCCACTTAACCGACTGAGCCACCCAGGCGCCCCATCCTGTGTCTGTCTTTCCAATGCACAGGTAAGATAAGGAGTGCAGCAGGCCCAGTGGGGGCCATGTGGGAAAGAGGTTGTGGATTGTGGCCTTTGGAACATACAAACCACTATAAAAAGGGCAGTTCCAGTTCTACTATAGCTGACTGTTGTCACCCCGGCTCTAAAACATTCTAGTTTTTCAAGGGAAACAGAAGCTTACATATTTTTATGTGAAGTGCCCTTAATTTTATAAACTATAAGGACCACATTAAAAGTGTATTTAGGCCACATAAGGCCGGTGGCCTACCAGTTGCAATCCATAGTTACTGAGTTCTCATTCAATTCTTAACTATTTTTCTCTTACATCCATCAGATACATCCATCATTATATGAGTGATTAGGAGTTTTCTGGTTTTGATATCAAAATCTAAAAAATGTGCCATATCCCTTTTTCAATAGACAGGTCCAAGTTTGTTTTTTAGGGTTCCTAGGCCTCTCTCTTATACCTCAGAGAAAATAAAAGAACATGAAGTACCCCAAAAGAGGAATTTTTTAGTCTAGTGAAACAAAAGCCTTTATAGCTTAAAAGTTCTTATGTTCCTCGCTTATTTTTTTTTTCCAGGCGTATACTATAAACGATAGAAAAAGTAGATTGAGTACGTGACATTGTAGGAAGAGGTAGAATAAAAAGTTAGTCAGAAAAAGGAGCATCTGAGCCTTTCAATGAAAACTTCTCATTAAGGTTTTAGGTAATTAGCTAAAACCCACCATAGAATACTGCAATATTCCAAAGGAACGAAAACATGAATGGGAACCCCCAAAGGATATTCACTTCTAGGACTCTGACATAGAGAATGCTGTTTACTCCTTCAATAACAGCATCTTATAATGAAGCATAAACCTTTTGAGAAGCTGCCACCTTCTCATGTTTCTACTAACACTACAGAGATGTCAGTGAACTTCACTGAAGAGGACCTGGTGGGGTCACAAAGGAGTTATTTATGTCATTTCTTTTGTGGATCCAAAAAGGTGTAGTTTAAAAATAAAAGAAGCCAAGATTTGCACAGTGGCCTCTAATCGTTCTCTTATTTTAAAATCCCCCTCTAGAAGGATGCTTTAATAGTGAATAAATGCATTTCAGTTTTCAGCTCATGGAAATATGTTGCATCTCTAATAAAGCGCTATGCAGATGTTAGTTGATACTAATGTGACAAAGTTCTGGCTTGGTGCTCTAGAAGGTAACAGCTCTGCCTTCAAGGATTCGGAGCAAACACGCTACTGCTTCAGGCAGCTTCCATTTTTCCAGCCCCTTCTATGTTTTCCCAATATGGAAAACTACTTTCTAAATTGTCTTCCTGACGTCCCTACACAGTAGGTATCTTGTTTCCATTGTATAGATAGAGAACCTGAGACTGTGTGAAGTTAAACCAGACCCATGAAAGACAACTTTAAACCTCAGCAGCTCTCCTCACTTCCCACCTCTCCTTCTCTGCTGATTACCTAATGGACGTTATAGACATGTACATAACTGTGCTTTTGAGGCAGTTGTGTGTTAAATGCTGTAATAGTGATACCAGATGCCATAGAAACACTGACACAGGGAAAAATTAAAAGTGTGCTGATTGTGGAGATCAGATTATTCCTGTGTAGGAGGAGGATTAGTGCTGGACCCTGACGGCCCGGTTTGATTCTAGTAAATGAAGATCCCTTCAGCTATGGAAAGAGGGTAGGCTCTGTGAGACAGTCAGTTGGAAATGTGAATAGAGAGGATCATGCTCGTGATGTCTGATATTGCTGAGCGTATCATTGTTGCTGAAGGGATGACACAAGCTGTGGTAAGAAATATGGTGTCCAAGATGGAGTGCATCAAGAACACAGAAGTAGGGGTGTGTGGCAGGAAGTAGAGCGAGAGGGGATTTGTAGACATAGAGGAGAATCTGGAGATAGGACTGATTCTTCTGAAAGACTGATGTAAGGGCGAGGGATGAACAAAGTATTATGTTCTCTCTACAGAGTCTGGTACACAGTAAATACCCATGAACTATTATGGTATGTCTGTATTCTTAACATCCAACATCTGGCACATGGTTTCCTCTCATGATACCACTTTTCTGTGGAAGGAAAGTGTACGTAGATATTTTACATGAATTCAGTTGGAGTGGACAAATATCTGGATTTTCAAGAACGGGCGAGAGATTGTGCAAATTAGATGAGAAGAGAAGAACATGTCAGTGTAGACTTTTTCTTTTAGTAGGGCCGTACACTTAGAGGTTAGGGAGGCTCTGGCAGATGCAGATTTTGATTTTGGATATACCTCTGATGAAGTCTCATCTGTGGGACAAGTGAGGAGAAATGTAAGCTGCTTGTTAGCTATTTGAAAATATATACTCATACCCAGAGTGACCAATAAATGTACTCTGCTCTTCATCTTGTTCGGGTCAGTATTTTTGTTACCTGAATGGAGATATGAAAAAAATGTGACAACCAAGCAGAAGTCAGATTTGTTGTTGTTTTTTTTAAGAGTTTATTTATTTATTTGACAGAGAGAGAGCAAGAGAGCATGAGCAAGAGAGCACAAGCAAGGGGCAGAGGGGAGGGACAAGCAGACTCTCCGATGAGCAGGGAGCCCGATGTGATGTGGGGACCCTGGGATCATGACCTGAGCCGAAGGCAGATGCTTAACCGATTAAGCCACCCAGGTGCCCCCCGATTTGGTTTTAGGTACTAGAGTGGCAGGGAGTGAGTAGGAGAGCTACCTGTTAGAATAGTGGGCACAAGGTAACGGGATGAAATGAAACAAACATGTCATAGTTAGCTAGAGTCTAGCACTGAAGACATTTGGCATGAGAGGAGTTTGCTTTAAAGTTGGGGGGATTTTAACTCCCATCAAGTACGATATATGCCAGTATGATGATTTGCTTTTCACGGATCTATGTGGCAAGTAATGGAAAATATTCTGAACAAATGATGTGAGGAGTCTGTCTTTCTACCCTTGCTTTTTGGTGACAGTGACGATAGACCAGTGGAGACAGTCTCTGTGCTAGGTAGTAGCTTACTCCCCTTTCCTTGTCCTTATATACCGGTTCACATTATTTCAGAATGTCTTTCAGTGTGGAGAGTAGAACTTGTGAATTTATCCTAGAACATCTTATTTTCCTTCTTACTGGGACTTAATAGATGGGATTTATTTTGTTCACCTTTCCCTGGTCCTGTTGTATCTAAGCGGGTTGTTCATTCCCATTTCCTTCTCGCTGAGATCTTTCCTAAGCTGAGGAAGCACCGAACTTAACTGCATATTTTTTTTTTTTGTTCTTGCCTTGTTTCACACGCACACTGCAGTACATTAATGCATTGAATTTAATTCGATTTAGACATACGACATTATAAATTTTGGATTAGAAAGACCTGTATATAAAAACGGTTTTTGCAAACTTAATTTGGAGTCATATTAGTTCCGCTTATGGCAAAAACACAGAAAGCTGTAAGTTTGTCTAAATTAGTTTTGCAAGGTTGAAATTACTGATCCGATAAGATGATTTTTAAATGAAGAAGGAAAATCTTTGGCAGTTTTCATAGGCTCTTGACTTTTTCTACATGTTTATTTGAGGCATAATATATTCCTCATTTCATGCCAGATGAATCAGTTCCAGCTACTTAGAAACAGGGCTCCCCCGCCCCCCCCACAACCGGTTTGGCATACAGGATATTGATCGAATAAGTAGTCCCATTCTGGCTGATTGCTTCAGTGGGAACACGTTCAGTACTAATGGGACAGAAGCCAAGAGCAGTGGAGGAGGCATTTTGCAATTTTTTATGACATAAGTTCTGGTACTTCATTTTAAATCATTACTTAGAAGCCTTATTATTTATGAGTTTAGTTCTTCAATTGTATGTGCAAGGTAGCATGGCACAGCCCATAGAACCTGAACCTTGGGGCCTGGATTTGATACTAAATCTGACACTTCCTGGCTCTGTTATCTACAGTCTGGCTACATATCCCCTCTGGGTCCTGTTTTCCTCATCTCTAAAATGGGAATTCTATTACCTAGACTCTAGGGCTATTCTGAGATTAAATAAAATATGCCTAAGAAACACCTAGCACAGTGCCTGGTGCAAAATAAAATTTGGGTACTTACTAATTTTTTCCCTTTGCCTCTCCTTACAGCCCTACCTTTGCCTTCCTCAACATGAGGGTAGGATACACTTAAATTTCATGTACCATATAAAATGTCTTAATGTGGTCTGCCAGCCTTAGAGAGGAGCTAGCCTCTTAGTATAATGGAGTTCTGAGTGAGTGGTGGGCTGCTTGGGTGGGCCTTCAGGGACATGTATCTTGGTGTCTTTCCTCCCTGGCAAGCTACCTCCCCCTCTTTTCTACAGGCCCTTGAGGCCCAGCCTGGCCACAGGAAAAAGGAGGGAGCGTCCATTTCCTCCTGCCTAAGCAGCTCACAGGGCTCTATAAGGCTCTCCTCAGGGGTCCCCATCTGTAAGCAGCTCAGAAGCACCCCTTGTGTTCCCTATGGAATTAGTAATAGCAGCACCCAGTACTTGGCCGGCACAGACTGCCTAGCCTTTCTGTGAGGTCAAGGTCTATTTGCCTACATTTTTCTGGACAACTAGGGGTTTCCCTTCATGAAGAATTATGTAAATTTTATGAAAAGGTCAAGAGCTCACCAGGCTCAAAGAAAAAACTCCTCAAATTCTCTTTCAAGTCAGATAGGATTAAAGGCTTCCCGAAGAGAATACTTTCCAGTTAAGTCTGTTTTTTTTTTCTTTGTTCTCTGCACCACTATCTGCCCTTCCTCCACCCCCACCAAGTAACAACTCATCCTCACAAGAGGTGGAGTAATTTTTCTACTTTTTTGATATCATCTAGTTCTCTGACTATCTAGGAGTCCAGATGAGGTCAGCGTGTCTTGACTTTTTTCAAGGTCACCCCCCTGTAGCTTGTGGACTAGGGGTAATCCAGGCAGTGGTGGGGCCTGCAAGCCGTCCACTGCACTGGTGACTTTTGTAGTAGTGTTGACAAAAAACTGTAATTATAGGAAGGTAACCCAAACAGTAAATTTTAGGAATCCATATACTAAGCTAAATTTTGTTTTTATCGTATAATCAATCACAAAGCACCTCCTTCCAGAAAAGGCTATTCCGTGTGCTACCTGCACGCTGGTGCATATGTACATATGTGCTTATTTTGGTGTTTCTTTAAATGTGTTGCAATTGAACAATTCAGCTGTATTTTTAGTCGTTGGTGAGTACTATTAGTTTGTAGACCTAAAATTAAAAAAGGCTTAGGGAATTGTTTAATGCTAAATTTGTGATCGTTTGTCAAAGACAGAATATCCTTTACCTGTTTCTTTTATGTCTATGCATCCAGAAGAGGATATATCAAAATTAAATTCAAAAAAGGTTTGATGTGTAGTGGGTATTAGTTAAAGGGAAGTGTGGATTCTACAATGAAAAATACAGTAGCCAAGATGGTACCAGTGCTAGCAAAGTTACAAAATCACCTTACTATGAAAAAAATGTCTACTTAAAATATGAAGATATTCTCGACCACTCCCCAAGTGATAGCTATGGTTATTATTTTGGAAATTTGGGTTCAGAATTGAGGTAGATATCTGAATGAAAGAGATTTATTTTGGTAGCGTCTCTTTGTGACTTGCTTCCTCATCTACTCTGTTTGACACTCCCCGAAAGGAGACATTTTTTTTAACGCTGTCACTACGATAGACAGTCGTGTAGATATAATCCAGGAACCCTTCGGCTTCGAAGATTCACTAGTCTTTCCCAGACTGATGTCCAGGAGCTGATATGGCTGATTGGTTTTTTTGAGAATTCCAAGCCTCAAGAAATAGGGAATGAAGGTTTTGGTTCTTTCTTCTATGAAAACGTTAATTACCTGGGGCACCTGAGTGGCTCAGTCGTTAAGCGTCTGCCTTCAGCTCAGGTCATGATCCCAGGGTCCTGGGATCGAGCCCCGCATCGGGCTCCCTGCTCGGCGGGAAGCCTGCTCCTCCCTCTCCCACTCCCCCTGCTTGTGTTCCCTCTCTTGCTGTGTCTCTCTCTCTCTGTCAAATAAATAAAAATAAAATCTTTAAAAAAAAGAAAAAGAAAACGTTAATTACCTACAATCTGATTTAATTTGGGACCAGCTTATCTTCTTCAGCTTTGGGTCAAAGCTAATTATCATTTCTTGAAGGTATTTAATATCACCTATAGATAGGGCTTCCTAATTGATCAAATGTCATTTGAGAAACCCATGCACAGCCCTTAAGCCTTTCTACACAACATTTAATTAGGCTTTTTACTGAAATCCTAATTTGTGAATCTTAGTGTCATCTGTAGGGTTTTATGACAAATTCCCCTTCTCTGACCTTGTAATCTTATACAAAGTTGTCCATTTTTGATTTCTATCAGTGTTGCTCACCAGAAGTCCACAGTGAATTTATTATTGCCACATTGTATTGTTTTATTTTTATTTTTTATTTTTTTTAAAGATTTTATTTATTTATTTATTTGAGAGAGAGAGAGAGAGAGAGAGAAACAGCATGAGAGGGGATAGGGTCAGAGGGAGAAGCAGGCTTCCCGCTGAGCCGGGAGCCCGATGTGGGACTCGATCCCAGGACTCTGGGATCATGACCTGAGCCGAAGGCAGTCGCTTAACCAACTAAGCCACCCAGGCGCCCCATTGTATTGTTTTAAAAGGGAATGTTAATATATATGATGTATGTAACTGTCAATGGGTTTGCAGATGTGGGTGAAATTCTGTGGCCAGCACATTCTCTCCTGGGGCTAACGGTTTGGTGAGCATGGAACTGGGACAGGAGGTGTTAGTTATATGGTGTAACTATGTGGCACCAACAGCCCTACATATTGTCTGTGAAATTGAGGATATACTTTACCTCTGGGTAAAGGGCCTAATGGGGCATAAAATTCCCAGACCCTCTAACTATGTGCCTTGATTACTGAATTTTTCTTTTTCGTCACTGTATTATTAGAGTTCTTCTGCTTCCTCTATATTGACCTCTTTTTTAAAAACCCATCTGGTGATGGTTTCAGGATTTTATTGCCATCATTCTTTGTTCGTGTTGTGAGTGTGCAGAGCCTCAGTCAGCAGCTACGGATATACTGTTCCCCTTTTGACTAAGAGACAGAAGAAAGGACGTAAGAGGACCTTGTGCATCACGGTATCAAGGGAGACCACCTCATGGGTTGGATGCACTGTTAACCCAGGTATTTAGGAAGCTTGGGCTCACTGACGCCAGCGCTTTTCTTAGGTTCAGGAGTCTCTCCTTACCTGGAGCCTCACAGTTGACCTGAGGGATGGGTGTGTACTGAGAATTTCAGGAGAGGGTCACCCACCAGTATCTCCGCCAGGAAAGAGGATCGTCTCATAGGAGCTAGCCACATTTCCCTCCCGGCCAACTTCCAGGCCTCCTAATGGCAGTGCCAGAGTTGATAAAGCCTTTGCAAGGCTCTTGTCACAGAGCAGAACTGCAGATCCCTCACTGGTAGCATTTCTGTGGAGTAAGGTGATGCTTGGGGTGAGCAAAATGATGTGAACTGGGAGGGCAAGGGCACTCAGAGTCCGGTTCCTTGAGTTTTCTGTTCCGCGGGGGGAGCTTGATTTCAGAAGTCGGTGTCTCCATCTGTGAAAACTGGGGATAACATTAAGAATCACGAGGACACAAGAAGATATATTTCTAAGATGCTCTGTTTATGTTAGAAATGCTCTGTTAGTGCTTTTGAGTGGCCATTCTGGAACCTTGCTTTAGAAAATCGTGCATTCTGGGATCTTGCTTTAAAATATTGTATATTATCACTGTTCTACAAGTAAGTCTAGCCCAGAGGTTTGCAACGAGGCCAAATTTCAGAATGACCTGGAATTGTTTTAAAAATGTAGATTCCTGGAGCCTTTGTGTTTATCGTGTTTGAATCTGCATTGGTGCTGAGCCACTGAATATTCAGCTTTGCCTGAGTGATTCTCAAGATAGGTCTACTTCAGGAGCTGCATGTCTAGAGCACAGTGACCTGTTTCTGTTTCTTACTCTTACCTCCTTAGAATCAGCCATGCCATCTGGATCTGGGCCTCAGCTTTCTTATCCTTCACATGCAACAAAAAATGGCAAGTCAGATCAGTTCTGAGGTCACACAGCTCTCTGGATGCCCAATGGACATTTAAACATGGCAGGCGATTCTTTACTAACCAGGTGCCCCGTTTTGATAGAAGTCATGATGTGTGAAAACATCTTCCCTGCTAAAAGAAGTTACGACTTTCCACTCAGATTTGTGTACAGCTAATCAGGTGGATGGCCGTGGAGAGCATCTTTATAAATGTCCTCATTATAATGTGCAACACTGAAGTTGTTAGATTGATTTTTAAAATGTATATTACTGCATAAAATAAAATCAGATGCTTTTAGTTTATACCTTTTTAGATTTAGACCATTGATGGTGATTACGTGGAGTTCTATGAGCCAAATGGAGAATGCTGTTTCTACTGTGCATGAAATTTTATGAGTCATTGATCTCAGAGGTCAGTAGTGAACTGCAGCAGAATAGTCTAAGATCTTTATGGCAGGATTTTGGGAGCAGAGAAGTTACAGTTTTGAATTGTCATTTGCTCTTTATTTTTGGGAGGGTTCAGAAAGTGCTGTGCAGGTTTTTAATAGGCTTTGGAAGGCAATATTCTCTTCTTAGAGACTGGCTGAAAAAATGTGACTGTGTTTGTGTGCATCTTTTGTGTCTGAGGGGAATTTTGTGACCTTCTTAATGATCGTCTGCTTAAAACATCAAAACATTTGGATTATCAGGCATTTTGGAAAGATATGCAAACCGTTAAGCACCTATATATAGATGAGGAGATAAAGAAACCTTGCCACTAGACAGCTTGTGAAATTATAAATGAATTTTAGACAGCTATGAAAATGATCAGAGTTATCCATGGTGAGAATGTTGCCTAATTAGAACTTTAAGAGAAGTCATTTTCAGGTGTGTGTGTGTGTATGAGCAAAGGACAGATGTCATACTTGTATTTATTTGTCCCTGGTAATGTAATCATCATCGTGACTTTTGTGGTGGTTTCTCTGACACTGAGTTAAGGACAAACCGGCTTAATCCCCTATTGCAGGAAGATTTTGTTTTGTTTTGTTTTTTGCGGGAAAGTTTTTTATACTTAGGAATATTTTTGAGTTGAAGAAAAAGGTCTTTTGACCTAAAGAATGACCATTTCAGAACTGGAATTGTTGTATTGGGTTACTTTTTCCTCCCTAGAAAATCAGGTAAAGGGGCGACTGGGTGGCTCAGTCAATTAACCATCTGCCTTCGGCTCAGGTCATGATCCCAGGGTCCTTGTTCAGTGGGGAGGCTGCTTCTCCCTCTCCCTCTGCCGGCGGCTCCCCCTGCTTGTGCTCTCTCACTCTCCCTCTGTCAGGTGAATAAATAAAATCTTAAAAAAAAAAGAAAGAAAGAAAGAAAATCAGGTAAAATGGTGTGTTTAGAACTTTGCCAAAAATAAAAGACGGTGTATTTTTCTGCCTTTTATGTCAAGGACAGGGGAGAGAGAGAGAAGAGAATAAAGGAGAGAGAGAGAGAATGACAGGGAGTAAGAGAGAGAGAGGAGAAGGGTGAAATAACTGTAAAATTGCATTTACCATCAGTTAGTTTTGAGGCTGCAGCCTCATTAGGTGGTTAGCACTTGGCCATTCTGCCAAAATCATCTTTTTGGCCATCTGTGCCAAATTATAGGAAGTAATGGCCTTGGGCACAGCTGCTGAGTCTAATTTGTATTTCTAACTCACATATTAATGATAATGATCACGTAGAGAAGTCTAGTGGCCAAATGTGCAGAATAAATGGAGAGAACCAAACACACACACGTAAATTTAGGAGTACAAGAAGGAAAAATCTGTATTATTTAAATCTCTAGACAGGAATTCAACCTTTCCTACCTTCATATCTTCACAGTAGCTTTCTCCTAAGGAGAAACAAGTCCAAGAGAGATTGACCTTGAATTTTGGCACTTCTTTGCGATGCTTCATGAATTTTGCTCTAACATTGATATTTTTATAGGAGGTGGATGTCGTTTATATATCCCAACATCCATTGATGGGGCCTTTTTCCGGCTCAGCTGGTTTTTTTAAGAAGAATCACTCAGGAATGAGTGACTGCCATTTGGTGTCCCTGCACTTTTATTGGTTAGCTTGGACCAGCAGCAGGACCTTTCCAGGCAAGTTAAGTCTTTCTATATTAGAAATATAATTATGAAGTTATAAGAGAATAAGCTGTTCAGCAGTCCTCAAGATACAAGGAAGACCAAGAATCAGGATTTTAAATAAACATTTCTACATTTTGTATGGCAAATTCATTTCTCCCAAGTACTTCACCTAATGAATGTATTGGAAGGAAACTCACCCTATAGTGATGTTGATCTTTCAAAGAAAGTTACCAAAATTATATGAAGTGATTTTGGCATATGTAATACAGCAGAGTAACAAAATTCCCGTTACATGCTTTTTAAATTTTTAAAATTTTTTAAGATTTATTTATTTTTTTAGAGAGAGGGAGAGAAAGGGAGCATGCACACGCATGAGCGGGGTGTGGGGGGGGCAGAGGGAGAGGGAGAGAATCTCAAGCAGACTCCTCCCTGAGCATGGAGCCCCACTTGGGGCTCAGTCCCACAACCCTGAGATCATAACCTGAGCTGAAATCAAGAGTCAGCTGCTTAACTGACTGGGCCACTCAGCACCCCTCAATACATGCTTTTAAATTTTTTTTCTTCCAAACCTATCTCATCCAGAGCCTCTGCATCTTTTGTTGCTCAAACCCCAATCTTGGAGCCCTCTTTGGTTTTCTTATCTCACAACTCATATCCAAGCAGCGAGGAAGTTCTGGTCAGCTCTACCTTCAGTATCCCCAGAACCTTCTGGTTTCTCACCACATCACTACGGCCCTGCTACCACCATCATCCCGCTCAGCATCACATCTTGCTTACCTTACTGCAGCAGGGGCCCAGTGGGTCTCTTTCGCCTTGCACAGAGTCTCCTCACTACAGCGGCCGGAGTGATCCTTTCAACACCTCAGTTAGGGCATGTTACTCTTTTGCTCAAAACTGCAACAGCTTCCATCCCAAGAACGAATCCCCTCTGCACCATCCCTTATCTCCTGTCCTCACCTTCTACTCTTTCCTTGTCCACTCCTGCCCTGGTCTCCCGGGCCTCCTTTTCTGCTTTAGGACCTATGCATATAATTTGTGGTTCCCTGTGTCTAGGGTGTGCCTCGTCCTGGCTCCCCCCAGGCTCACTCCCTCACCTTCTTCCAGCCTTTCCTCAGAAGTTACCTTCTCGGGAAGGCCCACTGTGATCACCCTGTTTTAAAACTGCCACCTACCACCAGCCCCCCGTTTGACTCTCAGTTCACCATACTCCGTATTAGTGTTCCTATGCCCACAGCTCTTACCTCTTTTTAAGAAGAGTTTTGCCAAGGGTTAATGTATATATGATAAAATTCCCCCAGTGTATTGAAGTACAGTTTCAATAATGTTTAGTAAATGTATATAGAGTTGGGCAGCCATTATTAACATAATCCACTTCTAGAACATTTCCGTCACCCCAGAAGCTTCCCTTGCATCACCCAGCGCAAAGGGTGTGTGGCTTGCGTGTGTCAGCCAATAGACCAGCCTGCGTCTCTCAGTTTGAGCAAAAAGTTTTTTATTATTTGCAACAAGTCAGGAGACAGGGAGATAGTTCTCAAAGCACTGTCTCCTTCTGGGGTTAGTGCAAGAAGCTTTTATTCAGGGTGTTAGGGGCCACTTGATACATTTAAGAATTTAAATATACTTTGTTACTGGGGCACTTGGGTTCCGCTGCACATGCCTAGCAGGTCAGCATGCTAGTGCACACACTGTATGTTCAACAAAATGGTAGAAAACCCCCCTCACTAGAGATCTTAGTATTACAATCAGCTATTTAGGGCAACTCCTGGGGCTTTTGCACAGGTCCTCAGCTCCAATCCAGCTCAAATTGGCTCATTCAAGGAGGTATCTGGCGAAACACTGGGGTATACGCCTCCTTGGTGGGAGCTGCTTGTTCTACAGAACAGACACGTTCTTTCTCTGCTTTTGTCCCTTCTTTCCCTCCCCCTCTCTGTGGATAGCTTGCAGCCCTCTGATCTGAGTAACTCCCTGTTGGGTCCTAGCTAATCCTTGTATCCATTTATGCTAATTCCCATGCCCTGGCCATCCTAGGTAGCCTCCATTCTGCATCTGTATTTGTCTTGCTAAACGTTTGAATACTGATCTTCTCTAGCTCTGTACCAGCAGTGCTTAGCACAGTGCTCAACAAATGTGCGTTAAAGGAGCCACATGTTCATGTAAAATTAAAATATTATCATATTTCATGTGCGTCTGACCTTACTTGCAGGTAACTAGTGTGCTATCTTAATATTCAGTGATCAGGGCCCCTCAGTTTCTCCTTCCTGGTATCTTGTGTGTCCTCCTCTCTCCTTCAGATCTGGTGGCTGCTCTTCTCTGATTCAGGTCCTCAGTTCTGTAGCTTCTTTACTGGTCTGTCTCTGCCACTTTCTTTTTTCTTCCATTCCTTCCTGTGGATGCTGTTGGAGTATTATCTTTAAAAACTTGCCTTCTGGGGCGACTGGCTGGCATAGTTGGTTAAGCGTCTGACTCTTAGTTTTGGCTCAGGTCTTGATCTCACTGTGGAGTCTGCTTAAGATTCGCTCTCCCTCTCCCTCTGCCCCTCCCCCCTGTTCCTGTGCTCGCTCTCTTATTCTCTCTAAGATAAATTAAAAAAAAAAAAAAAAAACTTGGCTTCCATTATCTCACTCTTCTTTCTAAAAGACCTATGGCTTAATCAGTCTCAAAATGCATTTCCCCATGTGCCTTCTAATTGTTCTGGGTGTGAACCATCTCCCTTTACCAGGGTCTGTATATAAACATGCTTTTAGGAAATACTGATTTCTATTCAACCTTCAGTGTTATGTATGCCTGATTCCTAAGCCTCTTTGTCAAGTAATGCATACTTTATTTAAAAACACACAAAAAACCCATGAAGCCTGTGGAGTTGGCTATTTAAAGGAGTCTAGTAATTTTATCTGTATTATATTTTCCCAAGTTGGGTATTCTCAAAACAACACACTCTCACATTTGCTTTATACCAAGTTTGTTTTGTTTTGTTTTTTGTTTCTTGTCTTTTTAAATCAAGGGTTTCTTTGGCCACTAGTGTAGCGAAGGAAAGTTCTAGGATTAGTTCCATAATGGAAACAAAACAGCACAAGTCTGGCCAGGGCCCTCCAGCAGCAGGACCAGACCTTTGCTCTCTTTGGTTCACTGTTCCCTGCCAGAGGGCACTGGAGCAGGACAGGGTCCCACCGTGGAGAACCTTTCTTCTGGGATCCAGGCTTCCCATATGCTTCTCATGTGCTATAGATGCCACATCCAACTTACTCCCTGCTGTTGTTAGTCCTTTCTGGCTGTTCTTGATGACTACTGATATTAAAACTGCTTTTGGACTGCATTGTTCACCAGACACGCACCTCCCCACAGCCTAGATTTTGGCCGTTTGCGGCTTCCTTTCTTTCTTTGCGCAGCAGCGGGGTGTGTCGAGGGAATGGCTTTGGAGACAGCCAACCTCAAGGCTGAATCCTGGTTCTTTCATTTACTGGTTATTTGGCCTTGGGAAAGTTATTTATCTCTTTGAACCAAGGATCCTCATTTGTACTGTGGGGACAGTTATACCTACTCTGCAGTATAAATGTAGATCAAGTATAATAATATATATAAGTTTCCTTGTCTGGCACAAAGGAGGCATTCGATAAATTTTTGCTATTTACTATTAAGGCTATTCTTAAGCAGAAGCAGGAGAGCCTGGGGAGCTAATGGTTTCTCCCTTTTCATTGGGGAGAGCAAATCTTTCTTCCCATTATCACCTCGCCCTGCGTGTGGCGTTAATGAGAATGTAGGCAGTCTCATTTTGACCCCACTATGATTTCCACGATTGAGTCTCTCAGTCTAATGCGAATGAACAGCTTTGACTCATGGACCACACCTGATCTGCTTGGGTGGGCCCCCTCCCCCCCACCATACTCACGTTTCAGGATGAAAGCTATGAAAGATTTTGTGTTGTAGTTGCTGCTGGAATATGCTTATAGAAGCATTGCCAGTTTTCTTGTTAATATTACTCTATTCTGTCAAGAATGCTTATTCAACACGTAGTTACTGGGCATCTGTTGGCTCTCAGGCCCTGTGCCAGGTGCTGATGAGTCAGTGGTCAGATCTTTATCATCTTGGAGCTAACACTCTAGTAGAAGAGATGGGCATTCACCAGATGATCTCACAAATAAGGGTAAAATTGCAATCGAAATAATTGCTGAGAAGAGGTTTGTGGTGTTATGAAAAGTGTAAAAAGGGTTTTGACCTTTTTGAAGGGGGTGGTGAGGAAGTCTTCCCTGAGAAAGTAGGGGTTAGGGGTCTGAAAGATGCGGGAAGTTAATGAAGGGAAAGCCGGGGCATAGAGAATGCTTCACGTGAAGGAGAAAGAAATCATATGCGGGGGCCCAGTGCAATGTTGGGAAGAAACACGGCCTCAACAAGGTACAGGGTGTGCAGAGAGCCAGGGACAGTGTGGGGGGAGGTGCTGCTGGAGGGTGGGAAGGGCAGGACCACACCTGGGCCTATCACAATACCAGTCTTTATCCTGGGAACAGTGGGAAGCCATTGCAGAAGAGTTTTAATCAGAGAGTGACAGGACCTCCATGGAGGCTTCAGATTGGAGGAGGGCACTCACTGAGTATAGGAAGGCACTGGAGTCCATTGTTCTGGTTCAGATGAGAGTTCATGGTAGTGGCTCAGCCTGGAGAGGTGGGAATAGAGAAAGAGAAGAGACTATATAAGGCCCATTTAAGAGGTAAAATTTTCAGATCTTGGTGATGGATCGGATATTGAGAATGAGGGAGAGACCTACATCCATGTGGGTGGTGATGTCATTCCATATAGCTGTTTGGGGGAAGGTGCATTTGCATGGATGGTGGTGTTTATCCATACAACTGTGTGATGGTGACATTTCATGCAACTGGGTGTATGTTGGTACTATTCATTGAGAAAGGAATTCTACAAGAGGAACAGTTTGGGATGGATAAGGAAATTGTCAATGCAGTTATGACAATATCAAATTTGAGCTGTCTTTGAGATGTTCAAATGAAGATGTTAAATAGGGGGTTATTGTATGTTTGGATAGCATAGAAGACTCGGCCTGTGATACAATTTTTGACTGGGGTTGGAATTACCTAGGGATAGAGTAGATTATTAAACTGAATCCCATAGAATTATAGCACTTAATGATTAGGTAGAGAAGAGGGAGGAGCACAAAGGAACAAAAAAATGTGTAGCCAGAGAGGAAGGAGGAAAATTTTCCTCCTTGAGGATGAGATCTTAGAAGCCAAGGAAGTAGTATAATTCAAGGAGAGAGCATTTATGCTGCTAATATCCAATAAGTCAAGGACTGAAAATGACAATTGATTCAGTGACAGTGGAGTAAGGTATGCACGGTGACTTGGCACCCAGAGGCACCCAGCAGCCCAGTCCTCATCCCTTTGCCAACATGTTAATCCCAGAATCATATCATAACCCTACTTGAGCAACCCTAGGAAGACAGAGCTTCCCAAGTGGTAGAATAGAAATTAAATTTCAGTTACAGAAAAGAGGGAGACGAGGGACGCCTGGGTAGCTCAGTCGGTTAAGCATCTGCCTTCAGCTCAGGTCATGATCCCGGAGTCCTGGGATCGAGTCCTGTGTCAGGCTCCTTGCTCAGTGGGGAGCCTGCCTCTCTTTCTCTGCCTGCCACTCTCCCTGCTTATGCATGCTCTCTCTCTATCTCTCTGACAAATAAATAAGTAAAATCTTTAAAAAAAAGAAAACAGGGAGATGAACTCTTAATTTTCTTGCACACCAGAATCTGCAGTAAGATTTGTACCTAATCTTTAAATGATGCATGCTTATTCATTCAGCAGACTTTATTGGCTACTTTGTATGGAAGCTAGGTCAGAGATGCTCCCTGTCGTGAAGACACTTACTGAACGCTAGAGAGGAAAGACAGAGCCATAATACATCTGTGACTGTCATCTAGGCCTAATGTAAGCATCTCTAACACAGGCACAAATTGTTAGAGTTTAGGAAGGGAAAGCTTAATAGATGATGTGGAATGCACAATCAAAAATAGAAACCTAAGATGCACAATCAAAAATTGAGCATACTTCCTGTTAAGAAGCCTTCTGGAAATCTGAGATAATTAATACCTTAGGATTTACTTTAGAGTGGTGCTGATAGCTCATTAGTCTTTCTTAGGTGTCAGTTCCTTTATACTTTTGCAAACAAATTTTTCAAGTCTTCTTCAAAGGTTTGCTTACCAGGTTGAGATTTCAAAAACTAAATTTTTCTGAAAATGCTTTTAAAGGTACAGCTTTTATGATTCACACGTTCCAATAATAAACTAAATTAAACTGGAGTATCCGAAAAGTCAGCACTACTTTGGGTGCAAAATAAAGACCAAAAAAGGCATATTTTGTTCCTTCAAACCTGGCTTGATGCTAGTTTCTAAAATATTAATTTTGATAAATATCCCTACGAAATAATTATTCCTCTCTATTTAGGAAGTTATCAGATGTGAATTTCAATATTTGACTTAAGAAGTATGAGGATTGTTATTTATTTATTTATTTTTTGGAAGCCTGTTTGTATCCCCATTGAGAATTAGCCATACTTAACTTGATTTGATTCCTTAGTTTCCTGAATGACTTAGATGCATTTTAGCCAAACAAAACTATAGCTCTGAGAAACTGATTTTATTATGTAAAAGAAGTTTGGTATGAGGTGGTAATTATAAAACCATTCAGGTGAAGCCGGAATGTTGCAGCCAACTTTGTACATGAAATTCCCTTTTACCAACAGTTTCCTAAAAAGCAAGCCTGGGAAAGTACTGTCTCAGTCTCCCCTTCTGGAGCCTCTGTGGGGTCTCTGCTGCACAGGGATGGCCTGGGATGGTGCCATGTAGCTGCTCTTTTTCTCTCTTTTACCCTTTACTCCTCTGCCCCATCAGAACAATGAGAAGACCCCAAGAAAGATTTGTAACACTTTGTTCTACTGAAGTCTTAGTTTTCCTGTGTTGTGTGTGGGTGGGATATGGGTCAGGTAGGGGAAGTGGTTATCATATACCTTTCTGAGAATCTAATAAATGGTGTGGATCCTTCTTCTTGTGCAAAATGCATGTATGCATATGGATTCAGAAAAAAGAGTGGCATATATTGGCAGGGGCTGTTGCATACTTGAAGTCTGTTCATGGATCCCAGGTTAGAACCTTTTGCTCTGAGCCATCCTGGGCATCAGAATCTGAAGGAGCCTCCTCAGTCCCATACTTTCTTCCAGCATTCTCCTGCTTTACAGCCGTGGTGACCCTACAGTCATTATTCTAAGTTCGGGCTCTGTTGCTGTTTGCGGCCTGAGGTCAGGTGGCCCCACTAATCCTGGCCAACCCACCTAGCGCTACTCCCAGCACCGACACTGCACTCCTCACTGTCTTTCCAGCTCATGACCCCCTGCAGCTGGTTGGTCCTGTACATGCCCGATCCCTGGCATCCTTCTTCACCTCCTCCTTAGTTCAAGATCTGTGCACCAAGTTTAGTTCAGTACTGACTTCCTCCAAGAAACTACTCTTGATTAGCCCTATGTTACAGTGTTTTTCCTTGTTTTAGAAGTCCTCATGGACTCTGCCACTCAGTTTTCTGCAGAGTTATGTTGTGTTACCTTCTGTTGCTCTCTGGTTATGTGTTTCCTTAGTTAGAAAGTACTGCTATGGTAGAAGCTATGTCTGAAGTGTTGGAGCAGCAGAATCCTTAATCTTTATTCCACCTCAGCAGATCAGTAGCAGTGATTTGCTGCAGCTGTGATGTGTGTGCACATGTGCACATTAACAATATCCTCCAAGGGTCATATTAGAATCTCAAGGAGGGAGGGAGAGAGAAGGCACAGAGAGATTGAAAATCCTGTACTCAGGTGATTCTGGTCCCAGTCCACCATCATTAATCCTTTGGTGCCCCCATTCTTCAGAGAATCACTCACTAATGCAGAATAGCTTCTGACCTAGCCTAAGTAATAAGTAGGCAACCTGTTTCACCTCTTTCTTGCCCACATGCCTTGGTAAAAATTAAATTAAGCATTCACACACACACCCATCCCTACCTACACATACATACATATACACACTCCTGCACAAACATGTATCTGTACACATATACACATCCTTACACATGCATGCACACATACCTACCAACACATACACACTCCACAAATACATTTGTACACACATGTGCATACACACGCATGCACACACACATATTCTCATTCCCCCATCATGGGGTAGGGGACTGTCATGGGGCCATTATTTTTTTTTTCTCAGATTTTCCTCAAAATGTATTTGGTTTGTGGTAGATGCAGATTCGGTATTCTAGAACCATCTCTTAAAGGGCTCGGTCTCTTGGTGGTGTTCACACAGAATCCATGCAGTAGTAGGAATTTTACTTCTATTTCAAAGAAGAAGAAGGAAAAACTTTATACTATTTTACCAAGGAGATGTCACCTATACACAGGTTGACATCTGCTTTAACTATTTCTACTCACCCCTGATGTTGGATAATTTCACATAGGCTGCAAAGAACTCTCCAAACGGATTTAGTTGGGTCACTACTTTCCACACAAGAAAGCAGAAGCCCAGAGAAAGCAAACTGGCTTGCCCAGGGGGACAGTGGCAGAGCTGAGACCAAGACACAGGTCTCTGAGGCCTTGCATTCATTGGTTGGTCATCTTTGGTTTTATGGCCCTTACCGTGTCTTACATGTCTCGTAAGCCTCACTCCTTCTTTTTACAGTTAAGTACTTTGAGCTTCCTGCTGTTTTTCCTTTGCCATATGCACAGACACTCACCGCAACCATCTGGGGAAGGGAAAAGTCATATCTGGCAGGGAATGAGTATGCAGATGCTTTCTTTTTATAATTACGCAAAAGAAGGTTGTTGAAGGTATGATTTATTTAACCAGCTTCTTCAGAGCTAGATTCCAAAGCCATTCTCATGTTCAGAAAATATTTTATTTTGTAGAAAACTCTCAGGACACTCATTTTCTCAATCTGTGCTCTCACTTTTCAGTGTGCATCTCTGACTTCAGCAGCTTGCTGAAAGCTAGTTCAACACCAGCATTAATTTGACCCCCCGGCTGTATTTTTCTCTGTCAGTTCCTGTCCTCCAGGCTGTTGCTCATGGTTATATCAAAGATGGGAGCAGCTGGAATCAGATGCCTGTGATTATTAAGACGGTAATTACTGATCATGCCTACACCAGCAATATTAACTAGTGCTTAAATAATTGAAAATGTTACCTATGAGGCAAGCATAGATTCAAGGTGTCAGAATAAAAGGCATTCTCCAGAATAGCCTAGGCAATAATGAAATGTTTTCATTCTTGTTTTATTCAAATATTCTGGCTAAAAATCCTCTATAGAGATAATGAACTTCATGTGTACTCAGTTGTCTTTTTTAACTTCTTTACAAAATAGAATTATGTAATAGCATCTGGAGGAATGCTGTTTTGGGGGAACAAGTCAGTTTTCTTAGACTTCTCAGGTTGTTAGGAGAGAAATGCCCCATCTGCCACAGTAGCAGAATGAGTTTGATGATGCTGTATGCTCACCATGTACCTCATAGTTGAGAGAATACTTTTAAATTCACCATTTCATTTAATGTCACTGGAAGTATGATGGAGGAGGTAGTTTAACCCCTGTCTCAGGGAGAAGTCAGTGTTGGCTGAGAAAGGCTAATTGATTTGCCCAAGTTACACTAGTAGAAAGTTGTGAGGTTGGGGTAGAACATGAAATTTTTTCAGGATTCCATAACACTTTCCAAATCTGTGAGGTGGCAGAAAACTCTATAACATACCCTTGGTATGTGTGGCAAAATATCAGAAATACTGTTTTCTCTGGTGGAATCTTCTGGATCTGCTCTTCATCAGAAGAGTAAATAGTCACAGGAAGGAAAAACTGTTTTTAATGGACAGATAGAATTTTCTTCATTGGAAGAATGATTGTCTTTACTCTTAAGTTTATAACGCTAAGAATATAATACTATTTTGAGAAATTCTCACATATAGGATATGACTTCTGCCCTATATTAGATAGTTCCAATATTTATGTACTGAATTTATAGATCTCTTATGAACTACCCTAAACATTTTAATTTGGAAACCTTTTCCTTGAGAACTTTGATGTAGTTTCGTGTACTTCTTTTTTATTTGTCGTTGTTTTTAATTATTACCCCCTTACCAGCACATTACTGTGCCAACTCTCTGTGGTAGTTGTGAATAGAGCATAGCAAGGCTAACTCCAACACTTTCCCATTGCCTACCATGATGCCACATAACCCATAACTCTACATCCCTTCTGAATAGCTAGAAGCTCATGTCCAACTTCCTTAGATCCAAAGTCCCAACATGAACCCTAAGACAGGGGTGTATCTGGAGAACTTGTAGCAAAAGCCTTTCTGGAGATCACAGAGAGCATAAAAGCTTACAAGCTTAGTTCTAGCCCAGTGGGCTAGTGTCAGAGCAAAGGCTTGGTTCCAAGTACAGCACAGTGTCTGCTGCCCAGATTGTCAGACTCAACTCCAAGTCCTAGAAAGAGGGGGATTCTTTACAAAGAGCAAGAAAGATACAGAAGCACTGTTTGAAAGAAACCTCTGTGGCCTTCTGAGTGGACAGTGGCATTGGTGAATTGGCAGTGCTGGCACTTAGAATTTGGGTTGCTTTAGGAATTGGGTTGCTTTAGGAAAGGGCACTCTTGGGCAGTGGCTTCTTCAGAGAAGTGGTTTTGTGGCATTGTCTGTGATTTTGGCCTGAGCTTGAGCCCCTTTAGTATGCACACCGATAGACTGAACAATGGACAGTGCTGCGTGGAGTGGACACATTCTAGACTAATGGCGGCTGAGAGCACAGTCAGAGCCTTTGAGACCAGCCCTGGAATGATGAGCTGGTCTTCCCTGAGTAGTGGGAGTTTCTGTGGTTACAGGTATGGGTGCAGCCCAGAGAAGGAATGCTTTTTTTTTTTTAATTTTATTTTATTATGTTATGTTAATCACCATACATTACATCATTAGTTTTTGATGTAGTGTTCCATGATTCATTGTTTGCGTATATCACCCAGTGCTCCATGTAGAATGTACCTTCTTTAATACCCATCACCAGGCTAACCCATCCCTCCACCCCCTCCCTTCTAGAACCCTCAGTTTGTTTCTCAGAGTCCATCATCTCTCATGGTTCATCTCCCCAGTTACCCCCCCTTCATTTTTCCCTTCCTGCTATCTTCTTTTTCTTTTTTTCTTTTCTTTTTTAACATAAAATGTATTATTTGTTTCAGAGGTACAGGTCTGTGATTCATCAGTCTTACACAATTCACAGCACTCACCATAGCACATACCCTCCCCAATGTCTATCACCCAGCCACCCCATCCCTCCCACCTCCCCCCCACTTCAGCAACCCTCAGTTTGTTTCCTGAGATTAAGAATTCCTCATATCAGTGAGATCGTATGATACATGTCTTTCTCTGATTGACTATTTCGCTTAGCATAATACCCTCTAGTTCCATCCACGTCATGGCAAATGGCAAGATTTCGTTTTTTTTTTTTTTATGGCTGCATAATATTCCATTGTACATATATACCACATCTTCTTTATCCATTCATCTGTTGATGGGCATCTTGGCTCTTTCCATAGGAATGCCTTTTAACAGTTTCTGGGAGTACAGTTCTTACTCAAGTGGCTGGGGAAATAAGAGTGGACACAAATGATAGCATATGACTTATTTTGATTTATGAGAAAAGATTCATTTTACCAAAGACATAATCAACAGAATTAGTAACTTTTCAGACATTTAAATTGTGCGTTTATTTAAGACAAAAACAATTTTTTTAAATTTTGTTTTAATTGATATATACCATTCTAGTCAATCTAACCATTCAGGATTATATATAATATTTATTTTCAGTTTCTGATAAAAATTAACTTTTTACATGAATCCTTCATCTAGATCTTATTTACCTCGCTTGATTTTTTTCATAGCACTCCCTCCTATAATTTATACCCTATAATTTATTTCCTTGTCATGTTTATTATTTGTGATTTGTCTTCCTATATAGAAGGTAAGCTCAATGGGGTAAGCGTTTTTTTGAGGGGGGGGTAAGCATTTTATCTGTTCTGTTTGCCAATATATCCCAAGTGCTTGTGATAGGATGGGCACTCAGCAGATACTTGTTAATTATTGAGTCAAGAATCAGTCATTTTACTGCCTATGAACTTGGAATTATTAAATGTGTTTTATTGTTTTGTTTTGTGAGGAGTAGGGGCCTGGAGAATTTTTTTATGATATTGATCATTGGGCAGATTAAAGTATGGGGGAGGGCCTGTAGTGGAAGGCCACTTCCAAATTTGTGATTTTCATCTTATGTTTTTGCCCTTCCTGGGCCAATAGCTCAGAAGAAGATTCCAGCCCTGCTCCCACAGACCTGGAAATAGGTCCTAATGAGATAATCACTCTTACATCTTCCTGTCTGTCCCTTTCCTATTCTTTTGTTTGTTTGTTTGTTTGTTTTAAAGATTTTATTTATTTATTTGAGAGAGAGAGAGAAAGAGAGAGAGAAGCAGACTCCCTGCTGAGCAGAGACCTGGGTGCGGGACACAAATCTGGAAATAGGTCCTAATGAGATAATCACTCTTACATCTTCCTGTCTGTCCCTTTCCTATTCTTTGTTTGTTTGTTTGTTTTAAAGATTTTACTTATTTATTTGAGAGAGAGAGAGAAAGAGAGAGAGAAGCAGACTCCCTGCTGAGCAGAGACCCGGGTACGGGACACAGACCTGGAAATAGGTCCTAATGAGATAATCACTCTTACATTTTCCTGTCTGTCCCTTTCCTATTCTTGAAGACAGATTGTTTCATACCTTGGTTATTTAAAAAAAAACAAAAAAAGGTACAGTTTAACTTAAATGAGAAGTGACTGGCCAAGGAAAAAGTGAGGGAATGGGCGTAACATGAACCATGAACGATAATAGAAAAATGCGTACCATTAGGTTCTGGACGCTTCCTAAGAGTGGGAACACATTTCATTCTAGATGTCACTTTAAAATGTGAAGCTAGATTAATTACTTAATTTAAAGTATTTATGAAGAAACAAAATTGATTGTTCAGGAGCTTGATATAATTCATTTCTTTATACTGGGATTAGGAAGAAATCCCTCTCAAGATTCTCATTAAAAGGACACTGCATAGTGAATGTAATGAACAATGTCTTTCAGGAATCTTTACAGGGTTACACATCACCTTCTTTGAGGCTTTTATTTCCCTTAGACCTCAGTACACAGAGTGATGGCAATTCAGGAGTACAGATGGGAGATAAGGTAGGGCTGAAGTCTGCCCCCCTTTTTCCTCTGGCATAATAATGATGACAGCTAACACTTTAATAGATTTTATTTTCATAGCACTATTCTTAGTACTTTACTTATATTGACGCATTAAACCCACCCTTGCACCTGTGTTGTGAGGTAGGTAGTGTTATTAACATCATTTTACAGAATGAGGAAACTGAGGCACAGAGGGGTTTACTTGCTCAAGGTCCTATTGCTTGTGGACTGGGAGTTGAAATCAGACAGTTTGACTACAACATTTGCACTCTTATCCTCATGTTAAATGCCTCTCTGGAACCCAAGGCTAGATTTTAGAGGGTCCAAAAGAGAAAGAGCTATGCTGAATATTTTCCAGAATATTATTTATTATAGTCAACATCTTGGAAATTACTAAGCAATTATGAAAGAGATTTTGCATTCTGGAAAATCCCTGGAGTCCTGCTATTCTTTGTTGCTAATACTGGAGGCAACATGGTGAGGGATTGTAAACTCTGGTCAGACTTGCCTAGGTTCCAGTCCTGGCTCTGCTGCTTCTAGCTTGCTTTCTAACTTGAGATTGGGTTCATATCCTCTACTTGATAGATTACTATAGATGGCATTTCTAGCAATTTCTCCAGAGAGACCAAAAGTTTTTTTTTTTTTTTTTTTTTTTAATGGCATGGATAAAAAAATATTCTAAGACATTGGTTTCTGAGATGTAAAGAAAATTTTTGTGATATAGGTAGGCAAGCCTGTTTTACTGTGATAGTTATTGAAATCATGGGACATACTTTTGGCATGCTTTCTTCATGAAATAAACATGATGGCTTTATTTTCACTAATAGTATGTAACACTGTATACTATACAACCCATGTATGGCTAGGGTATCACCAAAGGGCAATAATAGCTTCATTAGAAAATAACTTAAAATCGAACCCCAACATGATATGATCTTAGCTCTTGTGCATTGGGGAAACTAGGATTGATAAAGGAAGGATTCTACTTCAATCATTGTGAAATATCAAACATGATGGATTTGACAGCCTTTTTCCCCTCGACCTCCCCCACACTATTCTGAGATTCATCTTCCCACTTCTTGAGCTCACCCAAGCCTATTGACTGAGCCAAGAAAACAGACTCTACTCTCCTCCTCTTCTTCTGACTCATGCCAAAACGTCATGTAGCAATTGAAAACATGTCTCAAATCATAAAACATAATGTGGAAAACTTTCTTGTCCCTGACTTTGGAATATTCTTTAGTATTTTGATGTTTGTATAATCAAGTGATATTTTAGATTTAACTTCATTTCTTCAGAGGTTTTCCCTGACCATTCACACTTAACTGCTCTTCAATGCTATCACATCATGCTGTTTTATTCAATGTAGCACCCAGTTGCTATCCAGTATTTTCTTGTTTGCCTATTTGCTGTTTCTTTCCCCTAGAATATAAGTTCTATCAGAATAGGGACATTGTCCGTCTTGTTTTAAACTGTGTCTCCTAGAGGAGGGAGTGCTACATAGTGGGAGTTAATATTTTCAGATGGGTAAGTATTCTGAAAATCCTCCTGCATTTTGCTTCTTGTGAATCGGGTCTTCAGAACTCCAGCTCTGATACTCCAGTTAATCAGTGTTCTCTTTCTGCTACACTGTTTCTGCTCTCTTTCACATCTGTCCACACTTGTTATTGTTACTCATTAACCCAGATCCAGAGTCCCTGAGTCCATTTCCATTGTTGCTACCATCTTTTTATATAATGTTGACTCATTTCAAATTTGTTGAAATTTAGAAAATTCACTTTTATTTTTTAAAAAATTAATATTTTCCACTTGACTGAATCATAACAGGGTTGTACAAATTATTAATGACATTTCTCATATAATTTCATAAGACAGTATCTTAAGAGTTCCCCAGTGAGATTAATGATTTTATACTGTTTACAGATATTTCACAGAGTAATTGGTATTGTGGAGAGAAAGCACAACATTCCTATCTTTATTTCCCCTCAAATTTGAATATTTCTCAAAGGTACTTAGTGGTATTAGTTAAAACTAAGGACAAAAAAATTAAAAATCAGTGTAAAATGGTTTCCCACTGATGATTGGAATGAAATATACTGACTTTAAAAATTTTTGCTCAAATCAATATTCTGTGTTCTCTTTGTTAAGTATAAAGTTTTGATTTTAGTATTTCAAGTGCTCCTTATCATTTCAGTGCCTCATCTTACTGCTTAGCTATTCTATAGGTAGAGGGAAAAAAATATTTTTTCCTCTACCCTTCTGAGTTCTAGGTCTTTGTATCTCTGTAACAAAAGACAGATTAACAATATAAAAGCATACAAATGTATTTGATGTAAGTTTTACATGACATGGGAACCTTTGTAAGGAAATGAAGTCTCAAAGAAGTGATTAAATCTGGGCATTTTTATGCCAAGTTTGATGAAAAGAGACAATTCTTGGAAAAATGTGTTAGGATAAAACATGGTATGAACTAAGTGTAGTAATGTGGGAGAAACAGCAAAGCCTGTTCGTTCAGGCTCCTCATGACATGTTGGAGATAAGGATGTTCCTTTCCCCTGTGTACAGGGTGGGTACCTCTCATATCAGGCTTTTATGACCTGCTTCTGGAGAATGACAGAAAGTCCCTCCTGCACGTGCGGTTTCTCATCTTCCTTCAGCTTGTAATAATTCAGTACTCCAAGGTGCCACATTTTGGTGTAGTATGTCCTGAACCTCCTCACGTTTAAAGCAGGACAATGGGATATTGTCTTAAAATTGGAGACCCTTAGCCACAGGGTTTTTGTCAAAGTCAGAGTTTTAAAGTGATATTATTTTTCAATGAAGATGAAATTTGCATTTCTTTTTGGTCTTTATATCTTGAAATTGTTAGGATTATGTACATATTCCGTAAAAGACTTAGGATGCCTTTTGAGTGACAGAAGAAAGGGCTTTTGGAGGTGTCTGGAACTTCTGCATCAGTGGTGAAAGCCCATTAGCTCCCTAAATCAGAACAATTTATAAAAATTCACTTATTAACAAGACTTCTAAGAGCAAAGCTCCTTCTAACACAGAGATGAATGGGACACGGTCCCTGCCCCTTTAAGTCACAGTTAAGATGTCAGTTAATGTGTAGCTGATTAGCCCAGCTGACGGAACTTAACCTCATGCCCACCTCTTTTCGTCTACCTTACATCTTTTTTTTTTTTTTAAGAAAATTATGTTTTAAGAAGTGATAGCTTTTATCGCTTGTCATGTTAAAAAAAACCCAGACATTTTGCTTTACGAAGTTGTTTTAGTCTTACTTCTTTGCAGGATTCCTGGAGCATGGTAAATGCTATTTAAATGTTATATTGAAACGTCTGTTACATTGTGACAAGAGTGAGAAAATGGTTAGTGAATGGTTAGAGTAAATTCTCTGTTATTCATCCTGGGCAGGTCTGTGTTTTCGTGGAAAACCAAATATTTTGTTGAGAGAATTAGCATGTTTATCCCAGGCTTTCCAGATGAGAACTCAACACACCCGAGAGTGTGGAGGCTCCTGAGTTATGCTTTTGTACTAGCTGGGGATACAGGAGAACTTACTGGTTTAAAAAGAGTAGGTTCTGGAGGTAGACTGCCTAGGGTTACACCCTGGCTTCCATACTGGTTGTGTGACCTTCATGAAGTCCTTAATTTTTTTAAACCTCAATTTCATAATCAGTAAAATGGGTAAAAGTAGAACTTTCAGTTAAAGGGTTTCCTGTTAAAGATAGCAGATGGAATACATGTCTGTGTCCTTCTCCAGCTGATATAGGGGTCTGCTTTGACAAAAGCGTAGCTCAGAAGTCTTTGCCTGTGTTGTATTTCTCATCTGGAAAGCCGTCTCCTTTTCTCTCTGCATCCTTCGGGGTCCCTCCACTTAGCCTCCCTCCATCATTCTAGCTGACAGCCAGCTAGCCCTTGGAAGTGCAGTGTGGTGCAGCAGGGTGTAACAAGGCTGGGTTTGAGTCTGGACTTGACCAATTACCAGTTTTGTTTGTTTGTTTGTTTTACCTTAAGCAATTCAGCTTGCTCAGCTTCAGCTTTTTTCTTCTGAAAAAAAGACCCATTTAATTCTTATGTTGCTAGATCATGGTAAGAATTAAATGTCATAGTACATGCACTCCTAGCCTCCTTATTTAGGCACTTGCACTATAGTGCTTCCCCAGTTCTAATGCTTCTTGCAGATATAAGATACACATCAGCTTTTCAAGGGGAAAAAATAGTAGTATATTAATGAATATATCAATTTAAGGTGCCACCTCAATTTTAGATATCTAAAATGAGAAAAAAAATTGTACATCACTCAATAGAAGAAAATTTGAAATATCTTGTACCATTAGGGTACTGCAAATGTGGACGTTATGTCTTACTTTGTAAGTTATTTGAAGGGCAGAGACTATTTTTAATTCTTTTGTGCCTGCCATCACATGTTGTTCAGTGATTACTGGAAATATATTAAGCCTTTAGGAGATATTTGAATGAAGAGTCTGTGTTTTAAAATTCAACAGTAAGACTGTTTCTCTATTTGAAAATGGAGTTTGGATTATATCTAGATTATAGGTTGGGGAACTGTAAGCTATATATTTTCTATCTGTTAAAAGACAATCATTAATCAGAGGAGACTGTTCCTTTACTGTCTGATGAAGAACTTTTTCATAGAGAGTTTTCTAATGAAATAAAACAATGTAAATGAGGCACACTGATTGTTTTTTGCCATACAATTATTTATCATACAAATAATTTTATACTAGAAAAAATTCTTTAATAAAAAGTTTTTATGGCAACATTTTTTTGAAAGCACCTTAGGATGTTACAATTGCCGGTTCGGTTATTTTGACAAGACAGCGTAACTGATCCAAGCATTTTATGTTTCTATTCATAGACGAGTGATAGAGCTAGAAATTAAATTAAAGTGAGAGCTGAAAAGGGCTGTGCTAATGTCATGGAAGGAGCTGCCTTAAACACCATGTTTTAGTCTGCCTCCCAGGCCATCTTCCTAGGGCATGAATTTCATAATATAAACCAAAACAGTGTGATTCAATATATGTGGATAATCTGGCATTAAGATCTCATGTTCTTCATTCTAAAATGGAGATACACTGTACTTTTACTTTTTCTAACTTTGGGGATTTTGTGAGCATAATGGTTGTCCCAAGGGGCTCAGGACAGGGAGCAAGATTGATGTGGCTCCTGCCTGTATAGACAGGATGACCAAATAATTTGTCATACAGACTGGGAGACAAGAGAGGACAATTGGGGGGTGCAATTAGTAATTACACGGGGACAGTAGGCAGAACTGTGATTACCCCTCAGGTGAATGGTCACCCCACTTAAGGAGCTCACTGCCTGGGGCTGGGGCTATGGGTAGAAATGAGCTGAAGCAATAGATTGTGTCTCCCCAAACAAGTAATTACACAGAGTGCTGATTATGCTGTATGGATGTGTAGGTGCTATTGGAGCATGTACGAGAGTAATTAACTCAGACCTGGGGGGATCAGGGAAGGCTCCCCCAGAGAAAGTGACATCTGAGATTTGTAGGATGAATAGGAGCTAACCAGGCAAAGCAGAGGGGTAGAAAGTCCTAGGCAGAGAACACGATAGCTACCAGTGCCCTGAAGAGAGAGAACAGTTCAGCGTGGATGAGCAGATCTGCAAGACCGACCAGAAAACAAGAAGTCAAGTGGCAGGACACAGTACTGGAAATGTTGGCAGGGGTCCCTGGAAAGGAATTTGACTTTATACCTACGGTTTTAAGCAGAACAGTGAGATGATCAGATGGCTGAGGGCTTTTGCCTGTATTCATTTGAGGGCCACATACCCGGGTATCTTGGCTGCAGCTGGGTGCCCACATCCCCTCCCCCAGCATGTGGAGATGGGTGGTGGTTCCTCCCTTCTGTGGGTGGATCCGGTAGCAGGACTGAATTGGAAAGAGTGTGGACATTTGTGGTCATTGTGTGACAGACTGGTGGGGTTACCTATAGAAGGCACCCCCTGAGGAAGGTAATCACCTGGAGTTAGGCAGAAAGCTTACAGGGGCACATAGGCTGACCCTGGAGACAGAGTTTTGGAAGGTGGCAGGTACTTTAGGCATATGACCAGTTCTTCCACACCCTGGGCCCTCATCCCTGTGCTTGGGCCCCCACAGTACTTATGAAACCTAGAAGGGAGAGGGCTCTGGTGCAACACACAGCTATATGCCCAGGAGTCTGCACAATTCCCCAGAGTGAATGTCCTCAAAGAGTGGGGTGGGGGGGCTACGCATGGAGGAAGGTGAGCACTCACTGGAAAAGTGAAAGCATGGAGCCAGGTACTCCTGGGGAGCGGTAGTGGGGAGACAGCTGCGTGAGGCCAGGGCTCCTGTGAGGTTGGTAGGTTTTCAGAGTCACCTGTGGCCCAGCTTTGAGCAGAGCAGGTGCTTTCCCTGCCCTGGGGACAGCGTGGTCAGTGGGCATGGGCATGGCACAGCCTGTGAGCTGAAGAAGCTCGGGAGAGACTGGCAGACAGAGTCAGCAGTGGCTGGAGAAGGCTCATCTTCACCATGGAGCAGAATGATGGCAAGGCCCCGCTCCTACCGGGCCGTGCCCATGCTCGGGAACTGTATTGGTCTGCCAGGACTGCCTTGGCAAATCCCACAGACTAGGTGGCTTAAACGGCAGACATCTATTTTCTGTTGGCTCTGGAGGCTGCAAGGTGGAAATAAAGATGTTGGCAGGGTTGGTTTCCTCTGAGGCCTGGCTCCTTGGCTTGTAGATGGCCATCTTCTTGCTCTGTCCTCACACGCTTGTTTCCTCTGTGCTTGCATGTGCCCTGACCTCTTCTCATAAGGACTTGCACCCAGATCACCTCATTTTACCGTAATTACCTCACTAAAGACCTTACCTCTAAACATAGTCACATTCTAAGGGAATGGGGGTTAGGGCTTGGAGGTGTCAACTTGGCAGGGATGCAGTTCAGCCGTAACAGGCACCTCCTTGGGAGATACCAGCCACGGTGGTTGCAGGTCCTAATCCCCTGCTGGTGGTTTCTGTGGGTCAGGTAGGCCTAGGGCCATTTGAGTTCCCTTCAGAACAGCCTCAGATGTGTTACGGTCCTGTTTTTGACTTCCAGTGATTAAGATACTACCTTGCATAATAACTTATTCTGTCTTTGGCCATTTTATTTTTTTAAATTTTTAAAAAGATTTTATTTATTTATTTGAGAGAGATAGAATGAGCAGTGGAGAGGAGCAGAGGGAGAGAGAGAGAGAAGCAGACCCCCTGCCAAGCAGGAAGCTGGGTGCGGGGCTGGATCCCAGGACCCCGGGATCATGACCTGAGCCGAAGACAGACACTTAACTGACTGAGCCACCCAGGCGCCCCTCTTTGGACATTTTAGATTATTGGAAACTTCCTTCATTTCGAGTTGGAGTTGATGTTGCCTTAGCTCTCCATCCCTGGTACTTTGTGCTCACAGCTATTGGTCTTGATCTCTTCAGCACCTCAGGGTGTGACTGTGTTCTGGGCTATATTCCCTTTGTTAGCATTAATTGTGTTTAAGAGGATGGCCTCTGGAGCCAGTCTGCTGGGTTGGAAGCCTGGTTTCACCACTTCCCAGTTGTGTGGCTTTCAGCAAATTACCTGACCTCTTTATGCCTTAGTATCCAGTCCATAAAAAGGGAATAGTAAAAGGCCTAATGAATTAAAGAAGGTAAGGAAAGCACTTCTGTGCTGGACACTTACTGAGTGCTGTCATCTTCATCATCACCATGGCCTCCCTGTAACGTGGCCCTGAGGGACAACTACACTGCCACACGCGATCACCTGTGCAGGTGTGGAGGACCAGCCCTTCCCCCACCCTTCTCCTGATGTCACCTGAGAGTCTTAGCAATTTTTCTTTCTCTAGCCTCTTTATGGATTGTCTTTATTTCTTTTTTTTATTATTATTATGTTATGTTAGTCACCATACATTACATCATTAGTTTTTGATATAGTGTTCCATGATTCATTGTTTGCATGTAACACCCAGTGCTCCATTCAGTACATGCCCTCTTTAATACCCATCACCAGGCTAACCCATCCCCCCACCTCTAGAACCCTCAGTCTGTTTCTCAGAGTCCATAGTCTCTTATGGTTTGTCTCCCCCTTTGATTTCCCTCCTTCATTCTTCCCCTCCTCCTATTTTCTTTTTTTTTTTTTTTTTTTTAACATATAGTGTATTATTTGTTTGAGATACAGGTCTGTGATTCAACAGTCTTACACAATTCACATCACTCACCATAGCACATACCCTCCCCAATGTCTATCACCCAGCCACCCCATCCCTCCCACCCCCACCACTCCAGCAACCCTCAGTTTGTGTCCTGAGATTAAGAATTCCTAACATCAGTGAGGTCATATGATACATGTCTTTCTCTAATTGACTTATTTCGCTCAGCATAATACCCTCCTGTTCCATCCACGTCGTTGCAAATGGCAAGATTTCATTCCTTTTGATGGCTGCATAATATTCCATTGTATATATATACCACATCTTCTTTGTCCATTCATCTGTCGATGGACATCTTGGCTCTTTCCACAGTTTGGCTATTGTGGACATTGCTGCTATAAACATCAGGGTGCACGTACTATGGGTTGTCCTTCATTGGACTTTCTGTCAGCTAGTAAGAACAACCAATATTTATCAAGTACTTTACAGTTTGAAAGTGCTTTTTTGCTTTTAGTTTTATCCCCAAACTGGCCCTGAGAGGTATAGTTTATTATTGTCCCAATTTAGTCTATGAAGAAGCTGTGTCTTGGAATTAATTGACTTGCCTAAAGTTATGCCTGTTAAGTACTGAATTGGGACACAAATGGACACCTCCTTTTCTTGTTTACCCTTGCTTTTATTTTTTTAAACTTTTTTTAAAGATTTTATTTATTTATTTGACAGAGAGAGACACAGCTAGAGAGGGAACACAAGCAGGGGGAGTGGGAGAGGGAGAAGCAGGCTTCCTGCTGAGCAGGGAGCCCAATGAAGGGCTCGATCCCAGGACCTGAGATCATGACTTGAGCGTAAGGCAGACACTTAATGACTGAGCCACCCAGGTGCCCCTACCCTTGCTTTTAATAATGTACATTAAAGTATATGTTTATTGTAGAAACATTAGAAAAATACAGATGACCAAAAGTTTTAAAATCTTGCACATGACAGTAGTAATTTTTAATATCTAAAGTATGTATTTTTACAAAGGCAGTTTTACATACTATAATATGTATTGATTTATTACTTGTTTTTCTCTTAAAACATGTATTTTTTTATGTTAATAAGCATGTATCTACATCATTTTAAATTATTGCTTTATTTTCAATTGTAAGATAAACACTAACTCATTCCCTAACATACAGGTTGCTTCCAATTTTTGCTCATATTAACAATTCTCCAGTGAAACCCCTTGTACATATACCTTTGCACACATATCTGATTATTTCCATAGGGTGGGTTTTTAGATATGGAAATTGTAGATCAAAGGCTTTGCCCATTTTAAGGCCTTTGATACATATTTACAGATTGCCCTCTGGAATAAGTACCCATATAAACACCTGCCTACGTGGATAAGAGCATCATTTTCCTTGTTCCCATGAGCCATCATCATTCTTTACCAAGGTGATTGGTAGGAAATGGCATCTTATTGTTGATTTATTTGCATTTTTATTACTAACCAGAGAGAACATTTTTATGTTTACTGTTCCTTTATATTTCTACTTCAGTGATTTGCCTGTTTATGTTCTTGTCCTTTATTTCTTATGGAGCTGTTCATCTTTTCCTTATTGATGTGTAAATACTTTATATATTGAAAATATTAACGAATCGTCTTCTATCTCGTGCTTTTTGACAACTCTTCAGAGTTGTATAAATTCCTCATGTGACTCTTGAGCTATCCTTCCTCCATTCTGATAATTAATTTTTTAATGAAATACAGGAACATTTCTTGATCCCTGTTAACCTCCTCATATCAGATTCTACCTGAGGCTGACTGTGTCATCCAGCACGTTCAGTTTCTCTCCCAGCTCTGCTCTTATCTGTACTTCTGCAGAGTGCGCCCTCCATCCAGGATATTTCCACCCAGGAGGTGGGTAAGGAGAGTCAAGCTAATGTTGATTGAGTACCACTGTGTACCAAGCACGGCTGTAGATGCTTTGCTTTCAAATATGTCACCATTAAATAGTGCAGAAGGCCTGGAAGCTCTGCTCCGTGTGCTTCGTGGATATTGACTCTCCTTTCCTAACTATTAGAGGTGTGGTTACCTGTCTGTCACCTTTGTTAAAACAACTGATGCTTCAGTGTGTTCCATAATTTATAGAGTTTGCTTGCTCCCATTCTATTTATCTGGGATGATTGTGCAGGGCCAACTTACACTGATTGTCTCCTGGCAACCTTTGGTGAGATCCATCTGCAAAAGGTATTTAACTTTTTTCCCCTCTCTAACTTTTCCCCCCTCTCTCATAGGATTATAACTCAGCTTATCATTATATACATAATTATGTCTTACATTGTTAAGAACTTACTTGTTATATTTCTTCTATAATTTTCATCAAATCTATACATTTTTGATCTTCGATATGTCGGTAAAAGTAGTAGTTTTATGGTTTTTGATAAGGTTTGGGAGTAGAGCAGAATCATTAAGATGGCAAGTTTTGGAGTCAGACAGACTAGGATTTAATCCCCAGCACTATCAATTTCTTCCCAGTCCTGTCACTTTGGGTGAGTTACATACTCACCAGGTTTCTTGTCAATAAAATGACAGTAATAATATCATCCACATAAAGTTATGGGGAGGATTAAATGAGATCATGCATGGAAAGTATTTCTTAGTGTACAAGTAGTCAAAGAAAGCTTTTGGCTCATGGTAGGAGGCAAAATGGTTATTATTTTGAATTATTTTTAATTTTTATTTTATTAAAGATTTTATTTATTTATTTATTTAAGAGAGAGAGCATGAGTGGGGAGGGAGGGGCAGAGGGAGAGGGAGAAGCAGGCTCCCCGCTGAGCAGGGAGCCCAACACAGGGCCTGACCCAAGACCCTGAGATCATGACCTGAGCCGAAGGCAGACCCTTAACCAACTGAGCCACCCAGACGCCCCCAGATTATTTTTAATTAAAACTTATAATAGCAGTTGTTTAATAGAAAGGTCTTAAAGTTATGATCTCAGGACTATGTTGTGAATGATTAAATCTTTTATTTTATATATTAAAAGGGTTGTAAGTTTTTGTAAGAATGGGGCAATTTTGTTCTTTTGGCCTAAATTTCTATTGACGTAGTAAACTGCACTTTAATCACACATTGGACCTTTTCTGTTACAGTTAAGTCATCTCATTTCCTTTTATTGGAGGGAGAGCTTAATTATCTTTACTCTCTGAAAGGGCAAGTGTCCTTGTTAATTTTCAGGAATGAATATTCTCTATAAGAAAGTATGCCAGTGGGGTACCCTTAAATGTTTGCCTTTCAGACTAAAGGGATATCTAATATCATTTATTAGACACCACACAGTGATGTACTGGTGTGAAAAATATATTAATTTACTGGTATTAAAAATATACCAATTTATGAAATAATAAGCATTAAAGATAAATTATCACCATATGTAATATATTAATAAAATAATGATTGGGACTGTTGCATGTGTCCTAATTCTTTTATGCTTAGAAGTAACATTTCCTTTTAAGTCATATTAACTTGATATAATTTGTTGATTGGGGTCAACAACCCCTTCAGTTTATTGAAGAATCATCTAATGTAACTAGTTTTTCATAGTAAAGACTTATACCTATGTTTCATATTTTTTAAATCTCTTGGCTTTCTTCCTATAAATCAACTCTGTATCTCTTGTATTTTACTTCTGCCTGCTTGAAAGCTGGTGAGGGGCACCTGGATGGTTCAGTTGGTTAAGCCTCCGACTCTTGATTTCAGCTCAGGTCATGATCTCAGGATTGTGAGGTCAAGCCCTAAGTCGGGCTCTGTGCCGGGTGTGGAGCCTGTTTAGGATTCTCTCCCTCCCCCTTGGTCCCTCCCCCCCTTAAAAAAAAAGTTGGTGATACTTCCCTTTAATTACTATAAATTGCTGGGATCAAGAATAATATTTTTTTTAAATCGTCAAGTATTTTTATTTTTTTATAAAGATTTTATTTTTATTTATTTGAGAGAGAGAGAGCATGAGTGGGGTGGAGGGGCAGGGGGAGAGGGACAAGCAGACTCCCCACTGAGCAGGAAGCCTGACTCCGTGCTTGATCCCAGGACTCTAGGATCATGATCTGAGGTGAAGGCAGACGCTTTACTGACTGAGCCATCCAGGCGCCCTAAAATAAGTATTTTTAAAAGCATCATACTAAAGTATTATTAAATTAACACACAGTAATAGCAAGAATAAACTTCTTATATATTGGTAAGATTGGTGTATATCTTAATCACACTTAATTGGTTTAGTTATGCTTATTGATTATATTAACCAAGATTAATTCATCTAGGCTTTCTTTCTTTGCAAGTACACCTAATTGGTGTGATTAAGGTAGCTTAATTTTTAACATCTTATATTTTTTAATTATATTAACCTAGATTACTCTATCTGGTCTTTCTTTTGCATGTAACCTATAAGATACTTTTTTTTTTTCTTTTCCCTTTCACACTATTATGGTTTAATAAGATTTTTTTTTTCCTTTGAAAATACTGTATTTTCAATGTTCACTTCAAAAAAATCTAAGCAAAGCTCTGGCAACGTTGAAACATTTTAATAAAAATAAAACTATAAAGGTTTAACCTTATCAATCTTCTGTACCAAGCAGATTTTATTTGAAAAAGAAACTCACCAGTAAAAGAGAGGATTCTACCAACAAACATTTCCTAGGGGCGAGGCCAGTGAATAATTTTGATATGTTGAAGAATTGCTGTCACTTTGAGAAATGTTTGCTGCATTTCCCAAGATGAATGCAAGCTTCTGCTGGAGAGCTTGGAGGGGGGCCCTGAATCATCCCAAGCTGCAGAGTATTCTAGAAGAACAGTCTTGGGAGGATTGCTGCTATACATATTTTTGGCGTTAAAAAAAATTTATACTTAACATGTAAACTACATTAGCAAAAAAATGAAACAAAAGTGAAAGTTCACCTACATATCTGTCATCTGAGCAATTCATTGTGTGATTCATATTTGTATGTGTAATAAAAGGAGACACATTGATGTTTTCTGAGACCCTGTGATTTATGTGGCATGCATTATAACAGCCCTGTGACAAGGTGATATTATCTGTATTTTTGGAAAATGACAAAATTGAGATTTGAAAAAGGTTGTGGTAACTAGCCCTTGGTCACATGACCTCAAGTTGACGTATGAAGATGGTTCCATTTTATTTATTTATTTATTTATTTATTATTTATTTATTTTATTTTTTAAAGATTTTATTTATTTGACAGAGAGAGACACAGAGAGAGAGGGAACACAAGCAGGGGGAGTGGGAGAAGGGGAAGCAGGCTTCCTGCCAAGCAGGGAGCCCGATGAGGGGCTCAATCCCAGGACCTTGGGATCATGACCTGAGCCAAAGGCAGACGCTTAATGACTGAGCCACCCAGGTGCCCCTGTGGCTCCATTTTATAAAGTATTTATTTTATTTTGTGTTTGCAAGCTACATTTATTTGGTTGTATTTTTAGCTACAAAGACTGAAGTGTGTGTTACTACTCTTTTGGGGGACATTGCATATTTTAAAGAAGTATCGCAGCCAATCTTTACACTGATAAATGGGAAGCACTGTATCTACCTTGTGTTTTTATAGTAGTTATGCTACAGAAGAAATCCTTTCTTTCCGAAGTTCATTAAGCTGAGCTGGGAAACTTGAAACTTTTAAGTATCAAAAGATACTTAATGCATGGAGCACTGGGTGTTATGCACAAACAATGAATCATGGAACACTATATCTAAAACTAATGATGTAATGTATGGGGATTAACATAACAATAAAAAATTTTAAAAAAAAAAGATACTTAAAATTTAAACACGTTTTCTTAACTATTTTTATAAATATATTTTATGCCTTTAAATGATGTTAGCAAATTCTGTCTTTACCAAAATAATATTTTTACACATTCAGTGGCTGACCACAAAGCCACAGGCATAAATAGCATTTGCCTCCTTGTTGTGTGGAAAACCAGTTAAAACCGAGTCTTCAGGAGCTTGGTCTTTTAAAGAATGTAGAGGAAACAGCATTAAACGTAATAAAACTATGTACATTAGTTATCTAAACCTGGTTTCTGGGGAGTCCTTGGAGTGCATTTTCCCCTAGAAGCACTAGCTAAAATAGCTAGAATTTAAATGATGGTCAGGTTTTCAGATAAGCTCAAAATAAATGAATATGTGTGTCTCCTGTGTTTTTAAAGCAGCAAGCTTCCTCCCTTTTTTCCCAAACAAAATCTTATGTGGGACCTTAATTGAATTTCTTGGAAATCTTTTAACCCCCAGTTGAGTTAGCTTAAATAAACACGGAATTTGTTATGAGGATCTGGGTTGTTTCATGAATCCCGATGGGGAAGAATGCATGGAAGTTCCAGATTGTCCTCTCTTTCCATCTCTTGTCTCTTTTTCTCTGTATACCTGCTTCTTTCCCCTGAATAATTTCTTGGTTTCCTAATCCACATGGCAGAAAACAGAGCTGAGACTAAGGTGAGACAGGTGAGGTGCAGAATTTAAGAGAGTACTGGAAAACTCAGTGATCAAGGTAAATAATATATGTATTTTTAAGTTTGTGCAGCATTTTATTCAGTTCTACCAATATCTGGTTTAATTGTTTCACCTGATAAATCATCTGTTCAGCTTCAACTTTTGCTAAGCAGATAAAAATGTTAAATTCTATAAAATAAGCATGCATCTTACTTTCACTTATTTAAATGAGATTTATACAGATTAAAAGATTATTTAATTGTGGTCTCAATAAGACCTTGATATTTTTCAACTTTTAATCAAGTACAATCTATCATACATAGATTGTGCAACATTCCCCTAAAGGTTCATATATTAACTTGTATTTTTTTAAGTTTTTATTTAAATTCCAGTTAACATATACAGTGTAATATTAGTTTCAGGCGTACAGTTTAGTGACTAAACACTTCCATACAACACCTGGTGCTCATCACAAGTGCCCTCCTTAATCCCCATCACCTATTTCACCCATCCCCGCTCCCACCTCCCCTCTGCTAACCATCAGTTTATTCTCAATAGTTAAGAGTCTGTTGCATGGTTTATGCCTCTCTCTCTCTCTCTTTTTTTCCCTATGCTCATTTGTTTTGTTTCTTAAATAACACATATGAGTGAAATCATATGGTATTTGTCTTTCTCTGACTTATATCACTTAGCATAATACTCCCTAGCTCCATGCACCTCGTCGCAAATGGCAAGATTTCATTCTTTTTTATGGCTGGGTTATATTCCCTTGTCTATATCTACCACATCTTCTCAAAGTAAATAATATTTTAATGCGATGTTTCAAAGCTGATGATAGGCAAAATGTCAAAATTTTAAGTAGAGATAGGATTAGTATAAAAAGAGCCACCAATATCATTTCCTGTATTGTTTTCTATGTGCCAGTGAGCAGCCCCACTGATCTGGAGACTGATGGTTCCAATTCTAAATCCCAGAGAAGGGCTCTGATTAGCTCAGCTTGGGGTTAGTCTCTATTAGTGAAGGCCTGGTGGTGCGAGGTGCTTGGTTGCCAACAGAACCTTGTGGGAGGCTGGGCAGGCACAATACCAGGTGTCCACTCTACAGAAGTACCAAGTTCATGCATATGAGGAGACCGACTGGGGTCTGGTGAGATAAGGAACTTGACACTTGGTCTCTCTTTCTCCCAACCTTAGGGTTTCTCCTTAGATACCACCACTGAACTTACCAATCACAGAAGGGGAGAGTTGAGCCCACTTGAACAGGGAATTCAATGTCAACCAACCAATGAGTTAGTGCCAGCCATGTATAAGGCCCAGGAGACAAGTACTTGGCATTTTTGGTCAGGATAATATCTGATGAGGGCAAGTAGATGCTATCCCTCAGACAGGAAACCAGAGGGGCTTTGATGTTGGGGAGAGGTTCATTTTGTGAACTGCTGATTACTCTTATACAGTGGGCCAAAGAGTAGGAGGTTCCCTTTTGTTCCTTTGGGAACTCTGGCACCTTTCCAATAACCTTCAAACCACAGCCAGAACCATCTTTTTAAAATGCAAATCTCATCATGCTAGTCTCTTGCTTTAAAATGTTCTGTGGACTCCCACTGATTTTAGGATAGAGACCAATATTCCTTTTTTTTTTTTTTTTAAAGTAATTTCTCTGCCCAATGTGTTGTTCAAACTCATGACCCTGACATTAAGAGTCACTAGGTCCACTGACTGAGCCAGCCAGGTGCCCTGAGACCAATATTCTTAATACTGCTTATGTGGTCTGCCCTCTGGCCTCTAATAGGCCCCTGCTTCTTTCTGCCTTAGGACGTCTGCACAGGCTATTGACTCTGCCCAGAGTACCTCCCAACAACTCTTCCCCCTACTCACTCCCCCAGGTAATAATTACCTTTTAGAGATCAGCGCAGATGTTCCATTCTCTGGGAAAACCATTCCCTGATTACACAGGATGAGCCAAGTCCTCTGCTGTATTAAAACAATAATCGTAAATAACAATAAAACAACAACAATAATAACAGCTAACATCATGTGACAGGTAGTTTCTGAGAATTTCAATTTGCTTAATCCTCACAATAGTATGAGGGAGGTGTTACTATTTTTAGGATGAGAAAACTGTGCTTAGAGTCCATTGCATTTATCACAGTTATGATGAAAGAATGAATTATACGGGCCCTGGCAGTGGCCAGGATGGGGCTGAGGGCAGCCTTTTGTTTAGAAGGAAAGGGCTAGGAGTTGGTCTTGAGGCTGTGTTTGTGAAGCAGAGCACCCTGTGCTCTGGGTGGTGTGCTTGCTTGGGATGGCTTTGAGAAGAGATCAGTGATGATTGTGAAGGCTAAAATACTCTCAAGCCACTCCACGCTGTCCACCATGGCCTACTGTCAGCCCTATGAAAGGAGGAACTCACATATTAGCTATTGTTTCCTCGGAATCAGCTCTGGGCCTTATATAAAAAAGTAGTTTCTCAATAAATATTTGTTTTATGAATCATTCAAAAAAATCTCTGAAACTTTGGAGGTATTTTTGAGCAAGCTACATCTGAATTCTATCCTAAAGGTATAGCACTGATGATGGGGGTTGTTCCCCAGGGGTTTAATTTGATCTTGGGCTAACTGGTGGATGCCCAGGACTTGAGGTAGAGATATGTGTGGACCCCGTTTAGGGAACAGGTGAGCCAAGGGAGCAGATGTCCGACCTCAGGAGTGCTGGTCCCTAAAGTGAGAAAAGGCTGGGAGGAGCATTCTGCCCCAAGTGGAAGTAGAGATCAGAGTCTCATGCTCTTTACACAGGTGATCACAAAGGCTCATTTGTGGAGGGGAATGTGTTACCTTTATAGTTTGGGGATCACGCATATGGGAGGCTGAGATGAGTACATTCTAGAACTCATAGAATAGTCTGGTCCTGTGATACCTTTGGGCTCAGAAAGGGACCTTGAATGTAATCACTCTTAATTCACAGAGAAAGAACTACCTCATATGCTTCCAGTCCCATATAGCACTACCCTTTGGGCTTGTGTGATTATATCTCTAATGGGCTGTGAGCAGCCCTGAGAGCTAGACGCCTGAAGACCAACTCTAGCCTTTCTTCTCATCGTTCTGCTCCTGGGGCCCTTCCAATCCATTTCTGGTCTTGCCCTGAGTGCATGTCTGGATTCTGAGGAAGGGAAAGGCAGGAGACTGGCCTGGATCTCCTTGGGCTTATGGGAAGAGGTAAGCACCCTGAGTTAGGAAGAAATCCACATTCCCCTCTCCCTGCCCCCCATAGGAAAAATGCAAGGAAGCAGGAGGAGGGAGAAGGGTCTGGCTGAGTGAAGTAGACACATTTCACGTAAGGGAAACTTAAAATATAAAGTATAGCTAATAAACTTAAAATATAGAAACAAATGTTACTTATACCACACCAAGATTATAATCCAAGGACACAATTTATATAAAAGTATATAGAGTAAACAGTAAATAACATAATAAAAATAGTAAATAAGAAATAACAATAAACCTTTTCAGAGGTGATTCATCCTTTAACTCATTTTAATTCACCTTTAAAATGGTGTCCATTTCAATAAACTTTGTAGAATATAAACTATTCTAATTAGATAATTTCTTTTATTATTTTTTAATTTTTATTTTTTAAGTAGGCACCACACCCAGTGTGGAGCCCAATGTGGGTCTTGAACTCACGACCCTAAGATCAAGACCTGAGCTGAGATCAAGAGTCGGATGCTTAACTGACTGAGCCACCCAGATGCCCCTAATTAGATAATTTCTGAGGAGAGCTAATTTAGTGAATTGGCCTCCAAATAGTAAGGGAATTTAATTTATCTTATGATTTCTAATTATGTTTGGAATGTTTGAAAAATATCAAGTTAAATGTGTCCTTTAATTTTGGATTATTTTAACTTTTAGGATTCTTGTTCTCCATTTGTCCAGTTATTGGGAGCATTTACAAGACTTTCAGAAAGATAAGGGTTTTTTTTTTTTTTCCACCTCTCTATAATAATAAATACTCTTTTGCCATTTTAAAGTTCAAGTGTCCATCTCTGTTAGTGTTTGTGTTAGCCTGTAAGAGCCTGGAGTTTATAACCTAGATTCTGGAAAGAAACTGTAGCAGTGATAGGTTGCTAAGAAAGTCTCTCAGCTAATTAAACAACGTGCCTTGAATAATTCTGAGCCTCTGTACTGCTCAGTCATACTGGATCAATTGAAAATGATGCTCATTTTTAGGTTTGTCAAAACTTAAATTAGGACAAACTATAAGTTTAGACATCCTATTTTCTTTTTTTTTCAACCTATTTTCTGTAATTAAAGAAAACCAGAAATAAAAAATACAATTGTATGAAAATATTCAAAAGAACCTAATGTTCAGGAACAATGGAATATTTAAATTGTGATATATCCACATGAATTACTCTACAGCCATACCAACTGCAGGTTTGTATACAATATAACAAATACTATATTTTAGTTAAGTTGGAAATCATAGCTCTCTCTTTTATACGAATCAGCAGAAATAGGTGCAGTTTAATATATTACTTTCTTAAGTGCTTTCACCCTGTTATACTTTTCAAAATAAAATTGAGACAGAAAGGAGCCTGTTTAAGATTATCCAGATTAGAATTAATTTTGCCACTTGAGTGTATTAGAAAACAAGAGCTAGACCAACAAACAAGAGTTGTAAAGCAGATTCATGGACCATGTCCCAGACTATTCAGATGATTTACTTTTCTGTTTAGAGTTACATCAGTGATTGAAAACAAAGGCTGGGAGGGGCCCCGTGAGGTGGGGGGTGGGTGGGATTAAGAGAGTATATAGCCAAGGAGCTATTTCAAGCCTGACGACTTCATTCTATTGTATATTTCCAGTTATGCTAATCCTAAAGCTCCTATAAGAATCTGTTTTCCATTTTCTACTAATTTTCATCCTCTCTCTATGTTATTTTTTCATCTAGTTTTCAGAAATCTGCTTCTTGAATAGAAAATTATCTTTCTGGGGGCACCTGGGTGACACAATCAGTTAGTATCTGACTCTTGGTTTCAGCATCTCAGGGTCATGAGATCGAGCCCCATGTTGGGCTCTGCACTCAGCGCCGAGTCTGCTTAAGACTCTCTCCCTCGCCTTTTGCAACTCACCCCCCAAATAAATAAATCTTAAAAAAAGTACTCAAAGTACTTTAAAAAAAAGAAAATTATCTTTCTGTAAATACTTAGCCAAGACACACATGATTCATATTCATGTTTAATCATATTTATTTATTATTTATTTGTTAATCCTATTCATGATTAATATTCATGTTTGGATGAAAAGTAAAATTGCTATAAAGGACAAGTCAACTAGTATTTGTAGTTAAGACCTTCGTAGCTTTATTTTATCAAATCTTATTTTTTCTCTTTGGCCATCTGATGTTTTAATTTTTACTGTAACCCTTAATTTAGCTATTGTTGGTTCTCAGACACATTTTACTACTTAGTCCCTGAAATTCCAGTGAGGTGAAAAAAACTTAAAAACATCCCGAACCATTGCTTATTAAAGACCATTCAGTCGAAATGTTGAATCTTGACTATAAAACTCCCCTGGGTGCCTCCTTGGGGTTCTAAAGCATTTGCATCATGAAGGCCCAGAGTGTGCTTTTTTTGCCTTTAGCTCACTGTGCTTTTCTTTCTTTTCTTTTTATTCAGCTGGAATGCTTTCAAACTGCTAAGGCTGAGATCCTGAGGAACCCAGCTGGAGAATGCCGTCTGAACGCTGCCTGAGGTTAGCCCTCTAGGATGCTTCCTTGTTTGGTGTCGTGAGCCTTGAAATAGTCACACTGTGCATCCCAGGGCTGAGTGCAGAGCAGGGCTCAACACATATTTGAAGGAATTAAGCAAACCAGTCAGAGTGTGCGTGAGTTTAGTATTGTAGCACATGGGTTAACCACTGTGATCTATTTATTGGTCATACCTATGTACATTTCATGGTTCTTTGAATGATACAACTTACTATCCTTTTCTTATTTGGGACATCTCAAAAAAAGTATACTTTTATAAAGGTATATGATTTAAAAAGAAGCAGATAACTATACTTATATATGACTATCATCCTCTTCAAAGCAGTCACTTTGGGGAGTGTGATATGTATTCTCAAAACACTCATAACATTTTCTTTTAATAATTCCTTTAACAGGTATTTATTGAGCCAGGCAGTGTACTTGATGCAGAGGATCAATCAGTGGATAAAACATAAGGTTCCTGCCCTCATAAAATGTATATTCTTTGGGGGAAACAGATAGTCAGCAAATCACATCCAGTAACAATCCAAATATAATTGTGAAAAGTGCTTTGAAGGAAAAGTACAGGGTTGATAGAATGAGGAAGCATCTTCCTGGAGAAGGCTTTGTAATCTGAGATCTGAAGCATGGAATGACTTGGGGAAATGCTCTGGGGCAGGAAGGAACTTGGCACATTCCCAAAACTGAGGGTGCAGTCAATAAGAAAGTACAGGGCATTTTTTTTTTTTTAATATTGTTGGTGGAGGCAAGTCTCTATCATCCTCTGAGGAAACAGTCAAAAGGATCTTCAGAGCAAAGAATAAGAGGGGTGTGAGACATAGGAAATACTTTTCTTTTTATTAATTAAGAACTGGGTATGTCTATGAAGTGATGAGACCAGCTTTCTTCCACAACTCTGAAGGTGTTAGAGTTGACCAGTTCCAAAAATATGTTTAGAAATGGAGGGAGGCCTTGAGACAGCCGGTACAGCTCTGAGTCTGTTGTTCTTCATCAGTGATTTTCAGTGGGGGACGATTTTGCTTCATTGTACATTGTGCAGTATCTGCTGACATTTCTGGTGGTCCCTGGGCTTGGGGGTGCTATTGACATCTAGTCAGTAATACTAGGGATCCTGTTAAACATCTTATAATATGCAGGACAACTCCCCATAGCAAAGAACAGTCTGGCCCCAAATGTCAATTTCACTGAGGTTGAGAAATCCTGTTCTAGATCAGGCATCCAGCCATAGAGATAGAGATAATTTCTGAGGAGAGAAGACCATGGTATCTGCCACCACCTCAGCCAAGTGGTTTATTTCTGGCTACTGGGACCTATGTGCATTTCTCTCAAAATTATTTTTACTTTAAATCTGCCATCTCTGCTTTTATTGATCAATTCTGATCCCATCGCCATCTGTCCTCCACTGCACCATCATCTCTATAATGGTCTTTCCTTCTCTGCTGTGATGCAGACTTCTCCCGTCCCCACCTTTCAAACTTCCTTTGTGCCCTGAGGAACTGTTGCACCATGATTGTATGCTCTGCTGTATCATCTCCATCACCCTGAAAGGCTCTTCTCACCTGCTGACTTCATTGAGACCTGTCCTCTCCTGAGGCACCACTTCTCTTGTCACCCTGCCAAATGTGACATTATTATCTCCTCACATCTCATGTATTTGGGGTCTGGGTAGAGGAGATTGTTGTCGCCTGGGACATAGTTTTGCTTCTCCATCATTACTCCTCAAGCTGGTTGTCTGAGAAGGCAACAGTAACAAAATACAACGAAGACATCCTCATTCTGGTGCTCTTCAATTCTTCCCCCCGCTCTCCTCTCCACTGTTGTCAGGGTCATTTCCCCTCATTTGCTGAGCATCTGGCACCCCACTTACAGTGTTCTTCCTCATCACAAACCCTTTACAATTTCCCAGTGTCCTCAATGTTTGCATGGAGAATCTGTCCAACTTGGTGAGCTGGGATCTTCAACCTGCTTATCTCCAGAAACTGTCTCCTTCTGCTGAGCGATCCACTCCCACGGTCACCCCCAGTAGTTGCTCTGTTTCTGATCACCATATCAGTCACTTTACTCTTACCAGGACCTCCTCTCTGTCTAGCCTGCTGGTTTACCTTCCCCCCCCCCGCCCCGCCCCGGGGTTGTACTTTGACCTCTTTGCAATGTCTCATCTACTGGCCCTGCTACTTTCGACCAACCCATCATCCCTTTCTTTCCCTCATTTCCCTTCTTATCCAGTTTAGATTCTACGACTCTTTTTGAATCCTTAATTTCTCTTGCTTCCTGCATTTTTGATGCATTTGCCTGACAATATCCCAACCCAGATGAACCCAGATATCCTTGTTTCCATGGCTACATCGTCCAGCAGAGATTGGATCCACCAAATCTTTATATTCAACAAACCAAAAAAAAAAAAATGCTAAGAGCTTAATATGTGTTTCTGGTCTACCTGTTCCCTCCCTCCTACTACTCAAAGGGCAGTCCTTTCCTACCACTGAGCCCAGCCATCCTTCTGTATTTTGAATACTATCTTTCTTCTCAGCAACCTTTGACTGTTGATTGTCTCTGCACTGTCTTCTGGAGACACAGGTGTGCTTCTCCTGTGGATGAGTCTGAGGTTTACCACTCTAGCCGAGTGTCTTTCTGAGCTCCAGACCTTGCACCTGGCCCTCCCTTGTCCTCAGGGTTTGAACAATTAACATTCTGTGTGAGGGCCATGCTCCTTCCTACCTCGGGATCACTTGCCCTTCCCCATCTGGAAAACTCTTCTCTCCCCTTTTGCCACAGGAACTCGTTCTCATCCTTCGCCCCCCAGCTCCAGCATTACTTCCTCTGGGAGGCCAGATTATTTGACGAATGTGTAACTGCCTCGCTAAACTGAATGTTCCACAGGGGTTGCTACCAAGTTTGGTTTGTTCACCATTTGATCTCCAGTATCTAGCACAGTACCTGGCATAGGATAAGTAAATGTTTGTTGAGTGAATGAATGAAGGGAGGAATGAAACAAAACTATTCATTTATCATTAAGTTCCTTTCTGTATAATTAAAGACTTCTTAATCATTCTCTAAGCATATTGTGTCCTCTTTGCTTACTATTTTGACCATTGCTATTAATTGTTGGCATTCATTTTAAGGTATGTACAAATTTTAAAGTGTTCTATAGGGGGCCTGGGTGGCTTAGTCATTAAGCGTCTGCCTTTGGCTCAGGTCATGATCCCAGGGTCCTGGGATTGAGCCCCACATCAGGGTCCCTGCTCAGGGGGAAGCCTGCTTCTCCCTTTTCCACTCCCCCTGCTTGTGTTCCCTCTTTGGCTGTCTCTCTGTGTCAAATAAATAAAATCTTTAAAAAAAAAAAATCCTTTTAAAAAAATAAGTGAAGTGTTCTATAAAAAAGAAAATTGAGTTCCATTATGGGGTTAACAGCCTGCCCACTTAAATAATAGGGCTGTTTTAATATTAATGTTTTTAATTTGTATAGAAATATTTTGACTGTGGAATTGAAGTGACTAGGGCACTCACCTGATAATTCATTGGTATATTGAACTGAGATAATCATGAATAATCCTAGTACTGTCAGGTTTGTTCTGTTCAGTCTTTTCTTTCTTGTGTAGTCTATTTGAGAAATGCCTACGTTTGATTTATAATTTTCAATGCCTTATTGGTGGCCTTACTTGAAAACGACTTGCATATATTTTGTATATCTAAGTAGTAGGTAAACACTGATACAGAAATTGACTTGAATTTTAAAATTTGAAATGCAGGTGTTTAAAAACCAGATAGCTGTTTCGGAATTTCCATCTTAAAAACTGACTAAACTCAGTCAAAATTTACTGTATGTAAATGGGACCCTGTGAGATTTCTGTGATCAAAAACATTAACTCTATAAACTAGAAGGAGTGATTTGCACTCTGGCCGAGCTTCACTCAGAGTAGGGGGTGTACTGGGTTAGGAACATTGTGCTCTGCATTTTATTTTTTTAGTTTTTGCCATCAATTCCAGAATGAAAGTTAAAGACTTGAAGTCATGAAGAGTCTTGATCCCTTAGAGCTCATTTATTTATCTCCCTGTTACTGAACGCTGACATATGGCCAATCAAATGCTCCCTGGCATCACGAAAAAGCAATCTCCTGCTCAGAGAGTCTGGGGCTTCCCATGTTGTACCGGCAGAGGCTGTGTCCTGTGAGACGCGGGAACAGCCATGATCCTCGGCAGCCTGAGGGGCTACCCAAAGCCCTTATAGAGTTCAGGTGGAAAGGAATGAGGGACAGGTCCCCCTGGGAACTTGTACACTGTCCAATACAACCATAATGTGAACCATATGAATAATTAAAAATTCTCAAGTAGTTACATTTTTAAAAAAGTACAAGGAAACAGGTAAAATGAATTTAACCATATAATTTATTTAACCCAGAATACCACAAATATTTTTATTTTACCATGGAATCAGTATAAAAATATTAATGAGATATTTTGCATTCTTTTTTCATACTACATCTGACATCAAGTGCATGAGTGCATTTTATGCTTACAACACATCTCAATTTGGATTACCCCCATTTCAGGTGGCCAATATCCACCTGTAGCTATTGGTATTGTATTGGATGGTGTAGTTCTAGGGGATCCCTCAGAGGAAAGACTATTGGGGAAGCCAGGTCACCTTCTGCCCTTACCTGTGAGTTTTAAGGTGGCAACATTGCTTCCACAGATGATCTTTCCCAATTTTAGGATGACACTCAAATCCGTATACCCTTGGGAAATATGCTTCATGTTTTATGTTTGGTTTTCTTTTTTCCAGTAATTTAGGAAGTTTTAGGAATATGCTTTTCCTCCCTTCTTCATTGTTTCCCAAATAATGGAGGGACATTGTTGGGAAGTTGAGTGTGCTGATTTGCTATAAATTATAGATGTCAACGGGGCCATTTGCAAGCATGTATCTGTTCCTCACCTTAATTTAGACACGGTCCTTTATAGTCTCTGATTCACCTCCTCCCTTGTTTATGACCATTGCCCTCATCAGATGGGCCTGCCACTTTCCAGCTGTGTGCCGTGGTCACACATGCTTTAACATTTAGAGAGTTGAAGTCTTTTGCAGATTTACATCTGAGAGTTGAGTGAGAAGTTACTTTCAGAATACAATAAAGACTTGTTGATTAATCAGCCTTTATTTCTTGCCAAATGTTGGAGTATTTGTTTCTTCTTTTAAAGATTCCTAACATATTGGTTCCAAAATATTTGGGATCTTGTGCCAAGTGTTGCCTTAAATATTTAGCATGTTGTTTTCTTGAAGCTTGAATATTTCAAGCCCAGCTGAATGATCCTGTGAAATTGTGCAGCATCACTATTGTTTCAGAGCTGAGCCCTTTATTCCTTGCCAAATTTCAGTTTACAGCTGCTCTTTCCCTGGTGAGATTTATTCGCTGTCAATAGATACCTGAAATGCAAATACTGATTCAGTCTTGATAATAAGGACACGAATTGTGGCACTATATTTGGAAAATGAGTAAGGAAACACTTTAAGGCAATTATTTTAACATATTCTACTGTTCCACTAAAAATGAAATTTTAAAATACATTTATTTAGCATTTAAGGTGATATTAAAAGAGAGAAAAGTAATGAGTGTTTCAAATAAATTTGCAATGAGTGTTTCAAATAAATGAGTGATAATTAGAATCTGGTTTTCTATACCCAAACTTATCTTAGTTGCAGTGCAAAGATAAATATTTTTGAAGCCTGATTTCAGATATTTCTTATCACTATCTCACGTTATTATCTTCTATGTATTCTTTTTAAAAGGCAGCTTTGATTTTGGGATAACTATGCATACTATAAATACACAGTTAATATGGACTTTCTGACTTTTTCCCCCCGCAATCAGAGATTTTTGAGATCTTCTTCACAGTTTATCATTGTGTTTTGTTTTGTCTTTTTTGTTGTTGTTGTTTTTTTTTTTAAGCAGGAAGGGAAATTACATTATTGTGTTCTTGGTGATAGGTTCCCAAAATGCCTGATCTTGGACCTTTAGTTTTCTTATCTGTAGAACAGAGGTAAGAATAGTGCCTGCCTCATAGGGTTGTTAGGATGATTATTAATGAATTAATAATTATAAATCACTAAGAATACTTCATGGAACATGGGAAGACTGTTTGTGAAATATATAAAAATGTCATCCTTCTAAGAAAGATTTTTCAAAAACTATCCTAAGGCTTTACTTTAGCTGGTACGTTATTTCTGTTACTATTCTATTCCCTTATTTCTTTAATTGAGGGATGCTAATTAGTCTCCCTTTCAGGCTTTGCATAGAAATTTGTATTAAAAAGTTACTTATGCTTCCGAATGTGCTTTTCAGTTACTGATTTTAAATGTCTGAGGATAGCTGGAGCCGCTAGATGAATATTCGATGACAGTAACCATTTCAAAACTCACTGCTGCGTTTCAACTGAAAATAATCCTCCCACCTTCCCACGAGAACTTCCCATATCATCACCTCCTGTCAAGTTTTTTTTTTTTCTCTCAATAGTTCTGATATTTCTGAGGCTCCCCAGTCAGAAATGTCCAGTAAAGCTTATGGGGCTGTACTCTGCGTTTCCCGGGAAGCATTCGGTTCCATGTAAGGTGGCGGTCTGGGTTGAAGGGCAGTTCACCAGCCATCTGGCACCACCGGCTGGGCAGAGCTTTGTTAAATACACTAACCATGCAGACTAGGCCAGTGGTGACTCCCTGGCTCCCGTGAGCGGCTCTTTCGCATTGAGAGGGAAGAACTGAATGCAGGAGTTGTCAGGATAGGAGAGACGATGCTGAGTCATCGCCATGGTATCTTCCCTCAGCCTTGAGAAGAGTCCAGAGGCCAGAAACAGGGCTTGATGGCCCTTGTTCTCATTCTGGGAGTAACTTGTGACTGGTGCAGCTCACCCATCCTGGTCTGATGCCAGTTCTGAGATTTTGGAGCGCTATGGAGACTCTATTCATAGATCTAGGCTGGAGTTGTTCATAGCTAACTACACATTCAGTGTGCATTATGTGTTTATGGCATCACTGCCACATTATTTTGGCAAGATCTGGGGTTTCACTTAGGAGTTCTAAAAGGACATAGGATGAATGTTTTAAAATGGGCTAAGGAGTGAAGGGCTAAATTTCACAATGAGTAAATTTAGCAATTTCAAAAAACAGAATAGAAAATAAAATTGTATAGTCATTCCTAAATGTAGTACAATGACCACATGCAGAGATTGAAGGCTGATAATATAGATATATTTTACTTTCAGCCTTAGATCTTTTTTTAATTTAATTTTATTATGTTATGTTAATCACCATACATTACATCATTAGTTTTTGATGTAGTGTTCCATGATTCATTGTTTGCATATAACACCCAGTGCTCCATGCAGAACATGCCCTCTTTAATACCCATCACCAGGCTAACCCATCCCCTCACCCCCCTCCCCTCTAAAACCCTCAGTTTGTTTCTCAGAGTCCATAGTCTCCCATGGTTCATCTCTCCCTCCGATTTCCCCATTCATTTTTCCCTTCCTACTATCTTCTCTCTCTCTCTCTCTTTTTTTTTTTAACATATAATGTATTATTTGTTTCAGAGGTACAGGTCTGTGATTCTTCAGTCTTACACAATTCACAGTGCTCACCATAGCACATACCCTCCCCAATGTCTATCACCCAGCCACCCCATCCCTCCCACCCCCCACCACTCCAGCAACCCTCAGTTTGTTTCCTGAGATTAAGAATTCCTCATATCAGTGAGATCATATGATACATGTCTTTCTCTGATTGACTTATTTCGCTTAGCATAATACCCTCTAGTTCCATCCACGTCATTGCAAATGGCAAGATTTCATTTTTTTTATCAGCCTTAGATTTTTTTCGTTTACCATGACATTTCTTTTGATGTTCTCCCATGATACATAATTTCCCAAGTTTAGTAATCATCTGCCATGGTTTAATTAATTGCCTTTTACACGGAATGGTCAGTGGCAGCCCTTTTTTCTCTAACCAACATTTACTCAGTATTGTTTTATGTATTAATGTAGTATTGTGACCTGTGGGGAGACTTGGCAACTTCCTTTATCTCTAATGAGTCTCGTAGGTCCCGACGATTCTGTGCTAGATCAGTGCATGGTGGTGATGAGGTTCTGAGCTTGCACTAACCCCACACGGGTTGTACAAAGCTAGAGAAGGAATTAGAGAGTTAGGGAGGGGGAGTCACAGAGAAGAGAGAGTCACATAGGTACACACATCCAGATACACATCCAGAGAAAGCTCTGCCCTCAGAGATGTATACGTATTGAGGGGATGGAGGCCCAGAAGCAGAAGCTCACAGGCTTACAGACATGGGCCAATACACAGACACAGATGGACACACACCAAAACACAAATTCAGAAAGAGAAGTACTAGTAGGAAAGAGAAAGACACCCTGAGGGGGTGAGGAAAAGAGAGAATTAGAGAAAAGGAGGGCAAGAGAGGAGCTGAGAGAAGGAAGTGGGAACAAGAATGTCCCGTTCCTGTAGCGAGCTGGGATCCGCACCGCCCACACTGGTGCTGGAGGGGTGAGCTCGCCCGGGGGTGGCAGGGGCTGGTGAGAGGAAGAGTGTTGATGTGATTGCTCTCTTTCGTAGTATTCAAGAAATGCTGACAGGCCAGAGGCTCTGCCACTCGGAATCTCACAATGATAGTGTCTTGGCAGCGCTGAATCAGCAGAGAAGTGACGGCATCCTCTGCGATATCACCCTGATTGCCGAGGAACAGAAATTCCATGCTCACAAGGCAGTCCTGGCAGCATGCAGCGACTATTTCCGGGTAAGCTGGGGTAGTGTGTTTGTTTCTGTAAAGATATCCGTACACAGAGGATGACAAAGTTTCCCGCAGTGGCATGCAACCACCAGTCCGTTCGATGGCAGTCCCCAGACCTGTGAATATTGGGGGCCTTTCTGGGGCAGAATGAGATTGGGGTTCTGGTGGGATCCTCCCGGGTCTGGCCACCTGGATGTCCCTCCAGTGGAGAGCAGACTTCGCATCTGAGCTGAGGGGTGTTTGATACCATCCCATGGTAATGCAGTGTGGCATTGTAGTGCCCCATGATGGGGGTGTGAACTGGGGGAGAGGATGTTTCTGGATTCAGGATCAGAAGGACAATCTGTAAAACAATTTGTTAAAATTTAAAACGTCCATTAATATATGTAGTGTTTCTGATTTTTTTATTTTCTGTGCATGTTCTTGTCTTAATCTTTCCAACTATTTGCTCCAGAGATAGAGATACAATTGGCCTAATGGCCTTTTATGGTTGATAAGTGTGTGTTGCTGAAGGCATGTGGTCTTGTTTAGTAGAACTTTAGAGCTTGATTGTCAGTGGTTAATGAGATATGGTGATATGTTTGTTGCTTTATTTTATTTCATTTTAAGTCCACTATAGTTAGCATACAGTTTAATATTAGTTTCAGGCATACAATCTAGTGATTCAACACTTTCATACAACAGCTGGTGCTCATCACAAGTGCGCTCCTTAATCCCCATCATCTATTTCACCCAACCCCCACCCACCTCCCCTCTGGTGACCAGTACCTTTGTTCTCTATAGTTAAGAGTCTGTTTCTTGGCTTGTCTCTCTCTCTTCCCCCCCACCCCATGATCATTTGTTTTATTTCTTATGTTCCCCATATGAGTGAAATCAAATGGTATTTGTCTTTCTCTGACTGACTTATTTCACTTACCATTGTACTCTCTAGTTCCATTCATGTCTTTGCATGTTTATTGCTTTTTTAAAGATTAAAATACACAGTATAGTTATAGCTAACAATAGCTAAACCATAACTAAATGCCATTTATTTAGTACTTCCTATGATTTAAGTGGTAGAAAAAGAACTTTGCATACATATTTCATATAAATGAGAATAGAAATTGTGATTTTTTTTAAATTTCCCTTACCAAGGTCTCAAAATGCTACAGAAAACCAACTTAGGCCCATGAGTAATTTGTTGGTTTGATTTGTATAATTCCAATAATAATCTTGGTTTTGATGTCTAAGAGACAATATCAACTGCACTCAATTGCCAACCAGCAGTTAAACAGAATTTTTGAAGATGCCAAATCATAAAAGAAAGTCTTTTTTTTTTTTAAAGTGTTTTAAATATGATGAAACCTAGTACTGTAGAGGATCAAGAGCGAAGTAGTTAAAATGTCTATAAATAAAAAGTAGGGATTTAATTCTCAACTGCAGAAATGAAGCAGAATATCTGAAAAGTGACCTTTTAGGTGCATTAGTATAATGTTACGTTTTATACACTCACACATTGTCGGGCATTCATCTTCCAGAAAGGTTATATTATTCAGGGGGCTTTCAAACAACATACTTTGGGTTGTTCTATACAACACAGGCAAATTATATAATAATATAATATACTAAGTTTTGTTTTCCTATAGACCATAATATAGTCCTGTTGTTACTTAGCTTCTCTCCTCTTAGGTCTCTGCCAGTTAGCTTTTTAATTTAACTTTGGGAAATGGTTTGATTTTGTGCATGTGTGTTATGTGAGAGAGAAAGCATGTGAGTAAGTGCTTGTCACTTGTTGGCTTTTAACAGTGTTTACTGCTACTCCCGGGCTTTCATCTCTTCTACCATAATGCCCCGATACTCAGAGAGGGCCTCCTTTTTAACACCTGTGGTACAAAGCTCGTGAAGAAAGCTTTATTATTCCCATGATGCAGATAAGGAAACTGAAGTGCAATATGTTTTTTTTAAGATTTTATCCATTTACTTGACTGAGAGAGAGAGCACAGCAGGGAGAGCGGCAGGCAGAGGGAGAGGGAGAAGCAGACTCCCCACTGATCAGGGAGCCCGGACTCGGGGCTCCATCCCAGGACCTTGGGATCACGACCTGAGCCGAAGGCAGACGCTTAACCGACGGAGCCACCCAGGCGCCTCTGAAGTGCAATATGTTTAAATGACCCACCCATTGACTGCCAGATATTAGGTGGAAGAACTGCTTTTCACACACAGGAGCATGTTTCCTGGAGGACAGAATTCTGCTTTTTCCCTTGCACTGTGTGCCCTGCTAGATTCATACACAGTCCCTGTAAGCTGACAACCTGCCTGTGAGGTGAAAATTAAGTGACTTTTGTCGTAAGTGTTCAGATGCAGAAACCAAAACAAAGCTGGAACCGTGGGCACTTTTAGCTCTTTTCTATGCACAGTGTTGAGTGCTGGAGTTACAATATTTAACCAGACATACACTGAGCCCTGTGACATTTGTAATATAGGTATTGTACTAGAAGTAGTTTTTCCTTTGTCCTCTGCCCTTTTGTTAGTTTGCGTCGCATAACGAACCACTTCAAAACCTAGAAGCTGAACAGTTCCTCCGGTCAGTCAGCCCTACTGATCAATGCTGGATCCATTCTCACTCCAGCAGTTAACTGGACTGTTGGCTGGAGGCTGGATGACATGAATTGGCCTTGTTCACATGTCTGGTGATTGTGAGGCTCTTGGCTGAGGTGGTAGGGGACACTGGGCACATATTTCTCACAAACAGGCTAGCCTGGGTTTTTTCACATGACAACTAAATTCTAAAAACAGCCAGCAAGAGTGTAAGCCTCAATGGATAGGTATTTTTCAGTCTTCTATTTGTGTCATGTTTTCTGATGTCCCATTGGCCAAGGAAGTTACATGGCCAAGCCCAGAGTCAGCATAAGAGGGTATACCAAAAGGCAGAGATGCAGAAAGGGAATGAATTTGTTGCCGTTTTTGCAACCCCCTGCTGTCAAGAACTGTCAAGACTGAGATTTTATCCTACTTGCAAGCCAGCAAGTTAGCCTAACACAGTTTCATAGATGTGGGTAGAAGACATGAGATTCCAAAGTCAGAGACAAAGGACAGTTTATGACTCATAGCAACAGCAGTCCGTGAGTCTCAGCTTATTTGCACCTATTCCCTGAGCCTCTGTTCCCATAGGTGACATGAAGAGGGCCAGCTTCCATTACTGCACACAAAATGGTCTGCCTTACCAGAGAGGATCGTTGAGTTCAGGAAACCCAAATCTTTAATAATGGTTAGGAAACATGTCTGTTTTTTGTTCTGGAAGGACACATTATTATACTAGACTGTAAGCATGCCTACCCTTTGCTCTGTAAAGAAACACTGTATCTTTCAGGATTGTAAGCAAAACTGCCCTTTACTCCTAAGGGAGATACCATTCTGTCTTCCAGAGCTGTTTGCTATAGAAATATCCTTGAAAAGAGAGTTCAGAACAAAGGACAGTCAGTGCCTCACTCACACAATACGTGCAAAAATGCAAGAGACCCATGGAGAATTGTCTTCCAGCAACCACATGCCCTAAACTAGAATTATGTTTGTTTTCCTTGTGTCTTACGCTCTATCACACTGAAACACCTCGAAACAGTATCCTGCTTTAGTAATTTCTGTATCTCTCACAGCACTTATAGTGTTGCTTCAGGTTTAGTGCTCAATAAATATTTATTAAGTGGATGAGGGAATGTTTTCTAATTGTCATAGAATTCCATGTACATTTCAATTCTTAATATCTTGAATATAAAAAATATGCAAATTATTGATGGATTTTTCTTTCTAGTGTAATCTGTTCAAGTTAATTAAGTACCTTCCTATAAATTAGACTTTGGCGCTTTGTACTTTGACATCTGGCAGATTATTTTGAATCAAAATTGTTTTGATTCAGGAAAGGTAGTACTGCAAGAGTGAGAAGGCCCGAGTTTTGATGTAAACTGCTTCTTTACGTCGATCTGAGAGTTGGTACCAGCTTTTCTTGCTTAAAATATAAATAACAAGCAGTTGAGCACAAAGTACTGTAGCTTCCTGTGATTATCAACATTTTAAAAGAAAAAGTGAAAACATTTTTCAGCCAAGTAATCATGATTTTTAAAAAATAAAAATTAGGCTTAGTATCCGCAGTGTAAGCACAACGTGGCAATAGTCAAATGCTATTAACCAATTCAGACCAGGGACTTCTTTTATGAGTGGAAGCAGGGGCAGAAAGAAGAAAGGGAAGAGCTTACGAATCAGGTCTGTGTTTGAATATAGCAGCAGGGATGGTCTCTCCGTTGGCCATTGCTCCCCAGTGTCCAGCAAATAGGTGCTATTCTAATTAATAGCTCTTGGTTATTAATCCTCTTTACTCTCTATTCTCTAAGCATAGGTGAGTCATCTTACTTCTGTGAATCTGTGTTTTTTCATCTGTAAATTGGTGATCATAAAGCACAACTCTCAGAATGGCTTGACATAGAGACTTAAATGAGATAAAGTATATAATGCACTAAGCACTGTCTCTGACACACAGTAGACTTTCAATAAACATTAGCTGTTTCACTCCTTGCACTAAACTGAGAGTCCTGGTCATGCTCTGCCTAGCTACTTGGGGGAAGAGATAACAGTTTATCTTTTGGGGTTCACCAGGTTGCAGCCTTGCTCACCTTTTGATGGGTCAGAATAACTTTTTGTTCTATCTTTTCCCATCTTTTCATTTTCTGAATCTGACACCTCCTTCCTTCTTGCTTAGAACATTCCAGTAGCCATCTAACTTTTCTCCTCTACTGGTGTCCCTTTGCAAACCATTGTGCAAATGACTGCGTGGTTAGCTTTCAATCCCCTGCTCAGATCCTCCAGAGCTCCTCACTTGCACATTTGCCAGACTCCCAGAGTGGAGTGTGCCTTCATGCTGTGTCATTATCATCCATCTTCATCTTTGTTCCCCCATCTGTTCATTTGAGGTTGCAGCAGACTGTTCTCCAGATATACTCCATTGCACCTGAGGGTCTTTCCACTTCTTGGCCTTGCTAATGACCATTCTTTCTACCCTAGCCTCCTACTCACCTTAGTTTACTCTGTCCATCTTCCAAGGTTTATCAAAACTAACAAGTGTGAAGTTTTTCATGAAGGCTTATCCAGTCCACCCTCTGCCACCTCCCTAAATTCATATTCAGCGTCCCCCTTTTCTGAAACCTTAAAACTGTAGCTTGTCTTTCTCAAGGAATTAAAGATCAACAGAATGAAAGGATAGCCTGTGGAATGGGAGAAAATATTTACACAGCTATCTGTTAAGGCATTAATAGCTGAAATATATAAGGAACTCATGCAACTCAATAGCAAAAACAAAACAAAACAAAACAAAACAAAACAAAAAACAACCAAGCAAACCCAAAATAAATACTGTGATTAAGAAGTGGGCAAAGGATCTGAATAGACATTTTTCCAAAGAAGATATACAAATGGCCCACAGGTACATGAGCATGAACAGCAATAAGCTCAACATCACTAATCATCAGGGAAATGCAAGTCAAAACCACAATGACATATCACCTCATTCCTGTTAGGATGACTATTACCAAGACAAGAAATAACAAGTGTTGATGAAGACGTGGAGAAAAGGGAACCCTTCCACACTGCTGGTAGGAATGTAAATTAGTGCAGCTACTACAGAAAATGATATGGAGGTTCCTCAAAAAATTAAAAAATAGAATTACTATATGATCCAATAACCCCACATCTGGTTATATTTTGAAAGGAAATGAAATCAGGATCTTGAAGGGATATCTCCCATGTTCTTTGCAGCATTATTCACGATAGGCAAGATATGGAAACAGCATAAGTGTCTGTCCACAGATGAATAAAGAAAATGTAGTGTGTGTGTGTGTGTGTGTGTGTGTGTGTTACCCATAAGAAAGAAGGAAATCCTATTATTTGTAACAACATGGATGAACCATGAGAGCATTCTGCTAAGTGAAATAAGTCAGAGAGAGAAAGACAAATACTGTATGACCCCACTTATAGAAACAGAGGGTAGAATGGTATTTGCCAGGGGCTGGGGAGTGGGTGAAATGGGGGATATGTGGGCAGAGGATGTACGTTTCCAGTTATGAGATGAATATGCTCTGGGGACCTAATTACAGCATGGTGACTATAGTTAACAATATTGTATCCCGGACTTGAAAGTTGCTAAAAGAGTAGATCTTAGAAATCCTTACCACACATGTGCATGTGCGTGCACGCTCATCATACATACAGGAAAAGGTAACTATGTGAGGTGATGGATGTGCTAACTAACCTTATTGTGGTAATCATTTTGCAATATATGTGTGTATTAAATCATCATGTTGTTTACCTTAAACTTACACAGTGTTGATGTCGATTATATCTCAAAGCTGGAAAATTCTTTTTTTTTTTTTTTTAAAGATTTTATTTATTTATTTGACAGAGAGAGACACAGCGAGAGAGGGAACACAAGCAGGGGGGGAGTGGGAGAGGGAGAAGCAGGCTCCCCGCTGAGCAGAGAGCCCGATGTGGGGCTCAATCCCAGGACCCTGGGATCATGACCTGAGCCGAAGGCAGACGCTTAACGACTGAGCCACCCAGGCGCCCCTGGAAAATTCTTTTAAAAGGAATTAAAGATTATGTATCATGTGTTGCAGCCTCTTTCACGAAGAACTTCTTTGAGAGGGCCTGTGGTTGGGTGAAGACTAGTCAAGTCCACCAAAGTGCTATTGAACAAAGTTGAATGGGGAAGGTGCTGCACCAGAGGTCACAGGAGAAATTAGGGCCTTGTGATCTAGAGTGTGAGAGGTGGGAGGAGGCAGCCCCTTACCTTCCTACCTAAGGCAGCCCCTCTGACTGGGGACACAGAAGTCGCAGGGCCCCAGTGTGGGCAGCCCTGGGCTGTGGGCCACCCTGCAGCTTCTGGAGGCTGTTGTTTTAACATTTGCTATCTCTAGCTTCAATCTTCATGAACGCCTACACTTTCTGGCCAAGGAAGCAGATGTCTTGACTGTCTAACATAGCTTTGCATATGTGATGGTAAAGTGATTCAAATATGACATTTTGGAAAGTTAAATATTTGAGCATCATTTTCCATTAGAGCCTGAGCATGCTCTGCCTATGCAATTTTTTTTAGTTTTGAGAGAAGAGGATAAAGTCGTGATTTAAAAAAAAAACTATGTTCCATGTATTTTTATAATCAAAGTATTCAGTCACTATTTGATTAAAATGGCATAAGAAGCTATTAAATGAGTATATGATACAGAGTTAGAAATAAATGTTTTTGAAATTCAGTAAGCATTTGTTACCTTCCTACTATTTTCTAGACAGAATGAATTCGTTGTCTCGTAGGAGATACAGACAAATGAGCAAGAAACTACATTGTATGTAATTGGTATTAGAGGTTTAGGATGATGTTTTGGGGCTTGAGCCTTGTTTTTATCCCTCTTCCTCTCTCTGGCATTCTCAGTCGATAAGAACAATAATCATAACTACTATTAACTGAGTATTTACTGTGGTACAGGCAGTTATTCTGAGTGCTTACTGTGTATCAACCATTTTATCTTCTAAAGAAACCTGTAAGATGGGTATTATCATTATCATCTCCATTTTAAAAACAAAGAAAAGGAGGCTCAGATTGAAATAATGGACACCAAGGGCATGAAGAGTGGTTAAGTAAGAGGGGATGAAGGAGCAGATGGGGGAGAGAAGAGGATGTGTGTGTGAGGAGTGGTTTGCAGGAGGTAAGAATGGATGGGACGCAGGAGGCAGAATCCGCGGGGCCGGTGCGATGGGGGGATGAGGGAGAGGAAAGACTCAGGAACGAGGGAGGCCCCTGGCTGGAGGATCAGGGATCGCGGGAGTAAGGGGCCCACAGCCGCCACAGCCCCGAGGCATGGAAGGTGTTGGGAAAAGAGCAGCCGCAAGGCGTTTTGAAGGAAGCTGTCTAAGCGGAACGCTGAGTGTGAGCACTTGAAATGCCCCCTGGAGGGCAGAGCCAGGACCAATGTTTTTTGCTTTTCTGATCATTGCCTCCCAGCACCTGCTGTGCTGCCCGGCGCCCCACGGACCCTGCACAGTCTTTCTCCGCCGTTGCGGTCTGATTGGCGCGGTTTCTTGCTGTGTCTTGTGGGCGGGGCCTCACCAATCCCTCCCTCGGAATCCGCCCCCCGCCCCAAGAACCCCAATGACATGCTATCTGTTCAACACATTCGTTTGTCTTCTTTCCTAAGAGTGTCCTGTCGGGACCTGAAGGTCATCGCACTGCTGACCTTAAAACATATACATGAGATCAATGTTGGGCTCCTCTGGTTTCCTGTTTGGTGGTTTTATAGGCGCTCCATTAACAGTCCTGTTTCTCAGAAATTCTATATGAGACATATTGTGTTTATCAAACATTAAGAATAAACAGCAGCATGACATTGGCAGCTATTTTGGTGCCAGCCATCGAGGCTGCAGCCTCCTGCCTTTATCCCTAGCCTGCTCTTCGGCTCCCATCCCTTCTGGAAGCCCCCTGTAGGCTTCCAGGACATGATCTTTGGGCTTAAAAAAATAAAATTAAGAATAAAAATGAGTGTCCTTTGTAAGCCCTCAGGTACTGTGTGAATGTTAAACGACTCTTAACAGTTTTTGTCTTTCATTCAGTCACCCTGCCAGGGCTTTCTTCCGTACACATTCTGAGCAGGCACGGGGCACCATGCTGTAATTTCGATTCACTCATTTTGTTTACAGAATATTGTCACAGTCTGATCAGTACAGCCCTAAAAATTAAATTTTAGCTGGGGGCTACTTACAATTACCCATCCTTTGCAGAAAAGAAATGACTACAAATACTAGAAAAATAACCTCCAAATCCTTCCATACATATAGTAATTATTTTTAGTTTATCTTTATTAAAGTTACTATAAGCATATAAATCACTACTGCTGTCCTAAAGAGTAAAGCGTTACTCTGCCATTATTTAATTGGTGCATGAATGTCACGAAAATTAAATCCCATGATGTTCAATATTTTCCATAGTCCATTTTACACTGGCCTGTCCCGTGATTAATTTCTTTGAGGTTGAACAAGCACTACTGAGTTCTGCGGTTACTGGGTGTTTATGGTGAAACAGCAGCATTGCTAATTCTTGCATATTTGCACACAGCTGTGTTCTTTCCTTTCCCTAACATGTATTTCATGCGTCAGTCACAGAGGCACCAGAACATCATTATTATAGTACATTTGAGTTATGCATTCTATGGTAAACTGATCATTGTTTTCCATCAAATGAGTACTTGTTTTAATATTTAATTTTATAAAATCTATTTATAAAAATTATTAAAAAGTAGAGCAGTGTCTGTTAGGAATTAAAAAGTGTGGCTAAAGAATGAGGTTTTATCAGCTTTGAAAATATTGTGAAGACCCCTTGTAAGGGAGGGTGGGGAGCTGAAGGAAGTTTAAGACTAATGGGTAGATTAAGAAGAATATGGGAAGGGGATTCAGATATACGATGTTTTTTAAATGTGTATTTCCTTTTTTGAGTTTTGATAGCAAAACCATTAAGAAGATAATTTGCAGGGTTAGCTATCTATTTTCACTATTTGAATTTTGAAACGATGAATTTTTGACAATAGAAAAAGGTAAAAAATCCAATATTAAGATCATTGTATTTCTGCTATATTCCTTTCCTGATAATAAATTAATTTTGCTCTATGCAACTATAAAATTATTTGCCTCTAATATTTTTTATTTTAAATATTTTAACCATTTCCATTTTAATTTTCTTCGATTTCACTTAGTGTTCAATATTTAATTTTATTTAATATTTTCAATATAGTAACTATTGCTACTTAGCAAATCAATGTGCTTCTCTAATATGGTAAGAACAAATTAACTCTATGCTTGATAATAGTGGCAAATGCTACACATAATTCACTACTTTCTCAATTCCATAGGCATTTACCGAGTATCTACTATATGCAAAAATGTTTGTGCTGGATGTTGCAAGGGATACAAAAAACATCACCACTGCAGCTTCTGCATAAGAGGTGAAGGTTGAGACCTTGGGGTTATAGGAGATTGCATATCAGGAGGGAAAAGAGCAGAAAAAATATAGAAAAATACAGAAAAAAAATATATCTGTAGTTAGAACCTAAAGGATGCCTTTACTCAAGTGGCAGAAAGAGAATGAGCATATGGCCACGGGGACAAAAAAGGAAGAGTCAAAGATATATAAAGATAATCAACATGTACATTTTAACCAAAGCCAGAAAAGAAAGGAATTTCAAGGATTGATATATTCTGTAGAAGACTGAGGAGGATGCAGAAAAATGTACTGTTCTTTAAGAAGTTGGTTTCAGTATAGTGTGGGAAAGGAAGTCAAAATCTAATGGGTAATATATAAAAATATTGATTAGTGCTACCTGTGGTCCGTAGACCAGTGCCAGTCTGAGAAATGCTTGTTAACTGTCCATGCTGATGAGCTACCGAATGTAAATCAACATCATGAGACACCGTGTTAGTTCAGCTAGCACTAGTCACAGGAAATCTTTCTCAAGGAAGCAAATAATGAGTTCATTTGTATTCTGGCAAGGATTTCTTACCTTGGGTTGGATGTACAAGAAGCAGTTTGAAGACAGCCTACTTTGAGCAGCACTGATGTGGAAAATAACAATGCAGAAACACACACAGTTCCATTTTAATTTTAATTTTTGTGTTTTATTTATCTTTATGGAGATAAAATTTCATATAACATTGTATAAGTTTAAAGTATACAGTGTGATAATTTGATACACATAATGTGTTGTAAAACCGTTACCACAATAAGGTTAGTTAACACATTCATTACTTAACATAGTTACCTTTGTGGGGGGTGGGTAGGAGATGGGGGGGACTATTAAGATCTACTCTCTTAGCAACTTCCATGCCTACACATAGTATTGTTAATTTAGTTGCTGTGCTATACATTAGATTCCCAGGACTTACTCATCTTTTAACTGGAAGTTTAGATCCTTCAACCAACATCTCTCCATTTCTTCCATTATCTAGCCCCTGGCAACCAACATTCTACTGCCTCTATGATTTTGGCTTTTTAAGATTATACATACACATAAGTGAGATCAGACAGTATTTGTCTTTCTCTGTCTGATTTATTTCACTTAGCATGATGCCATCAGGGTTCATCCATGTTGCAAATGGAAGGATTTCCTTCTGTTTCATGGGTGAATAATATTTTGTGTGTATGTATATGTGTGTGTGTGTACACATATATCCATTTCTTTTTTACTCATTCATCCATTAAAGGACATGTAGATTGTTTCCATGTCATGACTATTGCAAATGATACTACAGTGAACATGGGAGTGCAGATATCTCTTCAAGATCCTGATTTCACTTATTTTGGATATATACCCAAAAGTGGGATTGTTGGATCATATTCTATTTTTTTTAAAGATTTTATTTATTTATTTGACAGAGAGAGACACAGTGAGAGAGGGAACACAAGCAGGGAGAGTGGGAGAGGGAGAAGCAGGCTTCCCGTGGAGCAGGGAGCCTGATGTGGGGCTTGATCCCAGGACCCTGGGATCATGACCTGAGCCGAAGGCCGACGCTTAACTGACTGAGCCACCCAGGTGCCCCTCATATTGTATTTTTAATTTTTTGAGGAACATCCATACTCTTTTCCATAGTTGCTGCACAATTTACATTTCCACCAATAGTGCACAAGGGTCCCTTTCTCCATATCCTTTCTCCATCCTTTGGTCCACCTTTATCCATCCCCTTTCTCCAAGTATCCATAATACTTGTAATTTCTTCTCTTTTTGACAATAGCCATCCTAATAGGTATGAGGTGACGTCTCATTGTGATTTTGGTTTTCATTTCTCTGATGATTAGTGATGTGAGCATCTTTTCATGTACCCGTTAGCCATCTGTATGTCTTCTTTGGAAAAAGGTCTGTTCAGTTCCTTTGCCCACTTTTTAATTGGATTGTTTGTTTTTCTGCTATTGAATTGTAAAAGATTTTTTATATAGTTTGGATATTAATCCCTTATTAGATACATGATTTGCAAATATTTTCTTTCATTCTATAGCTCGCCTTTTCACTTTGCTAGTAGTTTCCTTTGCTGTGTGAAGCTTTTTTATTTGATGTACTCCAACTTACTTATCTTTATTGCCTTTATTTTGGTGTCACATCCAAAAACTTATCACCAAAACCAATGGCAAGGAACTTACTGCCTATGTTTTCTTCTAGGATGTTGAGAGTTTTATCATGGAAGGATGCTAAAATTTTGTTAAATGCTTTTTATGCATCTATTGAGGTGATCATATGATTTTTTCATTCTATTAGTGTGTTGTATCTGTTATTAATTTGCAAATGTTGAACCATCCTTATGTCTCAGGGATAAATTCCACTTGATCATGGTGTATGATCCTTTTAATGTGATGTTGAATTTGGTTTGTATTTTGTTGAGGATGTTGGAATTTATATTGATTAGGGATATAGGCCTATAGTTTTTTTCTTTGTAGTGTCCATATCTGTCTTTGGTATCAGGGTAATGCTGGCCTCATAAAATGAGTTTGGGAGTATTCTGTCCTCTTCAATTTTTTTGGAAGCGTTTAAGAAGGATTAACATTAATTTTCCTTCTTTAAATGTTTGGTAGGATTCACCAGGGAAACCACCTGACCCTGGGCTTGTCTTTTTTGGGAGTTTTTAAATTACTGATTTACTCTCCTTGTTTGTTATTGGTCAGTTCAGATTTTATTTCTTCATGATTCCGTAATGACAAGTTGTATGTTTCTAGGAATTAATCCATTTCTTTTAGGTTACCAATTTGTTGGTATGCAGTTGTTCATAGTAGTCTCTTAATGAGCCTTCAGATTTTGTGGTATCAGTTATGATGTCTCTCATTTCTGATTATATAAACTGTGGTACCTCTATACAATGGAATATTATTCAGTGATAAAAGAAATGAGCTATCAAGCCATGAAAAGACATGGATGGACCATGAATGCATGGTACCTTTCCCTTAGTAAAGGGAAAGAAGCCAGTCTGAAAAGGCATATAACTGTATGATTCCATCTAAGAATGGAATTCTGGCATTCTGGCTGGCATTCTGGAGGAGGAAAAACTACGGAGACAGCAGCAAGATTAATGATTGCCAGGGGCTGGAGGGAAGGAGGGACAAATAGAGCACAGGCATCTTTGGGAGCAGCATTGCTATTCTGTTTGATACTATACCACTTATAGACATGTCATTATATTGTTGTCCGAGTCATAAAATGTAGAACACTAAGAGTAAACCTGAATAGAAACAATGAGCCCTGGTTGATAATGATGTGTCATTGTTCATCAGTTTTGCAACGCTGGTGGGGAATGTTGATAGTGGGGGCGCTGTCCATGGGGAGTGGGGAGGGGTAATATGGAACTCTCTGTACTTTCTACTCAGTTTTGCTCTGAACCCAGCACTGGCCTAAAAAATAAAATCTATTACCTAAATTTTTAAAAATGAAAGAAAAAGTTACTGTAGGTACCTCACTGCTTTCTCATAATTGTTTTATTGTTTTCATAGAAGATGACCTTTCAGTCCTTTTTTTTTTTTTTTTTTAACATTGAGTGAGCAATTAGGTTGTAAAAATTAAATATACCCCTTTGGTGAATAGACAGCTTTAATACAATAAGTCGTGATTCTAGGAATAACGAGAGTAGATATTTTTAGATGGCAGGCAGCACTCTGGAGATGATCTGACTCCATTAAAAGGCATCGTAATTCATCTGCACAGTGTGTTGAGAACCTGCCTTTGCAGGATATTATACTGATGCTGTGGCAAGAGGATGCTGTAAGTTCTGGTGTGAGTTCAAGTTGGAAGGCAAAAGACCAATGTTGCAGCTCAAAGACAGGCAGAGAGAAAAAAAAATCTTTCTTACTCAACCTTTTATTTTATATAGGCCTTGAAGTGATCAGATGAGCTCCCCGCCCTCACTGGGGAAGGGCCCCCTGCTTTACCCAGTCTATTGATTCCAATGTTAATCTCACCCAAAACACTCTCACAGACATACCCATTAAGGATGTTTAATGAAATATCTGGGCACCCCATGACCTAGTCAGTTTGACACATGGAATTAACTATCACAGATATTGTCTCTGTCCTTAACTCATAATTTATAGAAACGATAAAACATACACACATATTTATAATTCAAGGCCGAATAACATAGGAACATGTAATCTGAATCTCACCCTTTTGGGAGTCAGGTTTTATGTGGGCTCTGGGCTTCCTTTGATACTCTGTCTCATACCTCCCCCCTCTCCTGTAAGTTCCTGCCTTCTGACTCTCCAGTCTCTTATCTAATACCCTAGCCCTGCACAAATCTCATATTTGTTTGCTTTTTCATTTATTAATTTCTTTTTTAAATTATTCTTTCATTCTGCGGTTGTGTATTGACTGCCTACAAGTACGAGGCACTGTTGTAGATTGTGAGGATGCAGTACCATGAAACACAAAATCTTTGCCCTTATGACACTTCCATTTTAGTTGGAAAAGACTGACTCTAAGCAAATAGATAAGTACGGAGTGTGTCCAGTGGGATTAAAGGCTGTGGAGGACAGTGGAGTGAAGTAGGCAGTGCTATTCATGGTGGTGGTGGGAATTGCCTCCTTTTAATAGGGTGGTCTGGAAAGGGCCACTGAAAAGTGAAGGAGTGAGCCATATACTGCTTGGCAAAGAGCATTTCAGGCAGAGGGAACAGCAAAGACAGAGCCCTAAAGGTGCCAGGTACTAGTGGTGTTTGTGAGCATTAAGGAAGTCAGAGGCTATTGAGCCGGGACAACGGATGAGACCAGCGGATGTCATGTGTGACACCCTGAGGCGCTGTTAGGGTTTTGGTTTTTACTTTCAGTGAGATGGGAAATGCTTGGATGGTTTAGACAGAGATATGACATAACCTGACCTGTGTGTTGAAATGATAATTCTCCATTTTATGTAGAGAGATGAGGATGGAAGCTCTAATAGGAGGTTATTCACATAAGACAGGGACAAAATGATGGTCTGGGATAGAGGGGCTGGAGGTGGTGAGAACTACTGTTTGCACTTTGAAGGGAAAGCCCAGGGAATTTGATGGTGAACAGGCCACAGAGTGTGAGAGAGACATGAGACTGATTCCAGGGCAGGTGCCTAAGGCACTGGAGAGAGAAAGTTGTCATTTACTGTGATTGGGAAGACCGTGGGAAGACTAGTTTTGCAGTCATTTGCATGTGTTAATGATACATTATAGGCTTTCCCCATATTATCTAGTAGTCTGTGCACATAGTCTCCCCACATGAGGTGGAGACTTTCCTGAGGGGAAAAGTTTTGTCTTTGTGATAGGATCTGGTTCGCTTTGTTCTTCTTTGTCTGGCTTAGTGCCTCACACATGGTTGGTACTCAGTGAGCATTTGAGGAATGAACACACTGACTTTATTGCAGATAGGTTACTGTTTAACTGCATTCTGTGGTCTGGGTAATGTATGTATGCAGAGTTGGGTTTCTGAAAGTCTTGATAGTTTTTGTATGGATTTGCTAATTAGGCTTCACACTAGGGTATTATCTTGATAATGGAGTCATACAAAGGTCTTCAGTCTCTGTGTATCTGAAACATCCAGCAAATGGTATTTTTTTTTTAAATGGCTGGTCCTTCCAAAGCCTGTGTTTTATCATGTTGTTTTCCACCGTGGCACATGGTTCCATTCCCTTCACTCCATGGGCAAATGGGAGGTGTGTCCTGTCATGAGCTCTGCCTCGGTCTGTTCCCCTGAGAGCGCACCAGGGCTGAAGGAACTGCCTGAACTCCGGAGACTCGTTCATGTGCACTTCGTCCCTTGACATGCTTCTGGGGTCTCCCCGGTTGCCTCTAATAAGTTCACTTTTAAAAGTTTCACATAAAACAGTTAAAAAAATATGTCATATAACTTAAGAGCAAGAAAAAGAATGTATTTTGCATGCTAATAAAAAAAAAAAACCCTACATTTTAATGTGAGAATTAATTATAGAGGCAGTACAGTTTTAGACTGAGACCAATCTGGTTTCTAACAGCTTTGTTCATGTATTTTCTGGCTGTGTGTGTCCTCAGGCAAGTGGCTTAGTGTCTCTAGGTTTTATTTTCCGCTCCAATTGTAAAAGTAGGGGAATTGTCACTTCATGGGGCAGAAGTGGAAATTAAATGAGGTAATAAATGTGAGGTGCAAACCAAGGGTCTGAACTACACTAGATGGTGAATTGATGGTTTACCAGTATTGATGGTGGTTTTTATTTTTCAAGCAGAGGAGAGCAGGGTCTGGTTTTTAAACCAAAATTCTGTTAAAAAACAACATTGTTTTAAGGCTGCTCAGCAAAGACAATTTTTGTCAGGTTTGTCTGTATTTTAGATTTCAATGTTTCTTTTATTTTGCAATTATTTTTCCAAAGGCTATACTTTTGAGATATAAATCTCTAATCCTTTGAACATGATCCAAGCTCTCCAGGCACAAAATTCTCTCACTGTTCTGTCTTTCGGATTTCCTGGCCATGCCATTGCTTCTGCTATAATTTACAATCTGGGATTATTGTGAATGTAATTTCCAGTGTTTGGAAAGTTGTTTATGGGATTAAGAAAAATGCAAGGAAAATGTTCCTGTGGTTTATATTTTATGAGAAGGGAGTTTGTGTGTGTGTCTTGTTGCTGTATATGCTAGTTTACTGTCGTGAACAGACTTTGTTTTCCACTTTGAATTTCCAATTTGCTGGAAGGGGAATGAGATATTGCCGAACAGTGGAAAGGCAAGTTGGCTGTATGTCATGCGGACACCTACCCAAAGCATCATTAACAATTTCATATCTAAGAGCGGTTTTTAAAGTGTGTGAGGGACATCTTGACCTTAATCCCAGGGTCATAAAAATACATGTAGAGAGGAGAGTTTTAAGGTAATTTGCATTCCTCATGAAAGAGCTTTGCTACTAGTTCTGGTGACCCCGGGGTGTTGTCAGTCAGAGCGCCTCACACATAGGCTGCTGTGTCTCCAGCCTGCAGCCTACAAGGACTTCCACTCAGCCCCAGACACAGGAAGGCAAAATAAGCTATCTGAGATGGTCAAACACGCTACTGGTTTTTTCCCTAGACTATGGGGAGGTAGCATTGGGCCCTGGGTTTTTTGTTTTTGTTTTTTTAATTTTTTTATTTTTAAAGATTTATTTATTTATTTATTTGACAGAGAGAAAGAAACAGCGAGAGAGGGAGCACAAGCAGGGGGAGTGGGAGAGGGAGAAGCAGGCTCCCCACCGAGCAGGGAGCCCGATGCGGGGCTCGATCCCAGGACCCTGGGATCATGACCTGAGCCAAAGGCAGACGCTTAACCATCTGAGCCACCCAGGAGCCCCCCCCCCCCCTTTTTTAAAGAAAAAAGTGAACACATAGGATAATATTTATAGGACACCTTAGGTCATACTTCTGGCTCATTGGAGATTATCAAGAAATGAAAGGTAGTAAAACAATGGTAGCAGCAGAACAGGTCCATGCTGACTGTCCACACAAGCCGCTGTGGAGGGCTCCCGCATGGCTGGTGGAGCGGGGCTGATGGTGTGTCAGGACTTGCCAAAGTATCTCTCTCGCCCTCCCTCCCACCCCTCCCCCTTACTGAATACTCTGCCCTGGGCCTTGCATATAATTGGTGCAGCAAATATTGTTTGAAACATTTATGAACATCATTCCAATCATCACAAAATATTTTGTAATTCAGAGTCCTATAAAGTTCTTTGTTCCCCCAAATTATTGCTGATGATGTATCATCACGTGATCTTAGATGTAGAATTTGTCCCTCATCTTTACTCAGTTTTGTGTGTGTACGAGTGAAGAAAGTACTACAAAAGTGTTTTCCTTAAAAAAAAAAATGCCTGTTAATATTCTGCTGTATATTCTATTTCGGTTCTAATGTTGAAAGAAATCCAAATGACCTCAAACCTTGCCACCTAGAGAAGGAAATAGCAATTTTTTTGGATCTAATAAAAGTAACCTAGAAGAATAAAAGATACAATCCTCTATATCTCTTATTAGGCCTTTTTTTTTTTCTTTTCTTTTCTTTTTCTAAGCAGCAAGCAAAACAGTCACTAGTTGCACCAAGTCTTTGCACAATAAGTCAGAAGTTTGGAGTAACAAGGTTATTGTTCTTTCCTAGAGATTTTCTAGGAAGACAAAGCAAATATTTGTGAATGTGTGGAAGTATTTCTGGCCCTTAGCTCTTATACCTGGTATATGCTACAGGCCGCTTTAAACAGGATTCTCCTTCTAGTTAGTAGATGAGAGATTCCCGGTGGAGGATTATCCTATGGTGGGAGGGGAGGGGGGATAGAAGGAGGGACAGTGTTGGGACACAGTGTGTTTAATATATATTCCCATGATTTCACTGCTAGGTCGTTCACCTCTTGTCTAGCCAAATCTGCATTAGATTCTATTACACTGATGTTAGAGATCTTATAATAAAATTTCTGCTTTTTAGAATGGTAGACATGTTTTTCTTTGAGAGCTCTAAGAGATGGTTGTTGAAACTAATATGAACCATAGCTTCATATTGTAGGCAAAAGTCAATTTCAAGAAGCTTGGTGATAAGTCAGCCAGAAAAAAACAGTGAATTATATCCTAAAGGTTGGAATAAGACAAGCTTTCTAGTAGTGATGACAATTACTAATTACTTATCACAAAGTATATATGTAGTAGGAGCAAATTTCAAAGCTATAATAAAAAGAAATTTGTGCCTTTTTACATAATGAATGAAAAAATAGCCCTTTAAGAGGGCAAAGAAAACTCTTAAATTATAAAAATGTTGAATTTCTTCTGCAAACTTTAAAACCTCTGTAAACTATTCTAAAACTCCAACTCACTTAAGTATGCTATATATATATATATATATATATATATATATATATACATATATGTTAGTATGCTATATATATATGTATACATATGTATATTTATAGTCTTTTTTTTTTGAGAGAGAGAAAGAGTGCACATGAGCAGGAGGGGGGAGGGGAGAGGGAGAGAGAGAGAGAATCTTAAACAGGCTCCATGCCCAGCTCAGAGCCCCACATGGGGCTTGATCTCATGACCCTAAGATCATGACCTGAGCTGAAATCAAGAGTCAGTTGCTTAACCAACAGAGCCACCCAGGTGCCCCTAGAGTAGTCTTTTATCTTGAGTTATAATTAAGCATCAGGATTATTACAAACTAACATTTACCATATAAATGCTAAAATAAAATTATTTGAAACTTCTTAGTGGAAAGAATAGTAATACTACAAGGATTGGTCAGAAAATGAATATATTCCTTTACTAAGGAAATGATAGTTGTTATTCAGGCTACAAAGTCTAAACATGGAAGGTGAGGTAAATTGCCATTCATTTAACATCTTCTTTATTTCTTTACTAGCCTTAGTACTCTGTGTATTCACATTCCTTATTTCTTTTTCTTTTTTAAGATTTTATTTATTTATCAGAGAGAGAGAGAGAGCATGTCCCAGGGGAGGGGCAGAGGGAGAGGGAGAAGCAGGCTCCCTGGGGACTCGATCCCAGAACCCTGGGATCATGACCTGATCCAAAGGCAGACGCTTAACTGACTGAGCCACCCAGATGTCCCATCACATTCCTTATTTTCATTTAACCCTTTAATAACTCTTAGATGTAGATATTATGACAATTTTATGGACGAGGAAATTGAGTTTGCTCAACATTGAATAATTTAAGATTCTCAACTGCTCAATGCCAGAGTCCAAATCCCAGCCTTAGTCCACATGCCTCCAAACCTTCTAAATTTTCCATGACACTAAGCTGTGTAGACCTCAGAGAACTTTTTGTTTAAGGTTGCCATTATGTATGAGCATTGTGGTAGGCAGAATAATAGCCCCGAAGATGTCCACATCCTAATCCCAGGAGCCCATGAACATTCCTTTATGGGGAATAGGGTCTCTGCAGATGTGCACCCGAAGGACCTGGAGGTGGGATGTTATCCTGGATTATACACATGGGCCCCATGTAATCATGAGGGTTCCTAGAAGATGGAAGAGGGAGTCAAAAGAGTCAGAGATGTGACAATAGAAGCCGAGATTGAAGTGACATGATTGCTGGCTTCGAAGGCAGGGGTCATGAGCCAAGGGATGACATAGCCTGTAGAAGCTGGAACACACGAGGAGACAGATTCTCCTGGAGCCTCCACAAGAAACAGAGCCTGCTGACACCTTGATTTTAGCCCAGCGAAGCCCATTCCAGACTATAAGATAATAGATGTATGTTGTTTTAAACCACTAACTCTGTGGTAATTTATCACAGCAACAATAGGAGACTGATATAAGAATCTTAATGCTAGCTAGCTGAAGTGAACTTTTCCATGATTTTTTTTTTTGTGTGTGAATTTTCACATGTGGTTTTGCTTGCCATCACTTCTGTCACTCTGACCTCCTAGGTGCTACCTGATCCTGTTGGGAAATAAGACCCGATTATAGTCTCAGATTTGAAGAGCAATTAAACTACATGTAGGAACCATTGTATAAGAAGATTGGGTTCCTTTATCTCAAAGCAAAATGGCAGAAGTCAGATGGAATTGACATATTAGCGTAGAAAACTTAATTATTGTTATAGTCATGCCTTATAAATACTAAGAGATCACCTGTGTCCTCCAATGGTGCGTGGCCGGTGAGTTTTGTAACCTTCAACAGTGGAAACCCCATGAGGTGTGGTTTTGTGAGAAAAGAGTACTTATCCCCCTAGCCTTTAAATAAGTGAAATATAGTAAGTGGTCTTAGAATAAACTTTACATTTTCTTGTGGGGAATAACATTCATGGTACTTTCTGAGGAAAAGATTTGTGAAGTTGTGCATTGTAGTAAGAGAAGAAGATTTTAAAAGCCAGGGTCTTGCTGCAGTGTGGTATCAGGAAAACACACCTGAGCTAGTGTTAGGTGATTCGTTGTTAGAATCTTCTCTCAGTTGTTAACTTGCCACATTATCTTAGTAAAATTACTTTGTTTTGTGCTGGGTTTCTTTGTTTTTCAAATGGGTAATACTGTCTGCTCCATTATATTATTAAAAGAATGTACTACAAAAATGTAAATAGCAATGATAAGAAAAGAATAAAAATAGGTATTCCTTTTTTTTTTTTTAAGATTTTATCCATTTATTTGACTGAGAGTGAGAGAAAGCACAAGCAGGGGGAACAGCAGAGGGAGAGAGAGAAGCACGCTCCCCACTGAGCAGGGAGTCCGAGGTGGGGCTTGATCCCAGGACCCTGGGATCATGACCAGAGCTAAAGGCAGACGCTTAACTGACTGAGCCAGCCAGGCATCCCAAAATAGGTATTCCAATGCTCAGTAGTATTTTTGTTCTTGATAAGAAAGTTCCTAATGTGTGCATGTGCATAAATGTACATGTATATCAGGTCTAACATTGAGAGACCCAGGAAGGCCTTTTGATTCTGTGGAAGGATAAAGTAATATTTAGTAAACAGTGTTTATTAAGAAGTTATTCAGGGGCGCCTGGGTGGCTCAGTTGGTTAAGCATCTGACTCTTGGTTTCGGCTCAGGTCATGATCTCATGGGTCGTGGGATTGAGCCCCTCGTTGGGCTCCATGCTCAGTGCGGAGTCTGTTTGACCCTCTCCCTCAGCTTCTCCCCCAACTCATGCTTTCTCTCGCTGTCTAAAAAAAATAAATAAATAAAATCTTTTAAAAAACGAAGTTATTCAATCTTTTGATATACGTTCCACAAATACCTTCAATCGGGATTTATATTAATTTTTTTAGTGTGCCCAGAACTGAAATGTTTATCGCCCACTGAAGCAAAGGAAGTAGCAAACTATGAAAATCAAGCCAACATTGCAACTTGCTTTGAATTACTGAATTAGATTACTTCCCCTTTTGTCATGGACAATATTTGTCAAAATGGATAGAGTTAGTTGATAAAGTTGTCATAAAGTTTAAAAGTCTGAAAGATTAACGTAAGTGCAGTGATCTCTCATGTAGGGGTTTGTGTACCCCTGAGAGCGCAGATGAGCTCTGGGGACGTTGGGGGAGCATTTACTACCTATAAATTTTTGTGTCAATTTTATTTCTGCTTTGGGGTTTGTTTTATAATGAATATAACAGATTAGTATACAGTCTATCTATGTAATTTATAAATACATAAATATTAGGGCTGTTCCTCCAAATGTGTAAATGATGTTTGCACAATCAGTAAAAAGTTCGCAGAGTGGTACAACAGTGAACCAGAACACAGGGCATAGCATTGAACATTCTAGCTTTTTCATGTACTAATTAGCATTGTAGTGTAAGGAAATGTGTTTTGGGTTGCAGCTTTTTTAACATTGCCAAAAACCAACAACCAAAGTTAAAAAGGAAGTGACTGACCATGGCAATTAAATTAAAACATTACTCCACAGGAGAGGAAAGAAACCTCCATTTTGTAAACAATGGACTCAGTTCCATTTGTAAGCATCATCAGGGCAGAGGTTTTTGTCTTTCTTATTCACTCCTAAATCTGCAACATTCCTAACAGGCATAGCGTAGTGGGCATGCAAGGAATAGTTGGTGAGTGAACACCGGAGTTGGGTGGTATTGTGTACCAAGAAGCAACATGGCATTTTGCTTGTAATTGCAGAAGGGCCATAGTCGTGTATCATAAAAGAGCTCAAGGTAGAGTTGTTGCATGAAAGTGTCACCCATTTTTCTCTACATGATTGGGATGGCTCTCAGTGATAAATGCATATCTCAGTCCATGGTGCTCTCTGTGACTTTCTGCATGACTATTTCTGGATCTCTTTATGTATCTGTCTTCCTGTTGTCCTCTGTACCACACCATTCCTTCGTTTCTTCACTTTTTACCTTTTTTCACTGATATTTCCCTTAAATGTCTCTCTTTAAACAATAAATATACACTTTGACTTTATATTGAGTAGACTTTGAACACATGTCGATAATTTATAAGGTGGAAAAATGGAACCTTTTTATTTTTCTCAGCCAAATCCAATAATATTAAATTAATCTTTAATAATGTATGCTTTTGGATATTATTTTTGGATAGGAAAATGTCTTTTCATTTTTACTCTGTTGACTATCTTAACATGCATGAAATGGTCTTCATAGCCAATTCTCATAAAAATACTTAGATTCATTTTTTTCATCTTGGTACTTTTAATGTAGCTAATTTAAATATTATAACTCTTCATTGTGGCTGGGGAATAATTAGTTAAAATTTTAGTTAAGAGAAAGAAATATACCCTTTTTAGACCATTATATTTAGATTATTGTATACGTATAATACAGTAAGTATAAAACATTAACCTATAATAAAGCATGAATTATTGATACAGTAAAGCATAGATATATGATTAATTATATATAATATATGACTTCATGGGCACTCCTAAGGTTTGAAGGAAAAGAATTCATTGACTCGTTTGACAAATTCTGATTGTCTACTGCAAGCCAGGTAATCTGCATATTTGTCATTAGATCTATGCAACAGTTCTCTGAGACAAGTACATTCATTTTGTGCTTGTGCTTATGAAAACTGAGGCCTAGGGAGGTAAGGTAACCTGGCCAAGATCACATAGCTAATAAGGGATGCAGCCTTAATGCTCAAACCCTTATCTACTGGACTCCAAAGCCCAGGTTCTCCACCCCTTGCTCATCTGCCTCCTACTCTGCTGAATGCTTTGTCAGAGCAAGTTAGAATGGCTTCTGTTTTTTGAAGAGGATATGACTAGAACTGGGGGAACAAATTTAACATTTCACCTTACAGATGTTAATTTCAAGAAAAGAGAATCCTGGGTATGCCTTCATGGTTTACTCCATGCAGTGTGTTTGGGATTTAGAGGATTAATAAGCAGAGTCAAGCTGGTTGTGTCTAAAAGATTTTACTTGAGCTCAGAGACAGATGGCAAAGCTAATTCCAACTGGGGGTTTCTGATTCCCAAGGTTCCCATCCAAGGCTTAGGCCACCAGACAGCATGCTCTCATCATTAGGTGAGGAGCTGCTCTGCTTACTTATAAGTAAAGGTTTGCTGGCAGCATTTCATTCTGGAGGGGGGTTGCTGATGGAACAGAGAATGCCAAACACAAAACAGAAGTCTGGGATCCATGCAAGGATCAGGTGGACAAGAGCACAGAGCATAGATAAATGAATTGTGTCATGCAAAGGGGCCAGAGTTTTCTATTGTAGAAGTAGTGATAAACAAACCGAATAATTCAGGAAGGCATAGAAACAAGAATGTGGCAGATACCCAGCGAATCCCCAATGATTTATGCTTCCCTTCTGGAGTTGCTGCTTGGAAGTGTACTCATCCAGGGACTTCCTTTCCCAGCACCCCTTGCATCTTGGTGGGGCCATGTGACTAGTTCTTGCCAGGAGAGTGTGATTAGAAGGTATAAGTTACTTGCAGGATAAAGTGGTTATGAGCAGATGTTGCTGCTCCATAGTCTTTTCCCTCATCTGCAAGCCAAATAGAAACTCATAGGAGAACAGAGCCCTAAGACGAAGGAGTCTGGACTATAATGTCATATCCCCTTAATTAATATAGAATCATCAACAGACTCAACAAATGTATGAAACTATGACAGGGTGGAAAATGGTTATTAAGGCAATCAGAAAGGGATTTTACAGTAAGTGTAATTAATATTTAATGAAGAGAACTTTTTCATTGCTATGTATGTCCAAGGGAAAAAAGGAAAAAAAAATGTATGAGAAATAACACAACATAAGATGGCAGAAATTAGAGCAAATAATTTAGTAATCAAAATATATGTAAACTGTTCAAAGTCATCCAAAGGCACAAACTCAGATTCATTTAAAATATGAATCTAAGTATATTTTGTTTATAAGAAACATCCCAGAAAAATATATTAGACACTAATGAAGTATGTGTAATGATATTAATATGACACAAAGTAGAATTCAAAATGAACACAATTAGAAGGAACAAAAAGTGATATTCTGTGCTGATCAAAGTAATAATCTATGAAGAAGGCAATAGTGATGGACTTATATCCACTTACTATAAAGCTTCAAAATAAGGTAGGAAAATAATAGGATCATAGAGAGAAGTTAATAAATCCTCAATTCTGGTTGGATATTTTTAATACTCTTCTCTCTGAAACTAGCAGATCATGTAGATTAAAAATAATAATAAAAATTTATTTTTATTTTATTTTATTTTTTTAAAGATTTTATTTTTATTTATTTGACAGAGAGAGACACAGCAAGAGAGGGAACACAAGCAGGGGGAGTGGAAGAGGGAGAAGCAGGCTCCCAGCTGAGCAGGGAGCCCGATGGGGGGCTTGATCCCAGGACCCTGGGATCATGACCTGAGCCGAAGGCAGACGCATAACGACTGAGCCACCCAGGCGCCCCTAATAATAAAAATTTAGATAGAGGATCTGGATCACATGCATTTTCAATGCACATGAAACAGTTATAAAAACTAAAGTTAAGTATGTCATTCTGACCACATAGTGAGCAGGCCATGAGCAACTCACTGAAACCAGGAATGAGTAACAAATTTAATAGTCTTATCTCTCATATACCTGAAATTTTTTTTTTTAAAGCACTCTTCACAATTCATGAATTAAAGGGAAAAGGAATGTCCAAATAACAAAATATATAAGTACCAATTAATGCATTTTTCTTAATACAGATTTGGAGAAGGACAATTGTAGCCTTTTTGCAATGTGGGTTCCCTGGGAAGAAGACTCTCAGACAGTTTAGTATGAAGAACCCTTGGAATCAGGATTTGGGAGGGAGGGAGGTGAAGAAAACAGGATTTAGGAGGAGAAGCTGATCTTTGATGTTAAGTCCAACAGTAGTCTCAGCTGACTCTGCAGAGAATTCTGGAGCTAAAATGCCCTTCAGCGTGGGCCGAGGTGGCTAGGACTTCATATTCTTGCGCCTATCAGTCGTTAGATGTGGGCTACCCAGGGAAGGGTCTTGGACAAGGCGCTGTCAGTGGCGGAGGCCATCCTCAGTTCTCCCAGCAGCCAGGACCACAAATTCTTCTTTAAAGAGGGATCTGGGTGACACATCACAGCGTCCTCTCCAAGCTTTGGTGCATCCATTTAAAAATAGGAAATACCCAGAATAATGAACTATGTTTTCAACTCAAACATTGGAATTATAAAATAAACGCTAATAAAATAGCTGGAAGGAAATAAGGATAAAAGCAGGTATTCATGAAATAGAAAAAAAATTAACATCAAATATTTTTCAACTATTTTTGAAAAATAAGAATTGTTTAGAAAAAATTTGGCCAAATGCTTTCAAGAATTGTAAAAAAGGAAGAGGAAATATATAAGAAATGAAAATTTTTTTGATATAAAAAATGAAAAAGTTGATATTTAGAGGTGAAGAAAGGAAAAATGATTATTAGAGATACTATAGAAACTTTTTACCAATATACTTCAACACCTTGGTGAATGCGTTTCTAGAAACATATGAATTACCAAAATTAGACCAAAAGACAAGGGAATATGAGAAGCTAGGGTAGTCATCAAAAAGTAGCCACACAGCTCCTCAGAAAGGCAATGGGCCCAGAGTTTTTTACTTGCTAGTACTACCAACTCTTTACTTAATAGTTATTTCCCATATTATAGAAACTTTTTCTAAAGTCTAGAAGAAAATGGAAAGCCACCCCTCATTTATAAGGCTGGCATAATTCTATTGCCAAAACACTAGGGCAGCAAAAGAAATGAGAGCCATATCTCACTTAGGAGCATAGATACAAAAATTGTAAATAAAATATAGCCAAATCCAATAATCAGTTTTCAGTCCTCTTTTTTTTTTCAACTCATCATCAGCTTGATTACCTCCTGTTTCTTGAAACACTTTCTTCACTTGGCTTTTGGGTTTTCCAGGTTTTCCACCACTTATTGGCCACTACTTCTCTATATTCTTTCCTGGTTTTGCCTCATTTCCCCAACTTCTTAAAATTAGAGTAGGCTGGATTCAGTTTTTGCCCTTCTTTTCTTTTTCTTTTCTTTTTTTTAGTGTGTTTATTTATTTATTTTTTTGTTTATTTTTTTAAATTTTATTATGTTATGTTAGTCACCATACAATACATCATTAGTTTTTGATATGGTGATCCACAATCCATTGTTTTTGTATAATACCCAGTGCTCCATGCAGTACGTGCCCTCCTTAATACCCATCACCGGGCTAACCAATCCCCCCACTCCGCTCCCCTCTAAAACCCTCAGTATGCTTCTCAGGGTTCATAGTCTCTCATGGTTCATCTCCCCCTCTGATCTCCCTCCCTTCATTTTTCCCTTCCTTCTCCTAATGTCCTCCATGCTATTCCTTATGTTCCACAAATAAGTGAAACCATATGATAATTGACTTTCTCTGCTTGACTTATTTCACTTAGCATAATCTCCTCCAGTCCCATCCATGTTGATGTAAAAGTTGGGTATTCATCCTTTCTGATGGCTGAGTAATATTTCATTGTATATATGGACCACATCTTCTTTATCCGTTCATCTGTTGAAGGGCATCTCGGCTCTTTCCACAGTTTGGCTGTTGCGGACATTGCTGCTATGAACATTGGGGTGCATATGGCCCTTCTTTTTACTACATCTGTGTCTTTGGGGTAAATACCCAGGAGTGCAATTGCTGGGTCATAGGATAGCTCTATTTTTAATTTTTTGAGGAACCTCCACACTGTTTTCCAAAGTGGCTGTACCAACTTGCATTCCCACCAACAGTGTAAGAGGGTTCCCCTTTCTCCACAACCTCTCCAACATTTGTTGTTTCTTTCCCTGTCCATTTTTGCCATTCTAACTGGTGTAAGGTGGTATCTCAATGTGGTTTTGATTTGAATTTCCCTGATGGCTAATGATGATGAACATTTTTTCATGTGTCTGTTAGCCATTTGTATGTTTTCTTCAGAGAAGTGTCTTTTCATATCTTCTGCCCATTTTTTGACTTGATTATTTGTTTTTTGGGTGTTGAGTTTGAGAAGTTCTTTATAGATCTTGGATACCAGCCCTTTATCTGTAGTGTCATTTGCAAATATCTTCTCCCATTGTGTGGGTTGCCTCTTTGTTTTGTTGACTTTCCTTTGCTGTGCAGAAGCTTTTTATCTTGATGAAGTCCCAAAAGTTCATTTTTGCTTTTGTTTCACTAGCTTTTGGAGATGTATCTTGAAAGAAGTTGCTGTGGGCGATGTCAAAGAGGTTACTGCCTATGTTCTCCTCCAGGATTTTGATGAATTTCTGTCTCACATTGAAGTCTTTCATCCATTTTGCGTTTATCTTTGTCTATGGTGTTAGAGAATGGTCCAGTTTCATTCTTCTGCATGTGGCTGTCCAATTTTCCCAGCACCATTTATTGAATAGACTTTTTTCCATTGCATGTTTTTTCCTGCTTTCTCAAAGATTATTTGACCATAGAGTTGAGGGTCCATATCTGGGTTCTCTATTCTGTTCCATTGGTCTATATGTCTGTTTTTGTGCCAGTACCATGCTGTCTTGGTGATCACAGCTTTGTAATATAGCTTGAAATCAGACAACGTGATGCCTCCAGCTTTGTTTTTCTTTTTCAACATTTCCTTGGCGATTCGGGGTCTTTTCTGATTCCATACAAATTTTAGGATTGTTTGTTCCAGCACTTTGAAAAATGTCATTGCAATTTTGATCGGGATGGCATTGAAGGTATAGATTGCTCTGGGTAGCATAGACATTTTAACAGTGTTTATTCTTCCGATCCATGAGCATGAAATGTTTTTGTGTCTTCTTTAATTTCTTTCATGAGTGTTCTGTAGTTCCTAGAGTATAAATCCTTTACCTCTTTGGTTAGGTTTATTCTGAGGTATCTTATGGTTTTTGGTGCTATTGTAAATGGAATCATTTCTCTAATTTCTCTTTCTACAGTTGCGTTGTTAGTGTATAAGAAAGCAACTGATTTCTGTGCATTGATTTTGTATCCTGCCACATTACTGAATTGCTGGATGAGTTCTAGTAATTTGGGGGTGGAGTCTTTTGGGTTTTCCACATAAAGTATCATGTTGTCTGCGAAAAGTGAGAGTTTGACTTCTTCTTTGCCAATTTGAATACCTTTTATTTCTTTTTGTTGTCTGATTGCTGTTGCTAGGACTTCTAGTACTATGTTGAACAATAGTGGTGAGAGTGGGCATTCTTGACGTGTTCCTGATCTTAAGGGAAAGGCTCTCAGCTTTTCCCCATTGAGGATGATATTTGCTGTGGGTTTTTCATAGATGGATTTTATGAACTTGAGGAATGTTCCCTCTATCCCTATACTCTGAAAAGCTTTAATCAGGAAAGGATGTTGTATTTTGTCAAATGCTTTTTCTGCATCAATTGAGAGGACCATATGGTTCTTCTCCCTCCTCTTATTAATGTGTTCTATCACATTGATTGATTTGCGAATGTTGAACCACCCTTGCATCCAGGGGATAAATCCCACTTGGTCGTGGTGGATGATCCTTTTAATGTATTGTTGGATCCTATTAGCTAGGATTTTGTTGAGGATTTTGGAATTCATATTCATCAGGGATATCGGTCTGAAATTCTCCTTTTTGATGGGGTCTTTGCCTGGATTGGGGATTAAGGTAATGCTGGCCTCATAGAATGAGTTTGGAAGTTTTCCTTCTGTTTCTATTTTTTGAAACAGCTTCAGTAGAATAGGTATTATTTCTTCTTTGAATGTTTGGTAGAATTCCGCAGGGAATCCATCAGGCCCTGGACTCTTGTGTTTTGGGAGGTTTGTGATAACTGCTTCAATCTCGTTACTGGTTGTTGGTCTATTCAGGTTGTCCATTTCTTCCTGTTTCAGTCTTGGCAGCTTATAGGTTTCCAGGAAGGCCTCCATTTCATCCAGATTGCTCAGTTTATTGGCATATAGTTGTTGATAATAATTTCTAATAATTGTTTCTATTTCCTTGGTGTTAGTCGTGATCTCTCCCCTTTCATTCATAATTTTATTAATTTGGGTCCTTTCTCTTTTCTTTTGGATAAGTCTGGCCAGTGGTTTATCGATCATACTAATTCTTTCAAAGAACCAACTTGTAGTTTCGTTGATCTGATCTATGTTTCTGGTTTCTAATTCATTGATCTCTGCTCTAATTTTAATTATTTCTCTTCTAATGCGTGGCTTAGGCATCGTTTGTTGCTTTTTCTCTAGTTCTTTAAGGTGTAGAGTTAGTTGGTGAATTCGGAATTTTTCTATTTTTTTGAGTGAGGCTTGGATGGGTATGTATTTCCCCCTTAGGACCGCCTTTGCAGTATCCCATAGGTTTTGGACCAATGTGTTTTCATTCTCATTGATTTCCATGAATTGTTTAAGTTCTTCTTTGATTTCCTGGTTGACACAAACATTCTTAAGCAGAGTGGTCTTTAGCTTCCAAGTGTTTGAATTTCTGCCAAATTTTTTCTTGTAATTGGGTTCCAGTTTTAAAGCATTGTGGTCTGAGAATATGCAAGGAATAATCTGAATCCTTTGGTATCGGTTGAGACCTGATTTGTGACCCAGTATGTGGTCTATTCTGGAGAAAGTTCCATGTGCGCTCTAGAAGAATGAGTATTCTGTTGTTTTAGGGTGGAATGTTCTGTATATATCTATGAGGTCCATCTGGTCCAGTGTATCATTCAAAGCTCTTGTTTCCTTATTGATTTTCTGCTTAGATGATCTGTCCATTGCTGAGAGTGGAGTATTGAGGTCTACTACAATTAACGTATTGTTATCAATATGACTCTTTATTTTGGTTAACAGTTGGCTTATGTAGATGGCTGCTCCCATGTTGGGGGCATAGATATTTACAATTGTTAGATCTTCTTGTTGGATAGACCCTTTAAGAATGATATAGTGTCCTTCTGTGTCTCTAATTACAGACTTTAGTTTAAAATCTAATTTGTCTGATACAAGAATTGCTACCCCAGCTTTCTTTTGAGGTCCGCTGGCATGGAAGATGGATCTCCATCCCTTCACTTTCAGTCTGGATGTATCTCTAGGTTCAAAATGAGTCTCCTGTAGACAGCATATGGATGGGTCCTATCTTTTTATCCAATCTGCAACCCTGTGCCATTTTATGGGAGCATTTAGGCCATTCATGTTGAGAGTGATTATTGAAAGATATGAATTAATTGTCATCATGTTGCCTGTGAAGACGTTGTTTTTATAGATTGTCCCTGTAAATTTCTGTTGTAGATCACTCTTGGGGTCTTTCTCCTTTTATAGAACACCCTTTAATATTTCTTGCAGGGCCCACTTAGAGGTCACATATTCTTTCAGTTTTTGCCAGTCATGGAAGCTCTGCATCTCTCCATCCATTCTAAATGACAACCTTGCCAGATAAAGTATTCTTGGCTGCATGTTCTTCTCATTTAGTACCCTGAATATGTCTTGCCAGGCCTTTCTGGCTTGCCAGGTCTCTGTGGATAGGTCTGACGTTATTCTGATGTTCCTCCCTCTGCACGTAAGGAATCTCTTCCCCCTAACTGCCCTTAAGATGGTTTCCTTGGTTCTAAGATTTGCAAGTTTTACTATTACATGCCCGGGTGTTGGCCTGTTTTCCTTGATCTTGGGAGGGGTCTTCTCTGCCTCTAGGACATGAATGTTTGTTTCATTCCCCAGATTAGGGAAGTTCTCAGCTATGATTTGCTCAAATACATCTTCTAGTCCTTTCTCTCTCTCCACTCCCTCCGAGATTCCAATTATTCTGACTTTGGAATGCTTCATGGTGTCACTTATTTCTCTGATTCTATTTTCATGGATTCTGAGTTGTGTTTCCCTGGCCTCCTCTTTTCCATTTTTATCTATTATATTGTCTTCCAGGTCGCTTATTCGTTCTTCTGCCTCACTTACTCTAGCTGTTAGATTATCTAGAGTGGATTGGATCTCATTGATAGCATTTTTAAGTTCTGCCAATTCAGCTTTCATTTCTGGCCTTAGAGACTCTATGTTGCCATTAATTGATTTCTCCATTCTAGCTATTGTCTTCACAATTGCTAGCCTGAATTCCATCTCCAACATCTTGGTTATATCTGCATCTATTTGTAAATCTGCAGCATAAGTCATAATCTCTGAGTCTTTCCTATTTTGGGGGTTCATCCTCCTAGTCATTCTGTTGATGGGTGGTTGAGGGAAGTATAGAGTCTAAATTATTGACCAGAACCCAAGCAAGATGCACCTGTTTTCTAGGCACCTTAGGGTTGCTGGCCTCTTGTTTTCCCAGCCTGTCTTCTGTGGGAGGGGCCTGCCGCACTGTTACTCAGTCAGCCCTGTTTGGGTGGAGTTGCCCTGCCCCTCTGTGGCGGGGGATGGGCTCAGTGGGAATCAGTTTTTGGGGCTTTTGTTCTCTTGGAGCTTTCCCTGGCCGCTTTCCACATCTCTTCCACGAGTCAGAGCAGAAGAGACCGTTTCCAACCCTCTGCCTTGGAGCAGAGAGACCGCAGTCTGTTCTTCAGTGAGCTCTCCAGGCCACCCTGTCTCCATTTCTGTTGGTGCTGCTATAAACTGCAGCGGCCTGGGTTGTGCGCCTCTCTGCAGCACTCCCAGTCCTGCCTCCAGGTTGGGGCACGTCTCTGCCCTTTGTGCTTCTAAAACCACCAGCCGCTCCCAGTTCGCATGCACGACCCCACCGCTCCTGGTTTCCATCTGGGGGCTGCAGTTTGCAGGTGCGACCCCGCTGCTCCGGGTTTCCGCCCCGGGGGCTGCCCTGAAGTCCTTTCCCCGCTGCTACCGGTCTGCGAGTCTGTGCCCCGTCCCCTGCAATCGAGGCTGTCACTCACTGCCGGTGTAGGATCCCCACGGCCAGGCACCCTCCCGCTGCCATTTATCCTCTGATATCTGCCGGGGGAATCACGCCTCCCCGCTTCGTACCTCGAAACCAACCGCCTGCGATATTCTGTTTGTAGAGATCCAGATCTTCTTACATCTCAGGCTGATTTCATGGGTGCTCAGAGTGGTCTGGTAGATATCCAGCTCAATTCCAGGGACCAGTTGAAATAGGGTTCCCTACTCCTCCGCCATCTTTCCTCACCCCCTTGCTCTTCTTTTCTGTCTGTACCAGCTTTCAGGATAATCTCATACTGTTTTATGGCTTTACCTGGCTACACACATAGATATGTAATATACATATCTATGTGATATAGAAAATGATGTATTACGACTCTCCATAGAAACAGAACCAATAGGACAATAGGATTTTATATTTGGGAGAGAGGTTTATTGTAAGGAATTGACTTATACAACTATAGAAGCTAAGATGTCCCAAGATCTATGCAGTCAGGAAGCTGGAGACTCAGGGGAACCAACAGAATAGTTTCAATCTAAAGCTATGGGCTTGAGACCCAGGAAGAGCCAGTGTTTCAGTGTGTGGCCAAAGGCAGGAAAAAGTCAGTATTCCAGTTTGAGGGCAGCCAGGCAAAGAGAATCCTCTGTTTGTGAGCCTTTTGTTCTATCCAGACCATTAACTGATCGTATGAGGCCCACCCACATTAGGAAGAGCAATCCACTTTACTCAGTGTGTCCCTTCAAATGTTAATCTCATGCAGAGACACCTTCACAGATACATGCAGAATAATGTTTGACCAAATAGTGGGGAACCGCATGATCCAGTCAAATTGGCAAAATTAATCATCACAGATGACAGCTCCCAAATTTCTATCTCCAGACTGGACCTTCTCCTAAAATGCAGAATTGGTATATCCAACGACCTATTCATCATCTCTACTTGGATGTTTAAGAGGTATCACAGGGGTGCCTGGGTGGCTCAGTCGGTTAAGCCTCTGACTCTTGACTTGAGCTCAGGTCATGATCACGGGGTCCTGGGATCAAACCCAGATCAGCTCCATGCTCAGTGGGGAGTCTGCTTAAGGATTTCTCTCCCTCTGCCCCTCCCCCCACAGTCTCTCGCCCTCTCTCTCAAATAAATAAAAGATTTTATTTATTTATTTGACAGAGAGCAGGAGAGAGAGCGAGAGAAACGCACAGGGGGAGCAGCAGAGGGAGAGGGAGAAGCAGACTTCCTGCTGAGCAGGGAGCCCCATGTGGGACTCAATCCCAGAACCCTGGGATCATGACCTGAGCCGAAGGCAGATGCTTAACTGACTGAGCCACCCACGCGCCCCTAAATAAATGTGGTTTTTTTTAGAGAGGTATCCCAAACCTAATGTGTCCAAATCAAACTCCCATTTTCCTCCCCACAAAGCTGCTCATTGCACAGTGTTCTCCATTTCAGTTAATGACAACGCTGTTGTTGATGCAGGCCCCAAACCACCCAGTGATTCCTGACTCCTTTCTCTTGCATCCAAACTGCCAGCAAGTCCCCTGGCGCTACTTTCAAAATATATTCAGATGCCAACCACTTCTGCTACTACCAGCTGGTGGAAGCCACTATCATCTTTTGCCTGGGGTTTTGCAGTATCCTCCTACTTTATTATCCTCCTTCAATCCTTGATCTCTTGGAATCTATTTCAATACTGCAGCCCAAGTGATCTTAATGAAGATGCGAGTCAGATTATATCACTTCTGCTCAGCCCCCTCTGATGACTTCTACTTTCACTCAGAGTAAAAGCCAACGTCTTTTGTTTACCTGATTCTGCCTCTTCAGGCCTCCCTCATAGGACTTTTGCCCTCCCTCCCTCCACTCCAGTCACACCGGCCTCCTTGTTATTCCTCAGACACACCTGTCAAGTTCTCACCTCAGGGCCTTTGCACAGCTATTTCATCTGCCTGCATTACTCTTCTAGGTAAACACATGACTTGCTCCTTTGCCTTTTTCAGGTTTTGCACAAATACTATTTTGCCAGAAAGCAAGACTTTAATTTTTATCTATGATAACTTAATTTTTAAAGAAAAATGTATTCATGGATTACTTATATTAATTAAAAAAAAAAAACAGTAAAGACAAAAAGCCACCGTTTCTTTTTTTTAAAAAAACTTTGGGGAGCTGTAAGCCCAGTCAGCCACAGCCCTTTCTGCTCTGGGGTTTTGGATCAGATTTATTCAGCGGTGACAAGGATGCCTGGGTCCACAGATAGAGTTGTAAACATAAAACTTATCAGCAATACCTGTTTCAACTTACATAAGTAAAAATGATCTTTGTTGAAACTGTCATTTTTTGTTTTTAATCCATATAGATCTCTCTGTATAATTGCTGGTGTAAGGGTGGGAAGCACAAGGATGCTCAGAGACATGGGGCACTAAACTCTGGTTTCTTCCCATGCATGAGAATATGGCATTGCTGATGCTGAGATTGAATTAAAAGCCAGGAGAGTGATGATTGTACCAGCTCACAGAACTTCTTAGGTTCTTAGGGGATGTGTACTGCTGAAAAGGGGGTTTTAGTGCTGAGTCCAAAAGACTTGTGACCCAACAGACACTTTGCTGTTTTCTCAGATCCAGCTGGCCTAGTCTTACATAAAACATATCACCTAAAGCCACTAGGGAATTAGGAGCCAGGGAAAACAGGGACACCTGGCTGCTCCTCAGTTTTGAGTCCTTGGTTAATTAGTTGAGAACCTAATGTGGTAGTGTATGGTCTTATCCCCTCAACTTGTAACTCCAAAAATACCAGAATCTGGTTCAGAAGAGGGACCTAACATGCTGCAGTAGACTTTTCTTAAGGCGATGGTGACTTTTAAGATAACCTGCAAACGACTGTAGTTCCAAGGAGCTGTCAAAAATGACAAAAATCACCCACAGTTCCAAATGTGCTCAATTTCTCACCTAAGTCATAACCATTGTCCGTGAGTAGACGTTGGCATTCTGCAACTTGTATCTGATGATTAGTCATTTAGTTAATATCCGCCAAGAAGAGGCCTTGTGAAATAGCTTTTAAATTTAGCCAGAAAAAATAGCACCATTAATGATGGCCTTGACATTCAGCAAAGCGAAATTAAGCACTCAATCTGACATTTTATAGACAGTCTATTACAGAGCCTCACACTTGGTGGACATTCGATAAGCTTTAATTGCCTGGCTGACAATGAACAGCTACACATCTGCCTGGTATAGCAACTGCAGTAGGGGGATAACTAGGAGGCTGATTTTAGATGTCTTGTGGGATAGGGCCTCATGAGCACCAAAAGGTGTGTGGATTTTTTTTTTTCCTTTTTAAAAAAATTAAAATGGCTTCATAATTTCCTTTTAAAACTGAACACATTCATTAAAAATAGAATTCCCTTTTTCAGTTCAAGGTGAAGTACCAGTTCATAGTAGTAGTGGTCAAATATTATTTCCTTTTTAAATAGAAAGCTGAGAGCCTCTGAAGAATCATTGTCACATTCCCTTTTAAAATTGTTTGCATCAAAGCCAGAGAAGTCATTAACATTTCAGATAGGATGACTGTTATTTTCATTATTGTGCTGATAGTGCAGTGTATTCATTATAGTGAATGAACGGTGAACTCTGGTCTGCATTTTATTCCTTCATTTAAACTGATTCACTTCTCCTGAATATAGATATTATGAAGCTAGAAAAATATTTGCAACGTAAAATAATAGCTAACTTTTAAAAATCATTTATTTTATGCAGTCGTGTGCTAAGCTCTTTATGTATATTTGTTTCAAGTGTGTGTTGAAAGATTATTTCACTTTTTCTGCCATATCTTTTTTATGCTTTTAAAATTATAACTTGCATGCTGTTTTATTTAAAATCACAATTTCACTCATGCTTATTTAATCACAGTGATACAGTCAACCTTAGCTTCATCTGAAAGAACAAGAACGCATGTTTGAAGGATAATAAAGCTGATGAAAATTTTAAACCTTTAGAAATTGAATATTGAGTCAAGACAGATGTTTTCTAAAAGAGGGGCAAGACAGCTGATCATGTGAATCAGATGAATTGATGTAAAGAATTATTGGGATCTATAGATATGCCCTGATTCTGTTCATCATTTTTATAAAAAACTGATTCAAAACGAAGTGTCCACACTGGGATGATCCAGCTGCTTGTTGAATCAATTGCTTTTAATTGGCCCATCTGATGTTGATTGGATTTGGGGCCTGCATGCCTGGATTCCTGAAAGATTGAATTACCAGCATTCTTCTCATTTAGAGGCATGTGACTCCAAAGTGATAAGAGAGATTTCCATATCAAATCATTCATATCACTTTAAAAATTATATATATGCACATACAAATTTTCATAGAATTAAAAGAAGTTCTTCAGTTAGTTACTTTTGAGGAGCATTAGAACTCTCGAGGACTATTCCTAAGTTATTTTTTTCTTGTTCTGTAAGATATGGAGACTTCGCGTGTCGCCTGCACGGACAGAGCATTCAATGTGTTTGCAGAAGAAGTGAACTTGAACATAGGTGACGACCCCAACACTTCATACTAAACTGGCCTGTTCTGCCTTGGATCAGGAAGGTTCCAATGAAGTGGTTGCTTAGCAACTAATGGAGTTAGAAGAAACAGTGTGTGAGCTGGGGCTCTGTCCTCATCTGTGTATAGCCAAATAATGGGAGAGTGGCTCCAGCATGGATTGCCTGACTCACAATTGTCAAACCAATGGGATGAATAAAATGAAAGATGGGAGAGAGATCCCACAGCTGGGCTGGGTTCCTGTATCTATAGTTGTACACACTTTATTTATTTATTTATTTAAAGATTTATTTATTTAAAGATTTATTTATTTATTTATTTGACAGAGAGAGGGATAGCAAGAGAGGGAACACAAGCAGGGGGAGTGGGAGAGGGAGAAGCCGGCTTCCCGCTGAGCAGGGAGCCTGATGCGGGGCTCGATCCCAGGACCCTGAGATCATGACCTGAGCCAAAGGCAGATGCTTAACGACTGAGCCAGCCAGGCACTGCTGTACACACCTTATTTAATGGTAGCACACCGAAGAAAAAGATACGAAGAGAGGACATTAAAAATAAAAGAACTCCCGAAATTTTGGATTAAAATTTGAATAGTGGTCATCAACTTACTCTGGGTTTTTAAAGAAAAGAATGATAAGTGATAATTAAGGCAATTCCACATTATTATCTTCAACATTCTTCCAAAAACTTCTCTGGAGAAAAGAGGTAAGAGATTTTATGTGATGATGTCATGAATTCCAAGAAACGGTGTGTTTTAGTGCTTGTACATATGGATACTTTATGATGCAGGGCTGGTGCTTCTGCTCCTTCTCCCTTGTTGTACCCACAACAGACATAATAACAAGATCGTGACCACTCTCAGTGTCGTCTGGATGTGGCCTCACAGCCCTCAACAAGGCTCCGGGCAGCCACCACCGATACCAAGATCAGGCAGGCAAGGTGCCAGTGCTTTGTCATCTTTATGGCACATGGAGGCTCCTTGAAAGCTTCTGGTTGTTGGATTCCATAGGAATGGGTCTGAGGGGTTTGTGTCAGTAGCAGCTCCGTGATGCCCACATGAAATTCCTCTTCAGGAAAATATGTTAAGAAGGAGATGACCCAGAGAAAGTCAGCCAGAGTCACTGGGGAAAGGAGAGTGGCAGGATAGATTTACCTGAAGGCTGCTACCACTGCTTCCATCCAAGAACGGAGGATGATTTACTCTTCCAGAGGCCTTGTTCTTAAAACCATGAGTCTTCTTTAACTTTTATTTCCCAAGTAATAACCTCTCCTCCCATCCACCAAGATGTGGCGACCGGTCCTCCCTTGCTTGGACTCAGGGCTTCTGGCCAGACTACAGGATTTCTAGCATTGGCCTGGAATACTAACATTTTATGAACCAGAGAATTTGGATTAGGTGGTCTTTCCAAGAGGAGACTTAAGAGCTGTGACCACGTATCAGAAAGGCTGTCAAGGACCAAGGGGAGAAAGTTGTCAGGAGGGTGATTATGATTCAGTTTCTGGAGGTATTACTAATACTTCGTATTCTCATGTAAAGTATTGGATGTCTCATCTCTTTGAAAATTCAGATAGGCAAGGAGTGCCACAAAGGGCAGAGGACTGAATAGCTGTGCCTCTCAAATTGTAATGTGCACATGGGTCACCTAGAGCTTTTGTTAAAATGCACCTTCCACCTAGGGCGCCTGGGTGGCTCAGTCGTTAAGCGTCTGCCTTCGGCTCAGGTCATGATCCCAGGGTCCTGGGATCGAGTCCCACATCGGGCTCCCTGCTCGGCGGGAAGCCTGCTTCTCTCTCTCCCACTCCCCCTGCTTGTGTTCCCTCTCTCGCTGTGTCTCTCTCTGTCAAATAAATAAATAAAATCTTTAAAAAAAAAAAAAAAATGCACCTTCCACCCAGTAGGTATGAGGTGGGCCTGAGATTCTGCAGTAACGATGCCATTGCTGCTGGCCCAGGGACCACACCTGGACTAGTGAGGGGCCAGTGATCTCTAAAGTACCTTCTAGTTTCAAGATTCCATTTACAGAAGAGAAGCTAGAATTTTAGCCATGATGCTACAATACGCCCAGGGTGTCTTTGATAAGCACCATAAGAGCCTCTTCTGTGTCTTACAGAATCTTCCCTGAATGCTTATCATATTGACACAGAATCCCTCACTTGGCCTCCTCAGTTGCTCCACCTCTTATTTTTCTCTTCAGGCTCTCAGACTGAAACTTTCCTTCTTCAGAGCCAACTTCCCCTGATTCACTCAGACTGTGTATCATGTCTGCTCAGCCACTTCTTGACGTGGGCCCCAAATTCTGTTTTAGGACAGCTTTCAAAATGCAGGAAATTCAAGTTTGGTTTTAGTTAGTGTGTCCTTAGGAGATCTTGAAAGGCAGGATTGTGTCATATGAGACAGAACAAATGGTTTCTATGTGAAAAGATTCATTCACTAATGGCTTATCAAATATATTCAGTAAGGAAGAGTAAGTGTCATCCCTAAATATCTGAAAGAATAGACTTCTTTACGTGGTGGGTAGTAAAGTTTTGAAATCCCATACCCAAGGAATATAGCCATAGACTAAAAGTTAAGAGAAGCACCACAGGAATGAGCAGAAGCCAAAGGATTCAAGAGATTGACCCAAGGCCAAAGCCATTTTCCATTTTCCAGAGTATGTAACCATTGATAAGGATAAATACCATTCATGGATAGCCTGAGTTCATGATGGGCAGCAGTCTCTGACCTTCACAAGTTTACTATATCTTTAGCTAAATAAAAAACAACTTGATTTGTGTCCTTTTTCCATTCCATTCCCCAGAAGACCCAAGTAGTTGAAATACAGCCATATCTCGGAGGAGGAGAATTCTAAAGAGAAATAGAATAAACCATAATCATGCTGGTTTTGAAGGGCTCGTTATCACTATGTAGTTAATTTAAGAAGCAACTGTGCCAAGAGCAAAGCTGTGAAATACAGCTAGATTCTTTGAATAAACAAGTTACATATTTGAAGATGTTGGGGAAAACCAATATGTTTCACAGTTTTTAGTGTATAAGGTGAATTTTTCTTTATATGGTTAAAGTGAGGGAAAACTGGTATTTTAGAAATAATTAATTTTTGCTGCTTAATTATAGGTATAGTAACATAATTTGCTGTTTTCATTTGTCCTGATATTTTATTCTCTCAGACTATTACTAAACTGTTTGAGGAAGAATTAAAACAGCTACAAATATGTTGGGGGGAAAACCCTCCAACCAAACATCCCTACTCTTTTAGGCCATAAAGCTCCCCAAATCAATCGGATTGCTTTTGCATTTGTGGGATAAAGAAGGTAAATAGTCCAGTTCAACTGTGGTCAGGACCCTTCTCTCCTTAATGCCAGGGAAATGGGAAATTGTGGTTAATTGCACAGTCTCATTAACTGAGATTTACCACCCATTCTGTATGTGCAGTGTAACCAAAATGCAATAAAAGGTAATCACCATTAACACTAAATTGAGCAAAATGTAATCTTTGTTGATTCAGAAGTTAGCTCAAATCTCTGTAATGCCACATGGCCACTGTAAACATCACTAATAAATAACACTGCGCATATGAAAAATGGAGGGGGGGCTCAGGCTGGATCTGATGCCATCATTACAAGTTGCTTTTTTCGATACCTTCCTTAAACATGTTTGTTTACTTTGATTTAACTCTCTCTCATAAAAGATAAGGGTTGACTGCACCCAACACAATGCAGTTATTTCCTCCATAAAATCATCTGGATTCCTGATAAAATGGAATTCACTGTACATCTTGCCTATGTCCAGTGCAACTCCAAAGCTATAGGCAGTTTACTAGGTGAAAAGATCATATTCTACCAACTTTAAGTGCTTGAAAAAGTCTGTCTTCTTATCTTTAAGATGCAGTAACATTTCCATTGGTCAGTTTTGTGGCATGATGTACCAACCTAAAATGGGTTGTAGTTCATCTTGTGACTGCATGACAGCTAATGTGACCCAAAGAAACTTAATTCATGTACTGTGATTTTAAGACTCAATTTGTGTCATTGCTGTGTGAAATACAGGAGGAATGACATACTATAAATCAACAGTTCTCTCTGTGGTTGGCACTTCAAGTGAATTGTATTCTCACAAACTGGGTTTTCAATTAGAAAGATTTGTGGTGGCGGCAGCACATTATCAGCCAAGAGTGAGCTGTGACAACTGTAAATCTCAGCCGGGCCAAGGCTCTCCCAAAGGCAAAAACAGTGTGAACCGAGGAAGAATCTGTGCAGGGCTTCCACATTTCTAAGCAGAACCTTATCCCATGCTTTGGCAGAATGTTGTGGCTTGATAGAGGGCCTTGCCATATGTTCTTTTTTCTAAATGTCTACAAATGAACTAATTTGTACCTAGCTTATGGTAGATATTCCTTCTCTTTAATTGTAGCTACTTTAGCTACTTGTCTAAAACACTTGCGCCCAGAAAATTGTTTCCCATGTCAGATTAATTATTTTTGTTTACAACAATGTGAAACAGCTGAACATCATCTGTAGCTTCATCATCATCTGAATTTTTGAAGAGTGTGTTGGTTCCTTTCTTCCTTCTTTCCTTCCTTCATCTGTATTTATTGCATGCATGCAGTGCTAGGGTCTCGGGGCTCCGCAGTGAGTAAGGAAGATATGGTGCCCACTTTCATGGAGCTTACAGCTTACCTTTTCAGGACATTCAATGCTAAAAGATAGCATCCATGGTTCTATCAACTCTTTTGCTACCAAAGGACACTTTGTCCCACCCTGTGGGCTCCAGAAGCTCTCTTGACATTGTTTCACAGGCTCTTGACGTTTCACAAGCTTCAGACTGGGTTCTTCTTTACTTCAGTGGTATCCATTGTGCCTTCTTCTAATTGAGGTGCCTTATAAGTTTATTAAACCCAAAACATAGACCTTGATTTAATAGTTTCCTTTTTTCTTCTACTTAACTGGTTTTGTAACTTTTAAAAATTATCATGTTTTAAATTTATAACATTAAGTTTCTAAGACTATATGATATGATATCAGAATGGAAGTTGTGTGTTTATGGGAATGGCGGTGATGGTCTTTATCAGGTGACCCATGTGCACATTACAATTTGAGAGGCACAGCTATTCAGTCCTCTGCCCTTTGCGGCACTCCTTGCCTATCTGAATTTTCAAAGAGATGAGACATCCAATACTTTGCATGAGAATACGAAGTATTAGTAATACCTCCAGATTGTACATATGGATACTTTATGATGCAGGGCTGGTGCTTCTGCTCCTTCTCCCTTTTTGTACCCACAACAGACATAATAACAAGATCGTGACCACTCTCAGTGTCGTCTGGATGTGGCCTCACAGCCCTCTGTGGTCAGTCCTTAAAGTAGGGTGTAGGAGTAAAGTCCTGTAGCCAGACATAGGGATTTTGAGTGGGACTGTTATTGGGAATGTATTTTAAGAAACAGATTTGGGCAGAGGGCAGAGGAGGAGCTGTTTCTTAGCTCTCGTTCCAACTGGGATCAAAGAGAGACATGGAAAAGTAGGGCATTCAGCTTGAATTAGAATAACAGCTTCTATTTATTAAGCATCTACTATGTGCCAGGTACGATGCCTGACATTAAACATAGTTGTGTCTAAACCTCAAGACAACCCTATAGGTTTGTATTGTCTCTGTGTTACAGATAAAGGGCCTGAGGTTCAGAGAAATTAATACATTAGTCAAAGGTCACATGTTCAAGGTGAACTGACCATAGGTTATAGACCCAGGATTTGAATCAGATACGTCTTTCTGCACAGCCCTGAACATTAAAACTAAAACAAAGTTTTCAAAAGGCAGTTGTTAGAAATACATAGGTAACTCATATTTATTGTAATGATCCAAATAAGACTGTGTAAATAAAGTAAAATTCATGTCTTTTCCTTCCCTTAAGAGTAATACCCTCTAATATAACCACAGTGACCAATTTGGTGTTCCTTTATTGCTTGTCCAAACATGTACAATTACATATGTACATTATTTAAAGGGTGTCTCTCTCTGACTCTACCAAGCCAGGCTTCAAGTTCACCAGCTCCCTGGTTGAGGATGCCTCTTCTATGCCGCCTTGGCTGTGATTGCTTTTGAAAGACTCCAAGGAAAGCAGATTCAAAAAACTCCCTTGGCGGCTTGTTCTCTTAGTTAATCTTTGCTCTCAGGAACTTTTTGCATTTCATTAACCCAGATAATCCTTCTGCAGTTTGAGTCATTTCTGTCAACAGTGGAGTTGGTGGAGAGCAGCTGGTCATCATTTCAGGTGCAATTACAACTTGGAAGATCTGAAAAAAGAAATTAGCGTTGGGAATATTAAAAATTGAAGCATCTGTATGATAAAGAACAGACATTGAAAACAACTGAAATTTCTTTCAGGGTTTTTGGTTTTTTTTTTTTTAGAGTGGCTATGTGAAGTCTAGAAGCAAATTCAGAATTACATAAATGGAAAGTCTTTTTTTTATTGTGACCTGTGCTTTTTAGTTTTGAAATTTTATTGATTTATTGATTTATTTTTTTAAGTAGGCTCCATGCCCAATATAGGGCCTGAGCTCACAACTCTGAGGTCAAGAGTTGCATGCTCTACTAACTGTGTGAGCCAGATGTCCCTAGTTTTGATTTTAGATCTTTCACAGATGCATAAGCAGAATCCATTTACATTAAAATCAATTTTCTGATAGCCCTTTTTATCTATAGCTGCACTTGATTAAAAAAAAAAACAAAGGGCACCTGGGTGGCTCAGTTGGTTAAGCGACTGCCTTCGGCTCAGGTCATGATCCTGGAGTCCCTGGATCGAGTCCCGCATCGGGCTCCCTGCTCGGCGAGGAACCTGCTTCTCCTTCTAACCCTCCCCCCTCTCATGTACTCTCTCTCTCTCTCTCTCATTCTCGCTCTCTCAAATAAATAAATAAATCTTTAAAAAAACACAAAAACACAACCCAGAGACTAGTATTCCTAAGGTATCACTGCTTTCAACCAAAGAATACATAAAAGAAACTTAATTCTATCTCATCATTTTTACAGTATATAAGTTTCACTAAGACCTTGCCATATACCGGCACTATACTGAATACTTCATATATACACTGTCATCTAATCTTCAAACAAGTTCATGAAGTGGGTACACTTTTTGGCCCCCTTTTTTGGACAGGAAAACTGAGTCAGAGAGAGGTTACGTGTTTGTCCCAGTCACTTGCCAGTGTTTGTAATCAAACCCAGAATAGTTTGATTACAAGTTTGCCCTTAATCACTGTGGTTCACCAAACCAAGGATTATGTGACTTCAAAGACAGTGGTCTTTACCGATCATGTAGTACCTTTACTCCCAGTGGCACCAGCAGCCAGATCAACTCCCTAACTAACCAAGTTACCAGATATACCATATTGTCCATTCACCATCAACAGCTTCTAAAGGAATGTCAGATTTCATTTATTCATGATAAAGTAAATTCCTGAAAGTAAAATATTCTAAACGTTTGCTATTTAATATAGCAAATATAATTATGTATGTTACACATTACATACTGCTAATGTCTTTAGGATATTTTGAATATTTTTCTTTTTATTTTCTCAAATTGTAAGCGTTTAAAATACTCTAGAAGATTTGTCAAATGACAAGAGAGCAATAATTTTGTATTTCTTTTTTTTTTTTTTTTAAGATTTTATTTATTTGACAGAGGGAGAGAGAGCACAAGCAGGGGAAGTGGCAGGCAGAGGGAGAGGGAGAAGCAGGCTCCCCGCTGAGCAAGGAGCCTGATGCAGGGCTCAATCTCAGGGTCCTGGGGTCATGACCTGAGCCGAAGGCAGATGCTTAACCGACTAAGCCACCCAGGTGCCCCTAGTTTTATATTTCTAACAATTAAAATTTTAACTATAAATTAAGCTAACAAAGAGAATTCTGTTCATTATGAGAATTCAGAAATCTCTAATGGAGTGAGATAGAAATGAGGATCTCCAGAAAGAATAATGGACCATCAATTAAGACCACCATTCAGGGGCGCCTGGGTGGCTCAGTTGGTTAAGTGTCTGACTCTTGGTTTCAGCTCAGGTCATGATCTCAGGGTCATGAGATCGAGCCCCGCATTGGGCTCCATGCTGGGTGTGGGGCCTGCTTGGGATTCTCTCTCTCCTCCTTCTGCTCCTCCCCCCTCTAAAAAAACAAAACAAAAAAACCACCATTCAACATATATTAAAGTGTACAGAATTATGAGGCTCAAAAATAAACTTATCAACATAAAAATTGCTAAGAGATGAATATTAATACATTGGCAAATAAAAAAAATCACATTTATAAAATTAAAAAATTTAGTGTGAACTAAAATATTACCATATAGAAGAGTAAGGGTTTTTTTTCCCCCCTACTTTTTTATGAAGTTAGCTAAGCTGCAGAATTTGAAGGGACAGTTCCCTTAAGACTTCTATCACTTCTGACGCCAACTGCAAGTTTGAAGGGATTCCTACAACTATTCTCATATTCGATAATTTACTAGGAAGTATCACAGAACTCACTGAAAGCTTTTATACTCACAGAAACTGGCTTATTACAGGGAAAGATACAAATTGGAATTAGACAAGGAAAGAGACACATTGGGCAGAATCCAGAAGGGGACCACATACAGAGCTGGTGGCCCTCCTCCGTCTGTGGAGTCATAGCGTATCTCCTCCTGGCCATGCTAAGTGACAAAATGCACAGAGGACTGCCAACCAGGGACACTCACCCGAACTTTTGGTGTCCAGAGTTTTTACTGGGGCTCAGTTACAGAGCCCATGTGATTGACCTCTCGTCTCCATCCTTTCCTAGAGGTCAGGCTAGTACCTTTAGTCTCCATTTCCCCTGGAGGTCAGAACTGATATGGTGTGGCCCAAACCCCCATCATAAATCACGTTGTTAGACTGTCATTGGCCAAAGTTTCCAGACAAACAAGGACACTCCTGTCTGGCAGGATATTCCAAGGGCCTAGAGATCACCTTCCATAAGCCAAGGGAAAAGACCAGAGCTCCCTTTACGTAAGGTTAATTCTTCACTATATAGATGTATACTTTTCTAAATAGTGCTTTTCATCACTGGTAACCTGAAATGGAATATTTTCCTTATACCTGTTAAGTCAAACTTGTTACAAGTGTACAAATTACTGTGCGTTTGTTTGTTTTTGGACATGGGACAAGCCAATGCATTTTTTTTTTTAATTTGTCAAGTTTTCATTTTTTTAGTTTTCAAGTTTTCACTTGGCATACTGATCGTCCAGTAGAACTGATTTTCAATACATTGGCCATTTGGCGAATTGGTTTGGGGCAAATTGATTTTCACTAAAGAACTTAGACAGTGGTTCTCAAACTCAAGTGGCCATCAGAGTCATGATGGCCAATCATAAGGCACATTGCTGGGCCCCACTGTGAGTTTCTGATTTAGTAGGTCTGAGCTGGGGCTTCAGAAATCTGTCCTCTAAAGTTGCCAGGTGATGCTGATATTGCTGGTCCAGGGTCCACATTTTGAGAACCACTGGAATAGAGTGTATGATACATGGCAGATGAGAGGAATGGGGTGTGTTATTGAGACAAGGCAGAAAAAAGGCAGAGAGGTCAGGGGACAAAGTTGATACTTTCCATGTCCTGTTGGCAAGAGCGTTTGGAACTACTCCAGATTTCATGGTAGTAGTGAGACCCCGGATCCAGAGAATGAATTCGGTGAGTGAGCCTAAATGCAGTCACGCCAGCAGCCGTGGGATTCAATGGGACTGTGTGTGTGAGGGCTACAATCCATTCATGTATTACTCTGTTTAGACAGCAAAGTGATTTGCAGTGGCTTTTTGTAGAAGCGTTTCAAAAACCAAAATCAATCGTTAACTTACACAGTGTTTTTCTTTCCTAGTCTAGGACTTTGTCTTGTTCTCTTGCCCCCTTTTTTTTTTTTAATTTTTAAAAAAAATTTTATTTTATTATGTTATGTTAGTTACCATTCATTACATCATTAGTTTTTTATGTAGTGTTCCATGATTCATTGTTTGCATATAACACCCAGTGCTCCATTCAATACGTGCCCTCCTTAATACCCATCACCGGGCTAACCCATCCCCCCAGCCCCCTCCCCTCTAAAACCCTCAGTTTGTTTCTCAGAGTCCCTAGTCTCTCACGATTCATCTCCCCCTCCGATTTCCCCTCCTTCATTTCTCCCTTCCTACTATCTTTTTTTTTTAACATACAATGTATTATTTGTTTCAGAGGTACAGGTCTGTGATTCATCAGTCTTAACACAATTCACAGCACTCACCATAGCACATACCCTCCCCAATGTCTACCACCCAGCCACCCCATCCCTCCCACCACCCCACCAGTCCAACAACCCTGTTTGTTTCCTGAGATTAAGAATTCCTCATATCAGTGAGATCATATGATGCTTATCTTTCTCTAATTGACTTATTTCGCTCAGCATAATACCCTCTAGTTCCATCCACGTCATTGCAAATGGCAAGATTTCAGGTTTTTTTGATGGCTGCATAATATTCCATTGTGTGTATATATCATATATATATATGATATATATATATCACATCTTCTTTATCCATTCATCTGTTGATGGACATCTTGGCTCTTTCCATAGTTTGGCTATTGTGGACATTGCTGCTATAAACAATGGGGTGCAGGTACCACTTCGGATCACTACATTTGTATCTTTGGGGTAAATACCCAGTAGTGCAATTGCTGGGTCATAGGGTAGCTCTATTTTCAACTTTTGAGGAACGTCCATTCTGTTTTCCAGAGTGACTGCACCAGCTTGCATTCCCACCAACAGTGTAGGAGGGTTCGCTTTTCTCTGCATCCCCGCCAACATCTGTTGTTTCCTGACTTGTTAAGTTTAGCCATTCTGACTGGTGTGAGGTGGTATCTCATTGAGGTTTTGATTTGTATTTCCCTGATGCTGAGTGATGTTGAGCACTTTTTCATGTGTCTGTTGGCCATTTGGATGTCTTCTTTGGAAAAATGTCTGTTCATGTCTTCTGCCCACTTCTTGATTGGATTCTTTGCTCTTTGGGTGTTGAGTTTGATGAATTCTTTATAGATTTTGGATACTAGCCCTTTATCTGATATGACATTTGCAAATATCTTCTCCCATTCTGTTGGTTGTCTTTTGGTTTTTGTTGACTGTTTCATTTGCTGTGCAAAAGCTTTTTATCTTGATGAAGTCCCAATAGTTCATTTTTGCCCTTACTTCCCTTGCCTTTGGCGATGTTTCTAGGAAGAAGTTGTTGTAGTTAAAGTCAAAGAGGTTGCTGCCTGTGTTCTCCTCTAGAATTTTGATGGATTCCTGTCTCACATTTAGGTCTCATCCATTTTGAGTCTATTTTTGTGTGTGGTGTAAGGAAATGGTCCAGTTTCATTCTTCTGCATGTGGCTGTCCAATTTTCCCAACACGATTTGTTGAAGAGACTGTCTTTTTTCCATTGGACATTCTTTCCTGCTTTGTCGAAGATTAGTTGGCCATAGAGTTGAGGGTCCATTTCTGGGCTCTCTATTCTGTTCCATTGATCTATGTGCCTGTTTTTGTGCCAGTACCATACTGCCTTGATGATTACAGCTTTGTAATAGAGCTTGAAGTCTGGAATTGTGATGCCACCAGCTTTGGTTTTTCTTTTTCAACATTCCTCTGGCTATTTGGGGTCTTTTCTGGTTCCATACAAATTTTAGGATTAGTTGTTATTATCCTGTCAGTTTACTGAATTCCTATATGAGTTCTAGCAGTTTTGGGGTGGAGTCTTTTGGGTTTTCCACAGAAAATATCATATCATCTGCAAAGAGTGAGAGTTTGACTTCTTCATTGCTGATTCGATGCCTTTTATTTCTTTTTGTTGTCTTATTGCTGTGGCTAGGACTTCTAGTACTATGTTGAATAGCAGTGGTGATAGTGGACATCCCTGCCGTGTTCCTGACCTTAGGGGAAAAGCTCTTAGTTTTTCCCTATTGAGAATGATATTCGCTGTGAGTTTTTCATAGATGGCTTTTATGATATTGAGGTATGTACCCTCTATCCATACACTCTGAAGAGTTTTAATCAAGAAAGGATGCTGTACTTTGTCAAATGCTTTTTCTGCATCTATTGAGAGGATCATATGGTTCTTGTTCTTTCTTTTATTAATGTATTGTATCACCTTGATTGATTTGCGGATGTTGAACCAGCCTTGCAGCCCAGGAATAAATCCCACTTGGTCGTGGTTAATAATCCTTTTAATGTACTGTTGGATCCTATTGGCTAGTATTTTGGTGAGAATTTTTGCATCCATGTTCATCAGGGATATTGTTCTATAATTCTTTTTGATGGGGTCTTTGTCTGGTTTTGGGATCAAGGTAATGGTGGCCTCATAAAATGACTTTGGAAGTTTTCCTTCCATTTCTATTTTTTGGAACAATTTCAGAAGAAAAGGTATTAATTCTTCTTTAAATGTTTGGTAGAATTCCCCTGGGAAGCCATCTGGCCCTGGGATTTTGTTTGTTGGGAGATTTTTGATTACTGCTTCAATTTCCTTAGTGGTTATAGGTCTGTTCAGGTTTTCTATTTCTTCCTGGTTCAGTTTTGGTAGTTGATACATCTCTAGGAATGCATCCATTTCTTCCAGATTATCTAATTTGCTGGCATAGAGTTGCTCATAATATGTTCTTATAATTGTTTGTATTTCTTTGGTGTTGGTTGTGATCTCTCCTCTTTCATCCATGATTTTATTTATTTGGGTTGTTTCACTTTTCTTTTTGATAAGTCTGGCCAGGGGGTTATCAATCTTATTCTTTCAAAGAACAAGCTCCTAGTTTCGTTAATCTGTTCTACTGTTCTTTTGGTTTCTATTTCATTGATTTCTGCTCTGATCTTTATTATTTCTCTTCTCCTGCTGGGTTTAGGCTTTATTTGCTGTTCTTTCTCCAGCTCCTTTAGGTGTAGGGTTAGGTTGTGTACTTGAGACCTTTCTTGTTTCTTGAGAAAGGCTTGTATTGCTATATACTTTCCTCTTAGGACGGCCTTTGCTGCATCCCAAAGATTTTGAACAGTTGTGTTTTCATTTTCATTTGTTCCCATGAATTTTTTTAATTCTTCTTTAATCTCCTGGTTGACCCATTCATTCTTTAGTAGGATGCTCTTTAGCCTCCATGTATTTGAGTTCTTTCCGACTTTCCTCTTGTGGTTGAGTTCTAGTTTCAAAGCACTGTGGTCCAAAAATATACAGGGAATGATCCCAGTCTTTTGATACCGGTTGAGACCTGATTTGTGACCTAGGATGTGATTTATTCTGGAGAATGTTCCATGGGCACTAGAGAAGAATGTGTATTCTGTTGCTTTGGGATGGAATGTTCTGAATATATCTGTGAAGTCCATTTGGTCCAGTGTGTCATTTAAAGCCTTTATTTCCTTGTTGATCTTTTGCTTAGATGATCTGTCCATTTCAGTGAGGGGGGTGTTAAAGTCCCCTACTATTATTGTATTGTTGTCAATGTGTTGCTTTGATTTTGTTATTAATTGGCTTATATAATTGGCTGCTCCCATGTTAGGGGCATAGATATTTAAAATTGTTAGATCTTCTTGTTGGATAGACCCTTTAAGGAGAATATAGAGTCCTTCCTCATCTATTTTATAGTCTTTGGTTTAAAATCTAATTTGTCTGATATAGGGATTGCCACCCCAGCTTTCTTTTGCTGTCCATTACATGATAAATGGTTTTCCACCCCCTTACTTTCAATCTGGAGGTGTCGTTGGGTCTAAAATGAGTTCTTGCAGGTAGCATATCGATGGGTCTTGTTTTTTTATCCAATCTGATACCCTGTGTCTTTTGATTGGGGCATTTAGCCCATTTACATTCAGGGTAGCTATTGAAAGATATGAGTTTAGTGCCACTGTATTGGCTGTAAGGTGACTGTTACCGTATATTGTCTCTATTCCTTTCTGGTCTATGTTACTTTTAGGTTCTCTCTTTGCTTAGAGGACCCCTTTCAATATTTCTTGTATGGCTGGTTTGGTGTTTGCAAATTCTTTTAGTTTTTGTTTGTCCTGGAAGGTTTTTATCTCTCCTTCTATTTTCAATGACAGCCTAGCTGGATATAGTATTCTTGGCTGCATGTTTTTTTCGCTTAGTGCTCTGAATATATCATGCCAGTCCTTTCTGGCCTGCCAGGTCTCTGTGGATAGGTCTGCTGCCAATCTAATGTTTCTACCATTGTAGGTTACACAGACCTCTTGTCCTGAGCTGCTTTCAGGATTTTCTTTTTGTCTCTGCGACTTGTAAGTTTTACTATTAGATGTTGGAGTGTTGACCTATTTTTATTGATTTTGAGGGGGGTTCTCTGCCTCTCCTGGATTTTGATGCCTGTTTCCTTCCCCAAATTAGGGAAGTTCTCTGCTATAATTTGCTCCAATATACCTTCTGCCCCTCTCTTTCTCTCTTCTTCTGGGATCCCAATTATTCTAATATTGTTTCGTCTTATGGTATCACTTATCTCTCAAATTCTGCCCTCGTGATCCAGTAGTTGTTTATCTCTTTTTCTCAGCTTCTTTATTCTCCATCATTTGGTCTTCTATATCACTAATTTCTCTTCTGCCTTATTTATCCTAGCAGTTAGAGCCTCCATTTTTGATTGCACCTCATTAATAGCCTTTTTGATTTCGACTTGGTTAGATTTTAGTTCTTTTATTTCTCCAGAAAGGGATTCTCTAGTATCTTCCATGCTTTTTTCAAGCCCAGGTAGTATCTTTAAAATCGTCATTCTGAACTCTAGTTCTGACATCTTACTAATGTCTGTATTGATTAGGTCCCTGGCAGTCGTTACTCCTCTTGTTCTTTTTTTTGAGGTAAGTTTTTCTGTCTTGTCATTTTGTCCAGAGGAGAATAGATGAATGAGAGAACAAAATGCTAACAGGGTAAAAACGACCCCAGAAAAATATACACTAAACAAATCAGAAGAGACCCGAAACCCAGGGGAAAAGAAAGGGAAAGAAAGAAAGAAAAAAAAGAATATGATCAAATATGATCAGGCTGCTGCGTAGATCAGTGCCGCACACTAGATTTTGGGTGTATTTTGGTCTGTTAGAAGAAACTGCCTCCCAAAATTTTAAAGAAAGAAAAACTTATATATGTACAAAAATAAGGGTAAATACGATGAAGGGATGGAATATGACTATAAAGATGAAAATTATAAAAGATTTTATAAAAGGAATTGATAAGAAGTTGGTTGAAAAAAGAAAGAAAAATTAAAAAAAAAAAAGAGAGAGAATGTTATCAGCCAGGAGACTAGAGCAAAGCCATACACTAGAGATTTAGGGTATATTTTTGGTCTGTTAGAAGAAACTGTATCTGACAGTTTTAAAGAGAGAACAACATATATATATATATATATGTATATATATATATACACACACAAAGAATAAGGTTAACTACAATGAAAGGATAGAATATGACTCTAAAAATGAAAAATAAAAAAGATTTTAAAAAAAGGAATTGATAAGATGTTGGTTGAAAAAGGGAAAAAGAAAAATTCAAATAAAAATAGAAAAAGAAAAAATAAAGAACATTTAAAAAATTAACTTTGAAAGAGTAAAGAATCATGGGGGAAAAAAGCCATGAATTCTATGTGCTGTATTCCCCTAGTGCTGGCATTCTCCCGTTCTCATTGATTGGTAAACTTGGTCTTGGCTGGCTGTTCTTGCTGATCTTCTGGGGGAGGGGCCTGTCGCAGTGGTTCTCAAATGTCTCTGCCATTGATGGAATTGTCCCGCCCTTGCCAGGGGCTGGGCTAAGTAACCTGCTCCGGTTTCCTCCTGGGAGCTTTTGTTCCCTGCAAGCTTTCCGTACAGCTTTGGAGGACGAGAATGAAAATGGCAGCCTCCCAGTCTCTGCCCCAGAGGAGCCGAGAACTCGGGGCCCCACTCCTCAGTGAGCCCCCAGAGGAAAGCAGTCAATCACTCCCCTCTCCTTGGTCTCCGGGCCATACTCCGTGCTCACTCAGCCTGTGACCGAGCGTTTCTATCTCTGGCACATGATCCCGTTTGCGAGCGTTTCTATCTCTGGCATACGACCCCGTGTGGAGTCTCCAAACCCAGCAGATTCCTGCGGTGTGCTCCACGCTGCTCCTCCCCAGGGGAGGAAGGGGAATCTCCCCGTATCTGCCACTTTTTGGGTCCCTGCTGGAAGAGCAGTGGCCCGACTGTGCTGCTGATCATGGTTTATGGCAACCCCAAGCTGAGAGCCCACTTCTCTGCTCGGTCTTTGCAGCCGCTTCCCTGCTCTGATACCTGGGAGCTCTGCTGCACTCAGTCGCCCCCGGTCTTTCTGTGACCCCGAGGGTCCTGAGACCACACTGTCCCAGCGAGGGTTCCACCCCCCACTTAGCCACTGGAGCGACGTCCCTCAGCGGAGTAGACTTCTAAAAGTTCTGATTTTGTGCTCCGTGGCTCTATCACTTGCCGGTAGCGGCTGATGGAGGCTCCCTCCCCCCGCAGTCTATCTTCCTGAATATCACCTCGGATTCACTTCTCCGCACATCCTACCTTCCAGAAAGTGGTTGCTTTTCTGTTCAGAGTTGCTGCTATTCTTTTATTCAATCTCCTATTGAGTTTATAGGTGTTCAGAATGGTTTGATACCTATCTAGCTGAATTCCTGGGACCAGATAAAATTTAGGTCTCCTACTCCTCCGCCATCTTGCTCCTCCTCCATTCTCTTGCTTTTTAAGTTGTGTAACTCCCCATCTCTCTCGTTCTCTCCCACCTCAGGCAATGTTCAGTCTCTGTATGGTGGAAAGTGGAGCAGACGAGGTGAATTTACACGGTGTGACCAGCCTTGGCTTGAAGCAGGCCCTGGAGTTTGCATACACAGGCCAGGTATGGTACCACATGTCATCTGAGAGGCTTAACGTTTTAACTGCAGCTAGCCAGAGGGGATTATCCTTGAGGCATGAGATTTAGGTATTTTTCTTGTTATTCATTTTAACGTTTAAAAAAAAGTTCACATCTCCTTAATTTTATAACTAAAATGATGAAAAGGTAAGTAAAACAATTTGAGTTTAAATATGACCCAGGGAACATAATATTTTAATCTGAGCTCAGTGGCTTGCTGGTATAATTTTAAAACAGCCTAAAGAACCATCTTATGGGAAAGAGTTTGCAAAATAACTTGAATTGTTATTACTGAAGCTCCATTACTTAATCATGGCTTTATTGGCTTAAAAAAAATGTAAAGCTCCAAAAAGTTTTTATAAACTTTTGTTTTTTAATTCCATTTTATTCAACTTAGGTTTAGTGTCTTCTGTGCTAAAATAAGGGCCTCTTCTCTTGGCGGGCCCACATCCCGGTGGGGAAAAGAGGCATAGAAATAATCACACATCCTCATTGTGTTGGGAAATATAATAGAAGCAGAATACAAGATACAGTGGAGACAAAAAGGAGGATATGGTCAGCTGGGGCCATCAGTACAAACTTTCACAGAGAAGGTGGTATTTGGGTCTTGAAGAATGTTGAGAGCTCACTTTTCTACTAAATTTCCCCTTCAGCGGCTTTTTAAACTATACGATATTATCCATTTTCTTTTCTAGAGCTAGTAGAGTTTGAGATATGTTTCATAGAGTAATTGAGGCAACTCGGCAGCTGAAATGAAAATAATGGATAGAAAGGAAAAAAACATCCATCAAGTAGCAGGTGCAAAGGGAAATACAAAGGAAATGGATCACAAATTCAGGGTCAGCCCAGCCAGATTTCATGCCTTAGAAAATTCAGGTGGACAGTTATTGTTCAGAGTTGCCAAACCTGATTCCTAGTGAGGTAAATTATGTGTTGGCTGCTTTTTGGTTTATAGATATAAAGACAGATACCAGCTCTAAATTCTGTCTTGTGTAGATTTCTCTCTTCATGTCTGAAATATGGTCACACCTGCATTTGCCCACCTCTAAAGTACTATTGATAACACATAGCTCATACTTTGCTGGTGTGCAATGGGAATGAAATAGTAAATGTTGTGTTTTTTTGAAAAAACTACCCACTTGAGTAGCTTTTGTATTTAGCTGCATTAACAATGGAATGGTTTCAGCTCAGAAGTTATAAGCTGCAAAACATTTAAATAATTAGTAAACAGAAGGGTGCAAAAATGCTATAGAGGCTGAGGTAAAACTCACATGCAGATATAAGTGGCTGTCTTATTGTTTGCCTTGATTGCCCTGTGGTTTCTTTCACAATTATATATATGTAATCCCTGTGGCACAAAGGGCTTAGGAAACCTGGACTGAAGGGGACTTTTTGAAGGGTAAGAAAACTGCTTGAGAAGTTTGCAGAGGGGCAGCCATATCTCATTGCTTAGGAGTCATATGCTCATATTCCACTTTTATGAGTTAAAAAGAAAGCCAGGAATGCTTAAAAAAAAAAAAAAGAAAAGAAAAAAAGCAAGTCCTAGGGCCAGAGCCGGAGTTGTATTTATTCTGTCCAGTGACCCATTCCTGATGTGTATACCCACAGAGCAGCAACAAGCCTGTGGCATTCAGCAGTAACTCATCTGTTCAGATTGTGTCTGGAGGGACAGGAAGTAGGCTGACATTTCATGGAGCATCTTCTGCAAGAGCAAGGGCACTGCCCTAGGTACTTTGTGTGTGCTGTTTGACCTAATCTTCTAGACAGCTCTGAAGAATGCAGTGATCCCATCATGAAGATGACTAGCCCAGGAAGGTACAGGGAATGACTCAAATCACTCTCCCAGTGTATACTGACTCAGTGAGTCAGGGCCAGTCCTCTTAGCTTCAAATCCATTGTCCCACTGAGAAAAGATTAAGTCATATTTGTTCTACTTTGTTGAAGGAGGCAGGGAAGCATTTGGACACTTTAGAGAGTGAACTCTTTTGATGGTTCTCTCATCCTGGGTGCCTTTGCAGCACTCAGTTCATGAGGGCTCTGAGTTGCTGCACCTGAACTCTATGTATGATGACTCATTGCTGCACAGTGGAAATTGATACATGCTTTCTTGGACAGCATCCATGGTACTTTGCTCTCTTAAACACCAAAATGACTTTATAATAAATCTGTTTTCCCTTGGAGACATGAACACAGATAATGGCAAAAAGTGGAATTGCAGTATGCTTGGGAGATGCAAAAAACCTGCTTTCTCTTACTCTGGAATTGACATTAGCATTAAGTGAAGACTTTGGCGTATGGAAGCAGGAATAAAAGCATAGTTCTTCAGTTTCTTAATTGTTATGTACTCTTGTGGATACTCACTAATACTCACTAATCTGTTGTCTTTAGCCATGATATAGATTTGTAAAATCAGGGTTAACATTGAACTTATCTACCTCTAGCTATTTCTACTGACAGTTGATTACACCTTTAGTCGGTGGTAGTAAGCATAGTATAAAATATAAGTGTTTTAAATGTCTGAAAATTGTTGCCGTCTTGGGAGAGAAATTGGAATTGGAAGTATTGTGTGGGCGCCATGAGTGAATGATGCTACGTGTAACAAGACGTGTGCATGTTCCTCCTACATAGTGCTCTAAAGCATAACCTTCTTAAAATTGGTCACAGATTTCATCCAGGAAATTTTAAAGAAAAAGCAGACTTTTCCCCTAATGCTAATGCATCCTCTGAAAGTGCATGCACTTTTCTTAGCAAGGAGTCTATATGGGGCCAAGGAAGCACACACTCTGCCTTCCCACTGATTAGAGATGTGCCCTTCCTGTGGGCACACCCTGCTTAGGGCACAGCCTGTGCAGAGGCGGGCATGCATCGCGACCCTCGTGGGTGTGTTTGCTCAGCCGTAAAGAGCAGAAGCGGCCATGAGGGGCAGAGGAGCCAGGCTACTTTCCAGGTCCTATTCTGGGCTGGCGCTGGGAGCCAGGTCAGGAGCAAGTGGTGTGATGTAAACTGTCACCAGGCAGCTCTGCCTTAGGGAGAACGGGACAGAGTAACCCTAAGAGAACACAAACTCTCACTTAATCTGGTGGGCAAGACTACCCGTTCCCTGGCCTCCCTCAGTCTCCTCACTTTCCAACTCTAGCCAGGAATTCACTCCTATTTCAGACCAGGAAAGAAGAAGGGGAGGAAAGAAAGGATTCTGGTGAAGATGTTGACTGGGAGGAGGATTCCCAGTCCTAACTAGACAAGAGGTCAGCCACTCAGGAGTGAGTAGGTGTTGCTAAGAAAGCCCAGGGATAGTGATTAGCAGTTAAGACCAAGATCCTTCTAGAAAGAGAAGAGCCCCACTCAAAAGATGGAAGGACTTCTGACCTCGAAGGTCCTGGAATAAGCCTCTAAGAATTTGAGTAACTAAGGACCAAAATAGGAAGCAAATAGAGCTGAGAACCACAATAAAGTTCACTGTTTAGCACTCCAGCTGTGATGATGTTAAGCAAGATAGACTATATGCCAAGTACAGTGCTGAATACCTTCCTTATAGGGGAGCAAGGGCTTAAGCCTAGTTAGCTTCCTCTTCCTTTCCAGAGAACTGTCCTCCTGTTCTGTCCCTTGTAGCCTGATGGAGAGAGAAACGACACACCAGATGACAGTGACATTTGTAGTCCCCTTTAATATTTGCCGCCTCCAGGTACTGCCGACTTTGTCCACCCTGAACCGCCATGTCATATCTGGCCATCTGAAGAGAAAGGACACTTTGGTACCTGTGATCCCTTGCTTTTCTCTTCATTATCCAGTAACTCCAGCCTTGGCTCCTCAACACATGGAGGAACCCATCTCTTCGGGACTCCCATCCTAATTACCATCCTCCGATCCAGAGAATGCTTTAGTACAATCTTTACAAGGATATTTTGTGTACCCATTAATATTAACATTTTAAAGTCTTTCTTTGGTGGTGCCTGGGTGGCTCAGTCATTAAGCGCCTGCCTTCGGCTTGGGTCATGATCCCAGGGTCCTGGGATCGAGCCCCGCATTGGGCTCCCTGCTCGGCGGGAAGCCTGCTTCTCCCTCTCCCACTCCCCGTGCTTGTGTTCCCTCTCTCGCTGTGTCTCTCTCTGTCAATTAAATAAATAAAAATCTTTAAAAAAAAATAAGGTCTTTCTTTGGAAATGTAGAAAAGTATGATACTCTTAAGTAAAAAAAAAAAAAAAAATTTAGCTGTAATTGTGGTTACACAATTGGTTATGTAAAAATATTCATGCAATCAGAAATTGTAAACTCGGGGTGCCTGGGTGGCTCAGTCAGTTAAACATCTGCCTTCAGCTCAGCTCATGGTCCCAGGGTCCTGGGATCAAGTCCTGCATTGGTGTCCCCCCTCAGCGGGGAGCCTGCTTCTCCCTTTCCCTCTGCCCTTACCCCCCTCACCCCTGCACTCTCTCCCTCTCCTTCTCTCAAATAAATTCTTATTTTTTTAATAAAAAAAAGGAAATTGTAAACTCAAGGAAACTATCCCTTAGTATTCATGCTCTATGCAGTGAAGTTTTTCTTCCTGATTCTTATTTGATTCCTTAATAAGTTCATATTATCTTTTTACATAGCATTGATAAGGCATACACTGTAGCATTCCATTTTGATGAATATTGAAACTGTATTTATTCTACATAGCAGAATATTTTTCTCTGTAGACCTGAGCACCAGGCCCAGCAACAGAGTGACAGGAATCTGAATTGCAACTGCTTCCCATGGGCCATCCCTACAGAGGGATAAATGTGTCACTTCACATAGAAAAAGTCCCCATAAGATTGGAAAAAGTCCCCATAAGATTTACTTATAAATGTAACCTGGTTGAACTAAATGGTAGCATATGAACAAATCTGGGAGAATTTTTTCTTAAATATGTCTCTGGGGAGCAACATTCAGGCTATTCAGTGGTTTAAATATTTTAGCTGTAGAGTCCTTTCTTCACCTGGCAGTGCTTACAGAAGCCTGGCCAGCAAAAGGCCCCTGAGGTACCCTCACTGTGCCCCAGGCTCTAGAGGGCACAGTCTAAAATCCACATTCTAAGGAAGAATATCTGGAATTGTGCAGAAAGTGATCATTTTCTCCTCACCTTAATTCTTGTCAGAGCTGTGCCGGAGTCCATACTGGAAGGTTTGAGAGAGTGAAATGAAGGAAGCTTGAATTTCATCATTGGCTTTTTGCTTGTTTGGATCTTTTGAAACTCTGCATTATTTGCCCTTGGAGAGGTTTTCTCTTTTATCAGTGGGTCATTGAAACAAACACACAAGCAGATGTGTCCACTTACTATTTTGGGGTGAAGATGTTCCATATTCCCACTCATGGTTTCACGAAAGTACCAACTAACTTGATTGACAAGAACCATATGCCAAATGGAATTTTTATGGCTTCCCAAGATGTCAAGTAAAGCAATAAATGTTGACATGTTTTGGTTGTCAAAAGTGGGAAGGACAGGTTGGAGACCTAATCACTTATTGTGAAAAAAGAAGTGAGATTTTAGAAGTCCAGGTCCTGACTGACCCCCAGAAGCCTACTTTTCTCAGCTGAGGACCCAAGAACCCAAGGACTCACAGGGCCCAAAGCCTGTCTGTTCTTCAAGGCGAACAGTTGATTCAGACAAAGGGAAGTCATGTGGGAGGACCTCCTCCCTGTAGAGCAGGACCAGTTCTAATTAACAGTCTCTACTTCACACCAGCCTGTTCTATATTAAATTTATGTGTGCTGTCTGCTCAGAATGTACTCAGGTGTAGTTTATACTGCAGGAATTGTAAAGCCGTTTGCTCAGCATAGCAATGTCTAAAGTATCTCTGTGAAGAAGTGTAACTGTGGCCACACTTCTGAGATCTGCTTTCATTTGGTAATAAAGCTGATACTTTGATTTTTTTTTTTTTACTTTTCCTGACTTTTCTCTAATAATTTGCAAGTTTGGGGTTTCTGAGTTGTCTTATAGGCATTCTCCAAAAACAGAATGACTCCCTCCCCTATGCAAAATTGGATTCAGTTGTCGAGACTGGTAATACCACACGCATACCAAGAGGATGCAAAAAGGACACAGTGAGGCTTTCTGGGGAGAGCAGGGTGGCTCCCAAGCAGGTCCAAAAATGGCTTCAGAGGGCAAGTAGGGGGTGATTGGCTTGACTTTTCCTGTGGTTAGGGGAGGGAGCTGGAGGATTCTTCACATAGGCAGGGGCTTGTGTGGTTTGGACTTCCTACCAGCACCAAGGGAGAGAGCACTCAGTCTTTCTCGTACTTTTTCCCAGGTGTGGGAAAAGCAGGGAGGAGGGAGTGCTGGGGCTCGAAAGCTGTTAGCAGGCAAACATCAAAAATGGAGTCAGACCTCAATTACATTAGTCTAGCATTCTACTTGAGTGATAGTCACATTTTAGGCACAGGTATTTTCCTTTGAGATATTGTGTAACTCAATCACTTAGGAAAACAAAATGTGTTTAAACAATATGCTAATAGCATTTGTGATCTTTCTCAGAATTCATTCTGTGCTGAGGAACCCATCGTGGGCCACGGTGGGTGCTTGAGCTCATTGTGTACAGAACATGCATACTGGTAACATGATGAGGGTCTCTGGGTATCAGAGATAGCATTAGATGATAAGGATGAGTGTGGTCCCTCTGTGTTTTAACCTTATCTTTATTTATTCATAAAACTCCATTCAAATGAGCTGGATTTGTTGCCTCTCTTTCTTCTACTCTCCTTCCAAGGTCTCTACTTCCCACCCCCACCCTATTGCCTGTATAGGGAATAGGAAGAGAAGTATTTTCTGTATGCTTGTGATATGGTTCTGTTGTCATAGTGGGGGCAATAAACAATCAGTCCTTTTCTAGCTAATGTCCTCCAAAGTAGAATCGGCTAACATCCAGCAACTTAAAATAGCAGGTCAACCCACTTAGTTAATTCAGGGTAGATTTTGTACTTCTGTGCACTTATTTCTTTTGAATGTTTTAGCAGAAAGTATCATGGCCAGATACTTTATATTTTATGGTATGCATCTGGAATTTTTTCCTTTGCTATGGTGGGTGAGCAGTAATCCTTATTTTATAATATTTCTAGGCAGAAATCAAAGCAGGATTTCTAAGCAGTGCTCTTTCTTGATCATTAGAATTTCTGAGTGTTGGCTGCTTCCCAAATTATTCCCTAAGGAAATCCTGACCCTTCCTTAGGTGCTTCATCAAATCACCTCTGAGTGGAGGGAGGTTAACAGTTTATTTAAGGGAGAAACTTGATTAGCTTATTAATTTTCATAAGAAGTTATCAGCCTATTGATGGCTTTTTAAAGTACATAAGCTTTTCCCCTGATTCAGCAAAAGAGAATAATTGCACTCCAGCCTCAGCCTGTTTTCTGGGACAGCTCTTACTAAAAGTTCATTTGGGAGAAATTATATACATAATGGATTCGCAGAAGATACGCAGTCTGTCTGTCAGGCTTGGTGATTCTCAGCCTCATCTATCAGGCCTTAATATAAAAAGGCAACATTGAATGTTTTAGGTTATCCTGAAATGAAATTCTTAGATATTATAACTTGCCCACATAAATTACTTTGCACATCAATAAGAAACCTTAACATATATGATGAATAAACAGAAGGAGAGAAAGTGTAATAAAAATAATATATATTTCAGTATATACATGCTGGGGCAGAACTCTTTAGGAAACATATTGAAACCATTTTCTAAAATAGTAAAATTCCATAAAAAAACAGAATAGGGGGTGCCTGGGTGGCTCAGTTGGTTAAGTGTCTGCCTTCGGCTCAGGTCATGATCCCAGGGTCCTGGGATGGAGCCCCGTGTTAGGCTCCCTGCTCAGCCCTGCTCAGTGGGAACCCTGCTTCTTCCCTCTGCTCTTCCCTGCCCCGCTCATACTCTCTCTCAAATAAATAAATGGAATCTTAAAAAAAAATAGTTATAAGGATATAAAAACATATGTATATATATACCTCCTCTCCTGACTTCATATTTTTTGTTTCCTATTTTCTCTTAGCTTGAGTTATGTTCTTAATTTTTAAATGCTTGTATTGATGCCTCAGATCCATCTCAAAATGAGATATCATATAAGTAAATAAATAGGGTAAATAAAGAGATTTGGGACCTCTGAACGCCTTTGAAATCCCAGAAGTACTTTAATGTTATTTGTAGGCATGAATAAAGTGGTGCTATACCCGATTAGTTCTGCCTTTGAAAATGAAGTGTCTCCAAATTCCCAAGTTGTTCCATAAATAAACCATTCTGCTTGCTTTCTAAATTTTGTTCCATCCTTGTTTTCAGCACTAAAAATAGGACATATCATTTTTCATCTTTGAAAATAAAAAAAAAAATCACCCAAACGTTTACACAAACATAAATAAGAATAGAAGTGAAAAACAATATTCAATCAAATTCTAAACACCCAAATTCTAATTTACTTACACATTATATCTTGTCTTTCTGTTTTTGTTTTTTGTTTTTTTTCCTGGCCTTTACCCATATGCCTAAGTAGTTTTGTGGGTTTTTTTTTTTTTAAGATTTTTTTTTTAAATTTATTTATTTGACAGAGAGAGACACAGCGAGAGAGGGAACACAAGCAAGGGGCGTGGGAGAGGGAGAAGCAGGCCTCCTGCTGAGCAGGAAGCCCGATGTGGGACTCGATCCCAGGATTCTGGGATCATGACCTGAGCCGAAGGCAGATGCTTAACTGACTGAGCCCCAGACGCTTAACCGACTGAGCCACCCAGGCGCCCCGGGTTTTTTTTTTTTTAAAAACATTTTATTTATTTATTTGACAGAGAGAGAATATAAGCAGGGGGAGCAGCTGAAGCAGACTCCCCACTGAGCAGGGAGCCCAACGTGGGGCTCGATCCAGAACCCCGGGATCATGACCTGAGCTGAAGGCAGACGCTTAACCAACTGAGCCACCCAGGCGCCCTGATATGCCTAAGTAGTTTTATATAAATTTCTGTGACTATAATTTACTTAATTTCTTCTCTGGAATTAAGGTACATTTATCCATAGTATTATAAATTCAGTTTCTTTCTTGGAGTTAAAGGTACATTTATCCATAAATGCTGTCTTATTGTAATCTAATTTTTTCTTTCATTTGGATTATTTTATTTTATTTGTTTATTTGTTTATTTATTTATTTATTTTGAGAGAGAGAGAGCACTCTCAAGAGCAGGGGGGAGGAGTAGAGGGAGAGAGAAAGAATCCTAAACAGGCTTCATGCCCAACATGGGGCCTGACCCTGACTCAGGGCCCCATCTCACAACCCGAGGTCATGACCTGAACCAAGATCAAGAGCCCAGAGCTTAACAGATTGAGCCACCCAGGCACCCCGCATTTGGATTATTTTAAATAAATTGATAGACCTGGAATTACTTGATCAAGAGGAGGAATGTATTTTTTGTCAGCATTGCCTTATGAAGGAGTTTTACAATAGCTGCTGTTGGACAATGAGCTTTTTAAAGTTTTTTTAAAGTTTTTTCCTTAAAATAGAATTCTTGAGCCCTCTGCTGGAAGCATTTAGTATTTGTATGAAGTAGTAGTATATGGGAGTTTTACAATTCCAATGTAAGGTTTTTTTAAAAGAAAACAACCTGGTAGCAAAAATATATGGTCTTTGTGGTTGATTTCAAGATAAAAAACAACTGGCCAAACAGAAGTTTTAAGAAGATTTATATTACAAGTAGGTATTCCATTTGAATAGAATAATGATGCAGACATTCAGATGAAGGACTGATTTGAATACATCGAATGCCCTCAGTTAATTTGTGAGTATTTTATTTCATTTGTATACTTCATAAAAAAATCCACTTATAGTTTATTCTCAAACTGAGAGCCACTAACTCATCAAATACTTAATGAGCACCTACCTGTTAAAAATTTACTAGGTGTTAGGGATGCACTGAAGTAAAAGAAATACACAGTGAGTGCTTTCTCAGAGTGGATTGAATAGTGGTTGGAAATGCCAGATCAACATACCACTGCATTTATTGGAAATGGATTATTAGGGGCCTGAATTATTTGTGTATGGAGCATAGTGAAGTACCTAAGGATGTTTGATGCTCCAAAAGTTATACTAGTTCTGATAGGAGAATGAATAATTGAGGCTTAGTACTTGGTAGAGTACTACCGAAAAAATAACAGATTAATTTGTATTTTACTTTGCAGGGAGAAAAAAATATATGGTAATTGAATAGATCTAGGCCCTGAAAAATCGATCGTAGCCATGCCTGGATCTGTCAGGGTAGAAACGATTTGGCAGAGCCCAAAGAATATAGCCACTGACCTTAGAGGGAACCAAGCCTGATTCCAGCATGTGACAATTTTAGAGAATTATCCATTGCATCCCACTATAAGTATCAACTCTGTGGTGGTTGCTGGGAAAAGTTACCATTTTCACTTCAAAATCCATGATTCCAAATCTCAGGTGGATACTCATCCTTGCCAGCAGTGCTAATTGGTTTCCAAGTAAATTTCTTTTTTCCTCTTCCTGGTAATTTTCTCATTTCTTCTCTCTTCTCAAACCCTGCCCTCTACCCCCATTACCCTACCTCCAGTACACATAGCACAAGAAAACTCACCTTCTGTTGTGCAGAAAGATGCAGACAAGGAGATCTGCATCTTTTCACCATCAAATCCCCAATCCCCTCTTTCTGTGCACTTGTTCTATGTATTCCTATCGTTTATGATGGAAGAGTTACCCTGTCAAAGTTAATCTCTCCATGTAAGCTCTGGACTGTACTCCCTCTGATCCTCTCAGGCTTCACTCCCCAAATCCTCATTTCTTTCTCTTCTGTCATCACTTTCTCCTTCTCCACTGGAACATTCTCACCAGCATATAAACATGCTCTATTGCTCATGTTTCAAAATCCCTTTCTTGTTCTTATATTCCCCTTCAGCCACCACTTATTTCTCTACTTGTCTTCACAGCAGAACTATGAAAAAAGTTGCATGAACTTACACTTACTCATTTTCACTCACTCTTCCACTCATGAAGAGTGGAAACTTCCAACATTCTACTGAAATTGTTTTTGACAGTCCCAGATATTACCAAGTCCATTAAATAATGTCACCATGACCTCTCAGCTTCATTCAATGCAGCCAACCTGGGTCTCCATGGAAGTCTTTTCTCTCTGGGCTTCTGTGACACCACACTCTGTGGGCTCTTACTATGTGCCCCTCAGGTTCCCTTCCCATCATTCCTTTCCAGATGTCTTTGCTTGCTCCTTCCCCTCTAAAGACTCTGAATTAATTCCTCATGTGTCAAGAACCTCCTGTTTCATCTAACTAGCTTCCTTTGTGATGTCATCTGGAGCCATGTTATTTTGTACAATATTATGCTATTGACTCCCAGATCAGGGATTGGAAAACTTTCTCTGTGTACGGTTGGATAGTAGAGAATTAGTCTTTGCAGGCCACATAAAGCACTGTTGCAACTACTCAACCCTGTGTTGTAGCATGAAAACAGCCAGAGACAAATATGTAAATAAATGAGCTATGTTCCAGTAAATGGAATGACTGATATTTAAATTTCATATCTTTTTCACATCACGTAGTATATCATAGGCATGCTTCATTGTATTGTGCTTCGCTTTGTTGCACTTTGTAGATACTGTTTTTTAAAATATTTTATTTATTTATTTATTAAAGAGAGAGAGACGTACATGTACATGAGTGGGGGGAGGGGCAGAGGGAGAGAGAGATCCTCAAGCAGACTCCATGCTGAGTGTGGAGCCCGATGTGGGTCCCAATCCCATGACCTTGAGATCATGACCTGAGCTGAAATCAAGAATCGAATGCTCAAATGACTGAGCCACCCAGGGACCCCTACAGACTGTGGTGTTTTTTTTTTTTACCAGTTGAAAGTTTGTGGGGAGTCTGTCCAGCAAGTCTCTTGGCACCATTTTCCGAATAGTATTTGCTTACTTTGTGTCTCTGTGTCACATTTTGATAATTCTTGTAACATTCCATACTTTTTCATGATTATTGTATTTGTTACAGTGATCTGTGATCAGTGATCTTTGTTGTTACGATTGTAATTGTTTTGGGGTGTCATGAACCACACACATATAATACCACAAACTTCATTGATAAATGTTGTATGTGTTCTGACTGTTCCACTGACTGGCCATTCCCTCTGTCTCTCTTATCTTTGGGTCTCTTTCTATTGAAATTAAGGCAGTTAATCTCCCCATGCTCTAAGTGTTCAGGTGGCAGGAAGAATCACAAGCTAGACATAATTAATCTTAGTGAGTAAGGCATGTTGAAAACCAAGACAGGCCAAAAGCTAGGCCTCTTGCACCAAACGATTAGCCAAGTTGTGAATTTCCTCTTGAAGGAAATTAAAAGTGCTACTCCAGTGAACAATACATGAATGATAAGAAAGCAAAACGACCTAATTGCTGATACGGAGAAGATTTTAGTGGTCTGGAGAGATGATCAGACCAGCTACAACACTTCCTTAAGCCAAAGCCTACTCCAGAGCAAGATCTTAACTCTCTTCAATTCTGTGAGGGTGGAGAGAAGTGAGGAAGCTGCAGAATAAAAGTTCAAAGCTAGCAGGGGTTGGTTCAAGAGGTTGAAGGAAAGAAGCTGTCTTCATAACATCGAAGTGCAAGGTGAAGCAGTAAGTACTGATGTAGATGCTGCAACAAGTTCTCCAGAATATCTAGCTTAGATAATTCATGAAGGCGGAAACACCAAACAACAGATATTCAATGTAGACGAAACAGTCTTGTGCCATCTAGGACTTTCATAGCTAGAGAGGAGAAGTCAGTGCCTGGCTTTAAGGCTTCGAAGAACAGGCTGACTCTCTTGTCAGGGGCTAATGCAGCTGGTGACCTTACATTGAAGCCAGTGTTCACTGACCATTCTGAAAATCCCAGGGCCCTTCAGAATGATGCTAAATCTACTCTTCCTGTGCTCAGCAACTGGGAACAAGAAAGGCTGGATGACAGCACATCTGTTTGCAACACAATTTCCCGAATATTTTAAGCCCACTGTTGAGATGTAATGCCCAGAAAAAAAGATTCCTTTCAAAATATGACTGCTCATTGACAACGCACCTGGTCACCCCAAGAGCTCCTCCAGTGCAGATGTGCAGTGAGATTAATGTTTGCATGCCTTCTAACACAACATCTAATCAAGTCTATTAGAAAAAATAAAATTAAATTTTTAAAAACGCAAGTAAAAATTTTTTTCTTAAACTGTTTTTAGCTCAAGGTCATATAAAAATATGTGATAGGAAGATTTGGTATGGGGCTTGTAGTTTGCCAACTAGACTGATGCCTTTCTGTCGACTTGATAACTCCATTCAGATGACTAATAAGCATCATAAACTTAACATATATTCCCAAATGCAACTCTTGATTCTTCCTCCAGACCTGTTTCTTCCTTTGTTTTACTGTAGTCATCAGTCACTCTGCAAGTCCACCTGGTTGGCTCAAACATAGACTCTGAGTACCACGCAACGAGGGAAATTGTTTGTCTTGTTGTCATAGCCTCAGTCCTCGGAAAGGTGCCTGGAATACTGTAGACACTCAGAAAAGGTTTGCTAATTGAATGGGTGAATTCCTTTGCCCTCAGTTTCTTCATTTGCCTCGTGGGGATATTTACCTTGCAGGAGTGAGGAGCGGGGAAGGGTGTAAGAAGGAAAGAAAACCTATGAAATTACCCCACAAGGGTACATAGTAGGTACATAGTAGGCAGTGTGTAAACACTGGAAATAGGGAGTTGTTATCTGTGAAGGAGATTTATTTGTTCATGGAATTGACAACAACAGTAATTAAAAAAGCAGCTACTTTTTTTTTTTTTTTTAATTCTTTTAAAACATGCCAGGTGTTAGTCTGAAAATTGTACCTGGGTTATCTCATTTTATCCTTATGTAGACTTTATGCAGGTAGGTAGTGGTCATCTCCTGTTTTTTATATAACAGTGCTAAAAACAAACGTGTCAATGACTTACCCACATTCCTACAATGGGCCCCACGGCCATATTATGCCTCCGTTCTTTATAAGCAAATACAAGGGATTTCCCAAATTAAATTGGATATTAATGATATTTTTCAGGGGAAAAAATATTTCACAGCTTCCTTCCATGAAATTAGGCATTCCCAGGCAAGTGCTTCTCTGGCATTCTGTGCCCACCACTATCTTAGCATGAATCACCCCACAGTGTAATCATTTTGTCAGGCTCTTTGTTTTTACTTGTGTTTGAGCACCTAGCAGTGACAAAGGGGTAGCCAACTATAAAGAAACAATGGAAGCAGCCCTATTCATTCTTTCAGAGGCCTAACCATTTCGGACATCAGTAGTTTTAAGTAATGTTTCTTTCTTGTTTGGTCATATTAGCGTTGTAACTAGCTCTGTATGGGGAAGCCCAGCTTCACTAATAAAGCTCTGTGGGATGAAACCTCCCATGTTCATCACACTTTAAAGAGCACTGGTTATAAAAGTAAGTCTTAATAATTAATTTGGCTTTTCTTATAACGTGTAATGACTTTCATGTTTCATTATATTTAATTGCTGGGACTGCTTCTTTCTCTTAGAAACTACCAAAAATTTGTTCTACTTTTTCAAATAATTAGGCCATATTTTTCTAGGTAATGTAAGTATGTATAATTTAGCTTTACATTTTATTAAATAATGTATTTTGTTAATTTAAACATACTGAAGAAAACTATGTTGGAATTGACTATCTGACAGAACTATTGATCTCAGAGCTTTGAAATGCCAGGATCAAGCTAATGGAGAAGGGGCCAAAAAAAAGGGGGGGGGGGGGCCTTGTTCATACAATATAAAAGGACCAACTCTTTTCATATGAAGAATTATTTCACAGGTTCAATGAAATGAATTGTCTCCAGCCAAGTACTCTGACAGCCCTCTGTGCCTACCACTCTTAGCATTAATTGTACCACAGCTTAATGATTCCATTTGATTTTTTTTTCTTCTGTCTCTACTCGAGCACCTAGCTGGAGTATGTCATCCATCATCCTGCTGCATGTCCTAGAATAAGAAAGGAAGAACCAGTTCTAGCAGCATCGATAGATGGGGACATCCTCAAAATTGTATTAATGGTCATACGTGAAATTTTTGCAAGGGAGGGCAGAATGTAGTTTCCCTTACCTGTTCTCAGATTTCTTCTTGGCATCTTAGAGAAGGTTATGCTTCTGTAACCTGTCTGGAACCTGAGAAATTTCAAATGAACCAAATGAGGATGTGTAAACGTGTGAAGAAAAATAATAGAATCTCAAAGTGATGTCCACACTTTTTTTACTAGGATATTTTTATTATTTTTTACCTCTGTGGTTTATAACATTCTTTAAAAATATCAGGAAAATCCAATCTGTTTTCCCTCTTTTCATATTCTAATACATGGAAAAGTTGATTTTTTTTTCAAATAAATTTAAGTTAAATTAGTATTTTTAAAGGTTGATATTGAGCTCTTTTAAAAATGTGTGTAAGTGTACTAGTATGTCTGGAAGAAAGCCACCTGACAAAATTTGTATCTTAAAGAATCAGTAATCAAATCACAGATTCATTCTATACCTCACCCAACCCAAAGGTTACCTTTATATAAACATATTATTAGAACTGTTATTGAAATGTCTTTTGTGTCCTTTTATTTAACTCCTTCAATTAGATAATCCTTGATAAGGATTAACATGTGACCAGGCTCCTCCGTAGAGGCTTTTGACATCTTTTCACATTTTCCTCAGGAACTGTATTTTTCAAGCCTGCGAATTTCTTTAGTAAGTAAATCTAGAGTGCTCTTGTAGCATGTTCACCAGCAATGAACATGAAAGAGGATGGACCAAGGTGCCGTAGGTAAAACTAAGGGACACACACATAACCCACTCAGGGCAAAAACACTTAGTTGCATGAGAAAGACCCAAATAATAGTTGGCATTTATCGCTGGTTTACCATAAATAGATTCTGTGCTAAGAGTCATGACCTGCACTCTGGTTGCCTACACAGTATCTGTTCCCTCTTTTTTCTTTATAGAAAATAACAATTTGATTTGGCACAATAGTGTATGTAACTGTAAAAATTCGATTTCCCAGGTTCTTTTCCAGCTACGGGTTTGGTTTTTGCCCTCTCTTTTCTTTATGCTTTGAATGCAAATGCAATGCCTGGAGGTATAGTAGCCACTTTGTGACCATGAAACCATGGGCTAAGATTGGCCAAATAGGAAAATACAAGAAGTCTGGTTTGTTGGCACTCCAAGCCGCCTAATCCATTTTGTGAGAAAAGTAAGTCCCATACTTGTTTAAAGCCATTTTGTTGACATACAGCCATACACAGTTGTAACGATACATACACATTTTCTCAGTCCTTAAGACCATCTTTTGATACAAATATTATTTTCATTGTATAGATGAGGACACTGAGGCATGTAGAATTGAATGGTTTTCCTGATCTCATTCTGCCAGCAAGTATCGGAGCCAGGATTTGAAATCAGGCAGTGTGACCTAGATCCCATGGACTTAGTTCACTATGGTAGTTGGGAGTCCAGGAGATTAATCCCAGGTGGAGGTTGGGGTGAGGGAAGATCTTGCAAAGCTTTGTATAGGTAATGAACTTAGAGTTACATCTTGAATGAGTAGGATTTTGAAATAGGGAGACTGACGAAGTCAGGAGGGCATTCAAGGAGAAAAGAGTACTGCTTCAGTGTGGAGAGCAGTGGGCTTTGGTTTTAGTAAAGGGACCATAGGTTGCACAATTGGAAATAAGTTTTAAAAAGTAGGTTGTGTGGGCACCTGGGTGGCTCAGTTGGTTAAGCACCTGCCTTCAGCTTGGGTCATGATCTCAGGGTCCAGGGATCAAGTCCCGCATTGGGCTCCCTGCTCAGCACGGTGTCCCCTTCTCCCTCTGCCCTTCCCCCCTGCTGGTGATCTCTCTCTCTCTCTCTCAAATAAATAAAAAATATTTTTTAAAAAAGTAGGTTGTGGCCATATCATGGTAGTTTCTTAATACAAGGACACAAATTTTGAGCTATATCCAGAAATTGGGGAGGTATGGTTTATGGAGAGCTACTGAATTCTAAACAGTATTGCTCAGATGGAGCACTTCAACAAAAATTTATGAACATTTCCCCAAATAATAGAGACATTTAGAAAGTAGAATTCATATGTTTTATTATCCTTACTTGAATTATTTTGTTCGTTCTCAAAAATAAACTTAAGGTGTCAGCAATAGGGCTACAATACCAGAGTAATTTAGAAAATAATTTTGCTTTAAACATAGGCGCCACCTGGTGGATAGGAAATCATTAGTCTAACGGCTTTGAAACAAAATCTAAATTGATGGCAGTTTCTCATAGCTAGATCTTATGATTCATATTCTGTCTATAAGAAGTCTCTTGAAAAGCTTTATGTAAATGATTTTATTTATGTGTCTTAAATATTTGATCATTTAAAAGTTATTTGCATTGTTGTATTCAATTTACATGATGATTTAGACATTCAAAATTGTAGTAATTTGCCATTTCACTATACTATACAGGAAAAAAAAAAAAAACAAACCAAAGAAACAAAGCATGAAAGCAAGAAAAATGTGCTCATTTATTCTTATCAATAGTATTAAGCCTATCTAATTTGCAGTTGTAGCAATGCTAGCCAGAGTCCTTATGCTTCTGTGTGCACGGTATATGTTTGGTGGAGATCTTAATTGTCTGGCTGTCACATGCTCAACTCCTTCAGGCTACCCCATCTACACATCTAGAAGTAAGTGACTTAAAAGTCTCGTAAGGAAGAAATGAAGAAGAAAGCTTTGAAGAACCAAGATACAAAATTTCCTAAAGATGCCAACACATCTGTTCATAAGGCAGGAAAAAAGGTCACACTGAGGGGCATCTGGGTGGTTCAGTCCGTTAAGCATCTGACTCTTGATTTTGGCTTGGGTCATGGTCTCAGGGTCGTGAGATTGAGCCCCGCGTCAGGCTCCATGCTGGGTGTGGAGCCTGCTTAAGATTCTCTCTTCTCTCTCTCTCCCTCTTCTTCTCTCTCTCTTTCTCAAAAAAAAAGGGAAAAAAATAAAAGGTCACGCTGAGACTTGCCATGGTTATTAAAGGCAGTCCCTACCAGTAGCTAATCCAAGAAGCAATGTAAAAGTTAGAGAGAAAATAAAGAGAAGAAAAAGAACAAGAAGACAGAATTAAGAGGGTGGATGCTTGGTGATGTGGGAGGAGGAGTGAAGAAGGAAACCCGGGGACCCACTGGGGATTGTGTGCTGCGTCAGGCTGACTCCACCCTCCCAGAGCCTGGCTGGGTGAGTCTGGGCTGAGGGGGATCGCCCATCTCATCATGCCTCCTCCACTCTCCTCTTTCAGTTTTGTGGCCCCATGTCCTGCCTGAGGGTATTGGGACCAGGAGTCCCAATCTCATTCCAGTTTGGAGGGCTTTCATTAGAGATTGTGCAAATTCAGCTCTCTGCTTCCAACACTGCTTAGATTAGTGGCTGGGGGGCACATCTGGACTGAGTTTTCAAGAGTGCCTCCTTCCAGGGGGCCAACTGGACCAACCTCATGACTGAATGCTGAGGTAAGAACTCTCACTGCTATCTTTAGAGACCACCACCCTCTGCTGCAGCTGCGGCTTTCACTTCTATTAAAAGTTTGTCAGACCACCCATGTCACCCTGACCATAGCCGCTAATGAGTTCTTATCCCCAGTTGATCAAAACGAGGACTGAGTCTCAGCATTTGGGGTAGGAGCCAGATGTGGACCTTAGTTCATGTGACCTAGCTTGCCACCAACTGCTGGAGAGGTTCCAGAATGAGATCGTCACCTCCCCAGCCAGCACTGTCTGGCTCCCCTCTTTCCAGGTCAGCATCCTGTATTCTGCCCTCCAGAGGTCAGGTGTGAGTGGATGACAGGGAGAAAATATTCCATCCACATGACCTGTCCACAAGAGGCATTCACACCCCCCACCAAGACTGCATCAAAATTCCTTCGTCCAATCTGAAGAAGCCCCGTCTCTGCTTCCACCCAAGCAGGTGAGCGACGTGGCCCTTCCCGTCGGTGGTCCTCAGTGACCCTTCCTCCCGTCTGTCCTGCTTGGAGTGCCGGACCAGATGTTGATGGGTACATGATTCTGAAAGGCCTAAATGTAACCAGCATGTGCTTTGCAGCACTTAAACTTAGCCGCCTTAGTTTTCCTCCGCAAACGGGTGAGTTTGCGATCCCCTCCTTCTGCAGAAGGCTATTTTCGGCCAGTTCTTCCAGGCGGGTGATGGGCGCATTCACCGTACTGGAAACTGTGAGGAGATCAAACCTTTCTTTGTATTCCTGCCCAAACACAAATTCTCTGGAAGAATATATTAGAACAACCAGTCACCGAAGATAACAGAGCTCAATCTGAAAGACTCCAGTGCAAGCAGGGCTTTGCCAACACTTGTTCTGTTTCCATAAGTGAGACCCAGCTTTCCTGGTATGGTTTGCTTTTTGTTTGTTTTCTCTCTCCTTTTGTCTCTCCCTCTCTCTCTCTCTCTTTTTTTTTCTTTCCAAACTATGTCCTTTCAGTGCACTTAGGGATTTCCTGTGCCAAAGCATCTTCTAGAAAAACTTATGTTATAATGAGAGAAGAAAAAACTACAGAACAAAAAACAAGAAACAAAGGCGAAAACAATCCTGGTCCGGGTATCTCCTGCGAGGGTTTCCCGGAGTGAGCCCTCTGGACGTGTTACACATGCTCTGGAATATTCATCTTCTCTGTCTGTGGTATCTGTCTTTGTGTTCGGCATTACCGAGCCTTGGAGGTTATCGTGAATGCCAGTTGTGTGAAATAAGCGCAACTGACAGGATTTAAAGGCTCAGACTAACCTTTCTAATCCATCTAGTCCCTGTTCTGTGCCTTAGGCCATGCCTCTTCTGCAAGAATATACTACATCCTTGCTTCTGTGAGGGGAGCTGCAGTAATTTCCTGAATGTCAGTCAAAGCCTCTCTCCTTGAGGAGCCAGGGAAATTCAGGTTTCTCCTTCTGACTAGATGGTCAAGGAGCTATAAAGAATTTTGCGAATGAGATGAGTGTTGGTGTTTTTGCCACATGTGCTTAACTTTTTCACTTCGTTAGTAGTTCAGAATGTAATTTATATAGGGGCACCTGGGTGGCTCAGTCGGTTAAGCATCATGTGCCTTTGGCTCATGTCATGATCCCGGGGTCCTGGGATAGAGCCCCGCATCAGGCTCCCTGCTCAGCGGGGAGCCTGCTTTCCCCTCTGCCTGCCACTTCCCCTGCTTGTGCTCTCTCTCTCTCTGACAAATAAATAAATAAAAATCTTAAAAATATATATATATAATTTATAATCCCTTTCCTAATCAATGAAAGTAATTCTGAATTTGAAAAATCCATCTAGAGATAAATTAATTCACCAATAATTTATTAAAATCAATTCATCATTATGGAGTGAAAGCTATGTGTTGGGCATTATTCTGCGTGCTGGGGGTATAGGATGGGCCAAGTCCCTGCCCTCCTGAATCTTCTATCCTGTGGGTGGAGAAACAGAAAATAATCACATAGATCAATATGCACAATGTCGAGAGGTGGTAAGTACTAGGAAGAATAAAGCAAAGAAAGGAGATAGGGAATGAGGGTGATGGGGAGTGAGGTACTGTTTTACCAAGGATGGCCAGACAAGGCCTCTCAAGCAAGAGGATATCTGAGCAGCGGTTTGAACAGAGGACATGAATGAGTGAGCCATGCTGGTATCTTGAGGAAGAGTGACCCAGGCAGAGAAAATAGCAGCTAGTTGTAGACATGAAGGTGCTCAGGGTATTCACAGAAACTTTTATGTTACAGTGAAGATTGGATTTCTTTTCAATGAGATACAAAGTCCCTGGAGAGGTCTGCATAAGGGAGTGACATAATTTCATTGATGCCTTTAAAAGATCATTTCGATTGGTATTATTAAAAACACTATGAGGGGGTGAAGGAGAAAGCAGTTAGACCAGTTAGGAGGCGATTCTAGGAAGACTGTGGCATAAACAAGAATGATAGTGATGACGGTAGTACTGAGTGGTGATTGGATTCTGGAACTATTTTGAAGGTAGAGCCAATAGGGGTTGCTGATGATTGCTGATGTGAGGTATAAGGAAAACAAGAGGAGTCAGGAATTGTCTGGGGTTGTAGCCTCAATAATCGGCAGTTGCTGTTTGCTGAGATGGTAGGATTGGGATAAGAGCAGGTTTGGTGGTTGGTAGAGAGGATCAAGAGATCAGTTTGGGGCATGTTCAGTTAGAGCTGCCCATTGGATATCCAAGTGGAGATAGGCAGTTGGAAATAAAAGTCTGGAGTTCAAAGGTGAGGTTGGGGCTAAAGAAAAAAAACCTGAGTGTAATGAGTAGTATAGGTAGTTTTAAAGTCATGGGATTACATGAGATCATCCATAGAATGAGCGGAGAGAGGAAAGGAGAGATCTGGGGACTGAGTTCTGGATGTCCCCAAAGCTTACCAGTTGGGAAGGTGATGGAGAGAGAGTGGTTAGTGAAGTAGAAGAAGCCATGAGAGGGAGTGCTATCACAGAGGCAAGGGAAGAGATTGTTCCAGCAGGAGGGACATCGACTTTGCTAACTGCTGTTGGCTTGAGTAAGATTAAATGTTGAGAAATGGCTATTGGATTTGGCCATTGGATTTGGAGGTCATTGGTGACCTTGATGAGAACATTTTTAGAGGAACATTAAGAACAAAACTCAAGGGGCGCCTGGGTGGCTCAGTTGGTTGAGCGACTGCCTTCTGCTCAGGTCATGATCCTGGAGTCCCGGGATCGAGTCCCACATCAGGCTCCCTGCTCAGCGGGGAGTCTGCTTCTCCCTCCGACCCTCCCCCCCTCATGCTCTCTCTCACTCTCTCAAATAAATAAATAAAATCTTTAAAAAAAAAAAAAAAGAACAAAACTCAATAGGAGTGGGTCCAGGGAGAACAGAGTAGAGCAAATAGTGGTGTTTTATGTGGACAACTTTCCTGAGAAACTTTGCTGTGAAGGAGGGCATGGAAGGAGCTCTGGGGTCAAGGGAGGGGATTTTTATTTCTTAAGATAGGAGCTATCAAGGAATATTTTTATGCTGATGGGAGCTATCAAGAGGAGAAAGAGAACAGATAACGCTGTGGGAAATGAGGGGACAATTGCTGGCGGAAGGGTTGAGATCTCCTGCACAAATGGAGTGTTGGGTAAAGCCAAATGTACTGATAGGTGGCTTGGTAGATTTGGTGGTGGGAGGCTTTAGAAGATCATGGGGTTAGAGTAAGGAGAGAAAGGAGGAGGGGGAGGCTTGAGGAGAAAGGAGTATGAGGGAAGAAGTAGAGTGAATTGATCACACCAAGGTTTCTCAGGCTTCCCTGTGCACCAGAACCACCAGGGGCCTTGTTATAACACTCGTTGCTGGGCCTCACCCTGAAAGTTTCTGATTCATTTTGGTCTGGGGAGACATCCAAGAATTTGCAATTGTGACAGATTCCCAGGTGATGCTGCTGCTGCTGGTCCCGAGACTGGACTTTGGGAACCACTGGGCTTGGGACAGCAGAGCATCCCTGAAGGCCTCCCTGTGCCCGGCGGTCATGCGTGTAGAGGGAATCCAATCAGCGTGGTCTTGTGTTTTTCTGCAGCCCCGTTCGGTGGCTCAGGAGCTGGCAACCGTAGGCACAAAGTTGGACTTCACCAGAAAAAAATGCACAACTGATATGACTGGTGTATTTGGGAAGCTCCACTTCTCTTGATGTCCTTGTAGTCTGAAAATGCTTTTTCTACATCTTCCATTTGAAATAGAAGGGAGTGGAGAATCTGAGATGGAGAAAAAAGAGAAACCAAAGTTTGTGGTGAAGTTTACTGTTGTAGGACTTAGAAATAAAATGGAGTAGTGGCGCCTCTGGTCTCCTCTTGAAAGGGGAAACATAAGCCCCCTTTTCCTAAAATATCTGCTAACCATGCTGTTTCTGTGATCTACAAAATTGTGAAATATACTTTGAAAAATAAAATCTGGTTCTTCTGGATTTTCTAAGATTACTTCCATCACACGCAGAATTTGGAGACTATTGTATTATTCTTTGCAAATGTTCATGTCCCCCTGCAAAAAATAAGTGGTTAAGTGCAGAGCCTTACACGCAGGAAGTGAGTTCTGGAAGTGACAACTCAGCTATTTGAGTGAGGGCCACAGCTCCATCAGAACACAAAAAAAAAGAACTGACTTCCATAATAAAGTATAGTATTAATTCACATCTCATATGTTAAGCAGCAATTTAAATGTGGTGGATTTGCATATTAAGCATTAATTTTTGAGTCACTGATAGTTTTCTTTTTATTAAAAAACAAAACAGATTTTGTTGGAGCCGGGCGTAATCCAGGATGTGCTAGCTGCTGGCAGTCACCTACAGCTGTTGGAGCTCCTCAATTTATGTTCCCACTATCTCATCCAGGTATGTGAGCTTGCGTCCTGCTACTGAGCCCTTCCTATCCCTTCGCCCTGTGGTCATTAGCTGTACCTGCTGCTCCCCGACCTGTGCCTAGACAGGAATAATGGAAGTAGGGGAGATGTGGCTTGCGATGGTAGAATCTCTCCAGGACATGGGCCGAGAGGCTCCCAAGGGGGCAGCTGCAGCTCTCCTGTCCTGTCCCAGGACCCCCAACCCAACCTCCCTGCCCATCCCAGGTCCTCGCTGCCCTGGGGCAGCAGAGTAACTCAGTGACCACACTCCTGGTTTATTGCTGGGGCCCCGGAAGATGACACTGGGAAGGATCTTCATTTGAAGCAATGTTGTCTGGCTGCAGGAATAACAGTCCCAAATGCACAAAAAAGTTGGATAGTCACTGAAGATTTCAGCAACAGTAGCTAATATATCACAAAGTCATATATAATGAAGTACCACATGAGCTTTTCATGCAAAAAGTGCTGGAAAAGGGGTAAGTGATCTGTGCATTCTTCCCCTGGTTTGCTGGGATGATCAGGAAGGGCTCTGGGAGGGGGAGGAAGAGAAAACGCCCATCCTCTGAGCACCAATGTTTCACGGTCAGTCCTCCTAACATCTTTGCACATTTTTATAGGTGAAAAGTCAGAGATTTAAAAGGTACCCAGCTTGCCTGAGGTGATAGAGCTGGTGAGTGATAGGCCTCTCTGATTCCGAAGACCATTTTTTCTTCTTGGATAAAAACTTTCTCATTCATTAGGAAGACACAGGACGTCTTAGGCAGATAGTATGGCTGTGAGGCTTTTATTTTAAGGAGTTAAGTACTGATTCCCTGTATTGGGAGCCTCTTATTTCCTCCACTGGCATGACTTTTTACTTGCATTTGTTACAACATTATAACAACAGTGAAAATACATTTTTAACAATGACAAATCCGTACAATTTAATTTTACTATCCTTGTGCATATGACATATTAGTAAGTATAAAAATCCTATTTGTTTTCCTGCCCCATTATTTTATTTTCTTCCTTGTCATTTTCTCTAATTCTAAATACAGCCATATTATTGACTTCTGTCACTCAGTAGGTCGTTTCTCAAGCTCTTTCTCATGTATCATCTTATTTCGTCTTCCTGGCAACCTTAGAAAATAAGAACCAATGCTTCCCTGCGAGATAGTATGAGGAGTGTCAGTCACATTCACCTGAGGAGCAGTTCAAACACAGTATATGAAAGTTTTATCATTATCTCTGCACATTTAATCTAATAGTAAATGTTTAACTATTATCATCTGATTTTCCTTTGTTTTCCCCTCAATATTGTTGGGTGGTATGGGAGAGCTGTTTTTAATCCCTTTCTGCAAGTAGCAAATGGAAATAACAAAGAAAGGTTACAAGACTTCAGAGGTGTGTGTTTGACTTGTGAAATTGAAGTTACTTTTATTTGACATTTTTACATCAAATATTGCAACTTGAGCCTTCAGCATCATCACCTGATTCACTTTTTCCATGGCAGGTAATATTCAATGATGTATGTTGCCAAACGTTTGGTTATAGTGCTCGTTATCGTGATTCATGTTAAAATGGTGTGTATTTACAGGTGTGTGTGTGTGTATGTGTGTTTACCTACACCTATAATTTCTATAAACAAGAATTGCAGATGAACATCAGAAGTTCATGGGTATTTTCCCCTATCCCATCAGATGAATTTGTTGAGATACCAAGTGACTTGTGTACTTTGGAACTTAATTTTTGCAGTTCATTATTTTGTTGAAGAAAAAATGTAGCCTGCATACAGATATATTTTGTGGACAGTTTGCTTATTATTAGCCTACTTGATCAGTGGTTGAAATTTTCACTTTCTTTTCTCCAATGTTTTCATTTTGTTCTTTCACGGAACTTTATTTTTCCTTTTTATCGACAATGTTGCAAGATGTCCAAATTGTGGAAGAAAACTTTGACTATAAGAGAATCAAGCCGGTGTGTATGTAGAAATCTTCATTATGTCTGTCTTTTGAAAATACATTCCCTTCCTCTCTTTTTTAGGATTGTAAAATTTCCAAACTGGGTTGGTCTGCTTTTATATTTCGATACAGTCTTGTAACTATATCTGTTTACAGTGTTTTGGTGTTATTGCTGACCTGATTCTTAATTTCATATGGGACCATTTTATTGGTTATATAAAAATGTGTTTTGTTAAAATGAAGAATCTTTAGTGCTTAAAATATACTTAGAAGTGCCCTATCAGGGCGCCTGGGTGGCTCAGTCGGTTGGGCGTCTGACTCTTGATTTCAGCTCAGGTCATGATCTCAGGGTCCTGGGATTGAGCCCCGAGTCGGGCTCCCTGCTCAGCAGGGGAGCCTGCTTCTCCCTCTGCCTCTGCCCCTGCTTGTGTGTTCTCTTTCTCACTCACTCTATCTCTCAAATAAATAAAATCTTTAAAAAAATTAAAAAGTAAAAAAAAATAAATAAATAAAAAGTTGTGCCCTATCAATCAAGGCTAGCATATTTTCCATTCTTGTTCAGTACTTTGTCCACCTAGGAGTTTGTGAAGGCATTCTCCCCTACTAAGATGTCTGGTCCTGTTTGTTATTCTCAAATTACCACTCTTTCTTTGGTTTTCTTCCAGAGTTGTAAAAGGTAGACCTCTGCTCTCATACCTCCTATTGTCCTCTGGCGCTCAATCATAGCTGAGGAGAACCCCTGGGTTGACACTCTCTGAGTCTCTGGGCCATCCTCTGTTACCTTGGCCTGAAACTCCTCTGCACAGGTGTAAATACTGGTGCCCCCCAGCAAAGGGAAGGGACACCTTGAGGCCACCGTGTGCTCTCTTTTTTCTTGCCTTTCCTCGGGGAGGCTGCTGAGAGCAGGGGCCTCAAACCGCAGGAGCAGTGCCCCTCTGTTAGCGAGGATAGCCACTGAATTAGCCTCCTACACTGTGGAGCCTTCACCTTATTCATTTGTAGTCCCCTGGCCCTCTGGATGGCAGGCCCTTGTGAACGCACAGATTCTCAGCACAGGTCGTATCCAATCAGTTACCAAGCTGAGTTGATTCTACCTCCCAAATACCTCTCAGACCTGATCCTTTTCTTCATCGCTAATGCTCTTACCCTTTTGGGGGGCTCTCATTGCTACTGGCTATAGATTGTAGTGAGTTCCTCATATCCTCCTGAGGGGTCTGCTTGTTTCTAGTCTTTCTCCATGCCAAACCATAGTCCCCAGAGCCTTTGTTATCTTTCTCAGGGTAGGGAAATAGCATTTGTCGAGGGCCTCTCCATACCAAGCGTTTTGGACGGTGATTCTCATTTTCCCTCTGCTAAGGAACCCCTTAAAGCAGGTGAGTATTCTTTCCTTTTTACAGATGGAGAAACTTAAGTTCAGAACTAGGCTGTTGATCCAGTGGAAATACCAAAGAGCTCCCCTGATGACCATTCTGGAGCATCCTTTGCCTCATCTTTGAGGCCATGCTTGTTCCTCCCCAGCCTCCTCTGCAGGCTTAGTGCCTTTCCTAGCCCACTGTGCTCTGGCCTCTAAGGTGACCTTTCATTCTGGGACTTGCCACATTAGGGGAGAAGGCTAGGTGGCAGGCAGGACCTCTCAGTCCCCTTCAGATTGTACCAAGGAGCAGAAGTTGGGAAAACATCACACACGCACACACACAGCCCTCCCCCACCCTCTCCTCTGCTGATGCACCTGTCATAAGATGAGTGGAGCTGGCCACTGGACTTTGTGTCGTATGCCCTGAAAGTGATGCATTAGGAGATACACGCTTTGCTGAAAATGTCTTTTTTTGTAGTTAGCTTTCAAAAAAAAACAAAAACTTTTTACATTTCGTACCACTTCTCCCAAATAGCAAATAGTATATCCTATTGTTTAATTAGCAAGTGGTTTTTGCTTGTTTGCCGAGTATCAGCCTTTAGTATGATATGCAATTTAAATATGTTGACAAGAAAGAACGGTCATGTACACTTTCTAAATAAGGCCACGCAAGTGGTGACTAAACTCCTCTGGAAAGAACACGCAGTATCTCTTCCTAGGCAGCAGGTGGCAGTGTGAATCCACCAGAATTAAGTAGTTAATTTAAAGCAAAAAATCAGAAAAAATGAGAAGAAAAATTATTTATTTTGCTATATATTAGTCTTCTGACCTAATCAGTAAAAAAGTCATTATTCACACCACACTGGGCAATATGCACTGTAATTTTTAACAAATAATAGGAAACTGTTAATGTGTTCACAGGAAATACAGTTTTGTCTTGGGCTGCCGTGGTCATTTATCACTGCACTTTGTGAAATCACTCATTTGTTCTAATTTGAATGTAAATGACTCTAAGGTTTTACAAATAAGGTGACAGACTCACATAAATGTAATTGCAGGGTTCATCTCCCTCTTTTTATATATCACTCATTAGGTTATGAATTAAATACATCGTATTAAACCAGGGGCATGTCCAATGATGATATTGTAATGGCAAATTACTCTGTGCTATTAGAGGTGTATTTTTTATTCATGGACATTAATTTGTCATTAAGCGGCATTAGTTTAGCACTTTTATGTGAAAGACGTGACCTGAAAGAGGAGACGTGCTGCTGTGATGGGAGAGGGAAGGGACATGCGCGCTCTAGGTAGAGCGTTTTATCACCGCAAGGAAAACAGAGGAGCATTTGTTTTATTATTTTTTTTTCATTTGTTTTATTTCCTGCTTTTATAAGTGTAAAAGATCATTTCACCAGATTGAAGGCGTTGTTCTGCTTACGGTGTGCACCTTTGGATCATCTAGTAAAGCAAAGCCAAAATTCTTACTCTGAATCATTCCGAAGCTGAGACCATACCCGAGTGGGAGAGAGCCAGCATCTTCCCGCCCTAAATCTCCGTCCTCTGTGACTGATGCTTATTAGTCATCCCTTGTCTTCATTTAGTTTTACACTAAATGGGCTACTGTGAGAATTAAGTCATTTTTCTCTCTTCAGTGAAGGTACAAAGGCTTAAAGAATGTTATTCTCTCATGAGGGTAGTAGGAAGAATTCTGGATATTTTGTTCCTTTTTTTTTTTTTTCCATGAATGGCGATTTTACTGTTCTTTTTCTAAGAATATATTTTTTCCACTTCCAATTTTTGAGAAACACCAGATCCTTGAAATAGCTTTCCAGAAGCTGCAAGTATCCAACTGCTGTTTTTGCATCCATTTCCTCATGGGTTGATGTGGTTGGAGAATGTCTTACTGACCTCGATACGGCAGGGTTCTTGAAGGCCGCTACCAGGCCTAACTCCTGTGTGTGTCTTCCTTCCCTTCTCATCTTTCATACTGAACCCAGTATGTGTATTTGTCAGCTTGGGCGGCCATACCAAAGTGCCCCAGGCTGGGTGATTTAAACAAAAGACATTTATTTCTCTCAGTGCTGGACGCTGCAAGTCCCAAGTCAGGTTCTGGTGAGAGCCCTCTTCCCCGCTTGCCAATGGCCTCCTTGCTGTGTCCTTCCATGGCACAGAGACAGCAGGCTCGCTGGTGTCTCTTCACAAAGGACACTAATCCTGTCACGTGAGCCCCACCCTCATCCACTCTTCTAACTTACCTCCCAAAGGCCACATCTTCAGATACCGTCACATGGAGACTTCGAGCTTCAACACAGGAATTTTGGAGGGACACAGGTCAGTTCACCGCAGTATATATTGAGGGAATGAATGTGCATCCCATTCAGTAATTTTGTCCTGCCTGTTCAATATTGAAATTTTATATTATGAGAGGAAAATACATTAATAAGTCAGTCTTTCATTAGTTTTACTCATTGAACACATTTTCGCAAGCTGAAAATACTTTCTGTGGGGATTGCATTTGGCATGGAGGATCTTGCATATTTTACAGTATTATAATAGGGTTGTCATTTTTTAACTAAGTAATACTACAATGACTTATAGAAGGTTATCTCTTCCAAACAATGTATTATTATAATTTTAATGATTAAATTAACAGTATCTCCTAAATATATAATATACAGTGGGTGTTCTGAATAGAGTCATTTATCTTCAAGGTTGAGAAGAAGTTAGAACTCACGTTCATTTTTCTCCAACACTGAGCTATTTTTTTCCACATTAGATAAGACAGATGATTGTATCAACATATATATTTAATATGCCTCTGATCAAATACACGAACCACATGCTGCTTCATTGTTCACCAGAGCTGATACTCTTGTATTTGGAGAAAGTTGGGGTACAAAGTTTGGAAAATGTATTACAAATGGTTTCATCTTCTGGATATTTTTTAAATCGGTGAAAATGATCAGAAAGGGTGGAAATATATTAGTCCCAGTTAATCATAGCTAACTACTGATTATTTGTGCTAATCAAGAGTGTTTGCTATCTGGCACAGAATATCATATTTGCCAAATATCATTTATATTTGGCTTTAATATATATCCTAATGTCTTTTAGTAGCCATTTTAGGATCCTAGTTAATTTTTTCATATGCTATTAGGTTGACTTTTATTCCCTAAGTCCATACCAAAGGATGTCAGTAGTAACAGCCCGGAGGCATGCTGGCTGGCCAGGGAAGTCATTTTGGCATTTTAATTTATTATGTGGATAATCTGAGGTTGACTCTATCATCCTTGTTTGTAAGTTTTTAACGAGAAAAAAGATTGTCTTGAAGGATTTTTCTAATGCTAGTAATTTTTATTCTAAGTTAACTATCGCTAGCTGGGCCAGTGTCCTGGGATCCAGCCCTGCATCTGGCTTCCTGCTCAGCTGGGAGCCTGCTTCTCCCTCTGCCCCTGCTCGTGCTTTCTCTCTGTCAAATAAATAAATAAAATCTTAAAAAAAAAATTAATTAATTAAAATTACTTCCAGCATATTTTTCTCAAAAGTAAAGTATTTCCAATGTTTTATTAATGCCAGAGTTCAGAATCAATGCACAAAGCAAACAAATATCAATCTCATTTAATTCTATTTTTGATACTTGGAAATTAGGGGCATAACAAGAAAATCTGGGTTTCGTTTGAGATAGTCATCCTCCCACCCACCCTCCACCTGCAGATCTTCCTACCCATAGTTAAGTGTCTGCCCTTTTCTTTAAGGCTAAACAGGCTTTCTGCTCCTTACTCTATCAGGTACCTTCTGTGTTTCCCATGGTTTCAATGTCCCCTTCTCCACTGGCTCCTTCCTTTCGTTTTTAAAATAGGATCAATAAGATGGGAGAAACTTTTCTTCCTCTCTCAGTATCGCAACCCTCTTCCATTCACTACCAAACTCTGATCAGGGCCTGCACTTCCTTATCTTCCATTCATTCTTCAATCCTATTGAACTCAATGCTCTGCCTCATTACTCCTCAACAGCTATCCAACAAAGGTCCCAAAGCCGCCTAATTATCAAACACAGTGGGCTCCTTGTGGTGTCTTAATGTGACTGCTCTCCAGCATTTCCACACTGGGAGCTCCACTCTCTGCTACAGTTTTCTTTTCTCAAGACTCTCTCCTAATTCTTCTTTTCATTCAGATCCTATATAAGCTCTCCTTTGAGCAGCTCCTTGACTCTCCCTCCGGGCACAGTGGCTCCACGCTGGTGTGCTTTGCTTACCATTCTCTCTTTCATCCACATGCGGAGGGCTACTCTATTGCAGTCTCCTCTCCTGAGCGCCGGACCTCTGTGCTCAGCGAACATTTGCACTTGGCCTCCCACACGCGCTTCATATTTCTCTGTACCCAGTTTCACACACCTGCTTCTCCTCCCCATCTTTGTTAGGGACCTATCATCCTGACAGTAACCCAAACTGGAAACCCTGGTATAATCTTACACAGCTCCATGAATCCTACTAAATTTTATTAGGTTAGCTTCTTAAATAGCTGTTAAAGATGCCTTGTTTTTGAAATCTTCGTTATCACTGACATCAGTCACGTCTGGATTATCTTTCTGGCATATTCCTACAACAGCTCAGCTGTGCCCCCTGCCTGTTATCTAATGATAATCAATACCTTGCTGTACAATCTAAGTTACTTTTATGGCCCACAAAACAATTTATTTTCCTAAAACCCAAGCTGGATCCCTATCTCCTGGTTACTCAATAGGTTTCCAACCTTGTTCTTTTTCTTCTTCTTTTTTTTTTTTTTTAAGATTTTATTTATTTGACAGAGAGAGACACAACGAGAGAGGGAACACAAGCAGGGGGAGTGGGAGAGGGAGAAGCAGGCTTCCCGCTGAGCAGGGAGCCCGACTCGGGGCTCGATCCCAGGACCCCAAGATCACGACCTGAGCTGAAGACAGACGCTTAATGACTGAGCCAACCAGGCGCCCCGTTCTTTTTCTTTCTTGTCTCCTTAATGTGTTCTATTCTTACTGTACCCAAGAACAGCATGTTTTATCATCTCTGGGCTAACTGCCTAATCAGCATTTCCTCTTGGATATGCCAGGGCACACGAGCTTTCTGAGTGTGAACCCAAGCCAGAAACCCAGGAGTCATCCTAAAATCATCCATCTCCTTGTGCCCCACATACGCTGTCACCAACTCCACCTCTTTAATTTTCTTAAACACACTTTTTTAGAGCAGTTTTAGGTTTCCAACAAAATTGAGAGGAAGATACAGACATTTCCTGTTACTACCTCTGTCCCCGCATATGCATAACCACCCTCATTATCAACATTCCCCACCAAAGTGGTACATTTGCTATCATTGATGAACCTACATTGGTACATCCCTATCACCCAGAGTTCTCTGTTTCCATTATATTGTTCACTCCTGGTGTTATCCATTCTGTGGGTTTGGACACATGTATAATGAAATGTATCTGCCATTATAGTATCATGCAGAGTAGTCTTACTCCCCTAAAATTTTTCTGTACTCTGCTTATTCATCCCTCCCTTCTCCACCTCAACCCCTGGCAACCACTGATCTTTTTACTGTCTATATAGTTTTGCCTTTCCCAAAATGTTGTATAGTTGGAATCATACAGAATGTAGCTTTTTCAGATTGGCTTTTTTTGCTTACCAATATGCATTTAAATGTCCTCTGTGGCTTTTCGTGACTTGATAGCTCATTTCTTTCTTTTTTTTTTAAAGATTGTATTTATTATTTATTTATTTATTTATTTATTTATTTATTTATTTATTTTAGAGAGAGGGAGCACAAGTGGGGGGAGGAGCAGAGGGGAAGGAATTGGGAGGGGGAGAGAATCTCAAGCAGACACCGCACTGAGCATGGAGTCCACCGTGGGGCTTGATCTCAGGACCCTGACGTCATGACTTCAGCAGAAACCAAGAGTCTGATGCTTAACTGACTGAGCCACCCAGGTGCTCTGATAGCTCATTTCTTTTTATCACTGAATAATACTCCATTACCTGGATGTACCTCAGTTTATTTATCCCTTCACCTACTGAAAGACTCTTTGGTTGCTTCCAAGTTTAAGCAATTATGAATAAAGCTGCTATGAACATTCGTGTACAGGTTTTTGTATGAGCCCCCTTAATTTTAAATCTCTCTCATTCTTTCTCTTTCATTTACTAGTATTGCTATCTTAATTTGAACTTTCATTATTTCCTGGACTAAAGAAACTTCCTGCTACCCAACAAACCTGCCTTTACTCTTGCTGCACTCTGGTATCTCCTTCAAACTTCTGTTTGATTGATTTGTAAAAAAAAATAACCTGATTATGTCGCAGTCGTGCATAAAATCATTTATTAGTCAGTGGTTCATCACAGCCTTAGGATAAGGTTTATTCCTCCTAATTTGACACGCAGGTCCCATCTTTATTATGAGACTTCCTATCTCTTTAGCCTTTTCTTGTTTTAAACAATTTACTACCCATGTGCGATGCTAGTCATTATGAACTTCATGCATTTCTCTGTACCTTAAACTCTTTTTATGAAGCCTCTTTCTCCATGGATTATTCTTCCTTCGTTTTGTCACCTTATGAATTCCTCTTTAAGTACTTTGCTCATATGTTATCTCCTCTTCCAGAGTTGCCTGGTCAATCCACCTAGTTGAGTCAAATTTCTCTCATTTTCATTCATTATGAGTAGTCTTCCAGCGTGCTGATCACACCATATTGTTTGTGCTGATTTACTTATCTACCTCCCCATGATATAAGTTCATGTCCCAGAGTTATGTGACCTTGGGCAAGCTACTTAACTGTTTTGCCCCCACTCCTCATCTGTAAAATATAGATATGGTATCCAATATACAATCTACCTCTTGGGATGTTGGAGGATTCAATGAGATAATGCATCTAAAGTATCCTACCTGCAGTAGGCGCCCTAGAAACTAGAACCAATAGAATGGAATGCTTCACTTGTAAATTCCTCTATTAGTTCTACCGTTATCTTCTTACCTGTTTCCCTCACTCTTATCTTCCTTCATTCCTGGAAATGTCACAACTTTACTACCTATCTTCAATTGACAACATATTGGACAAGTCTGTTCCTGAAAATTTTGAAAATAATCACCATTCTGTAAAAGGTATTTTTTTTCTTTCAGCCACTTCTCTTTGATTTTGTAGAAGGGCATGCATTGTTTTAGGAAAAAAAAGTTGCAAATAATTTAAATGAACCATCAGCTTTCTCCTTGCCTCTGAATTGTGAAAACAGCACGCTGAAATTGTACTTTAATAAAATCAATGCTTTTAAAAGCAGCACATTACATTGGTATTAATGCTTTGTAGCTAGAGCAGTTTTGTTTTATTGTTTCTCCTGCCCTTCCCGTAAATAAAACATCTTGCCCCTTTCTCATATACAGAATCCAAGAAAAAAAATGGAAAAAATCCTTCATTTCTAGATTAGTGCATAGTAGCAGCTTAAAAACCCATGTTTGTTTGCAATTCTTCTACATGTGCCGTGAAAGCTCCCCGTGATAGGGACATCTTATAGTGTAGTTGCATGGTGTCCTGAGATCTCCTGAATAGGGAAAATGAAAGCAGTGCGTTTGTTTAAAAGAAGAAAAATGTAAATTATTCCTTACTAGGAAACTGCTATTCACATGCCCACCTCCCTCCAGCTGTCTTTCCTTCCTGTACTTCTCCCTCAGCCCTTTCTCATTCTCTATCCACAAATGTCCTTTAGAGCCGTTTCCAGCCTTTTCCCACATTGGGGGATGTGTGCTCAGGTCCTGGGAAAATGATTGCTTGTCTGTATCATTAATTCAGTTCTGGGTACTCTGGCATTAGCCCCATACCTTCAGTATAATGTTTGCTCACTTCCAAGGCTGGGATGAGGAACTAGGAATTAGTTCTGCTGCAAGAATATACATACCTACATATTACATACATACATACATACATATATATGTATGAGTTATTACATATGTAGAATCATTCCTTTCTTTACTCAAATACTCAAATGCATGCTATGTATTAGTGATTCTTAAACTTGGCCATATGTGGGATCACCTGAATGGCTGGTTACAATGGACTCCTGGCCCCACCACCAGAGTTTCTGATTCAGGAGGTCTGGCGGGGAGACTGGGAATGTGCGTTCTAACAAGTTCCCAACTGAATGTGATGTTACCGGTCTGGGACCACAGTCTGAGGATCACTCCTTTGGATGCTGTTGCACATGTCACATCAATTACGTGCCCAGTAAATCGCTGCTCTTTGGATTTCAAAAGCATCGTCATATTTAGATAAAGTCAAACTGGTCCTAGTTTGTACTTACAAAATATCGATGTTATGTATCCTTCACAGCGTCCAAAATATAAAAAGTCAAAACAGTGCAGATTTGAAACAAACGAACAATAAAAAACCTTCCAATCCTCATTTTTATGGATAATAATGACTAAGTCTATGTGGATAACTGGCAGATTGTCAAAAGTCTGCAGAATTGAGCTAACTTTCACCACTCTGATTTCATGTACCAGAGCTAAGTAAGGAAATAGATCATAATTACTTCTATGTTGTTCTTCAAAAAAAGTTGATTGTTACTGAAATTTTCATTGTAAAGCCCTACTTGCACAGATAGACTATTTTCAATTAAAGAAAGAAAAGTATGTTACATTAAGTTCCTCTCTAGTCCATAATTCAGTGGTAATTGCTTGATGTGCTGAGCCAGCTTTAGGAAACTTTGCGATAGCATTTTGTAGCGCATGGTGATGGGGGCTGGAATTATTAGTTGTTGATGTGGCCATGTCTCTGTGCTTCCTTCCTGGATTTCCAGCTTACTACAGACTTTCCCAAGGAACAATATAAAATTATTCATGAGCCTTGGATATTATGCATACAACTGATTATGAAAATGTATTGGTAACCTAATTGTGGAATTCCTCTGTTATACACCACAAATATATTTAAATAGGGCTTCAAAGACTCCAAGAATTAGAGCACGTTGAGGTTTTTTTTCCCTTGTAGTTTTTTCAATTGCTGCTAATATTTTGTTTTAGTTGAATCAGAATGTATCACATACATATTTATATAAATATAAGAATATATGGTTGCATATAGTTGTCCAGATACATGTTAATGTTTATATACAAATATACTTCTATCTCTCTGTATATTTATGCAGAGATAAAAATAAGACATACCAGATAAAAAAAAATACCTGCTTTTACGGTATTTTACGGTATTTTACGGTATCACAAGTAATCTGGGCTGCATTGTCAATGAATTGCTCATTTTTCCTCTCATAAAAATTAACTTTACCCCATTGACCCTGACGTAAAATATTATAGAGAAAACTCACAGATCCCTTCGCATACATGATATCCATGCTAATTTTTTTTTTCCTACATGATTCATCCCAAGGCTATTAAAATGTTTGGGTTTTGTTTATTTGGTTATTTGTTTCAACATGTTCCAAAGGCCAGCCCTTCCCCGCACACCCACAACAAAGCCCTTCGTGCTGCTTCCTCAACTCCTGGAGTATCGTCCTTCCCTGCAGCACCAGGTTCTGTGATCAAGTAATACCTTGATTTAGAACTAGGCTGTAATCCAAATAGGAAACAGGTAAGCTCACAACTGGGTATGGTGCCTTGGATATTAATGGCCTGGCTCAGCAGAGGAATTTCTAAAGCTGGCTACACTTTTTTTGCCTTAATTATGCATTCATTAAAAGCTTTTATACCCAACAGAATAAAGTAAATATTTTTTGATCTCCATAGTATGCTCCCAGACTGTAGATTTGCACAGCAGGGTCTTGATAATCTGAATAAATTGTATTTCCCCAAGGAGTTTATCTTTCAAAGAAGGTCATAAAGAAATGTAGCTCTTCCATCCTTAGATTTCTTCATGTGCCTTTTCTGTTATGGGTAATATAGAACATGGGAACCAGAGTATATTTTGGTAATACATATTTGGTGATGGTCCAGTATAATGTCTCAATCTGTTCTCCTTTATCTCTGGTGAAGTCTTTCTTAAATACCAAAGAAATGAATGATTTTACATGACCACTATGATTCTTTGCTGATACTTGTAGAAAAATTAAGACCACATTAGACATTCGAGTGTTTTCTTCCCTTCACCCAGGGAATAAAATTTTTGGAATATGTAAAGCTACGGTTTAAGCACTGTTAATAGCATTTTAAAAAGAGTACAGTAATAACAGGATAGCTACTGTATGTTGAGCATCCTCTAGGTGGAAGACATTTGACCTGTACTTTTGGGAGTCCTTACAACAGGTCACTTTGCCATTTTTTAGTTGAGAAAATTAGACTCAGAGAGGTTAGCCATTTGCTGAGGCCATCCAGATGAGTCAGCCTCAAATCACGGGCTTTTTCCACACCTCCCAACTTAAGATGCAACCAGTTCCTTGTCACTGCAACTTAAGACCTAGTAAAAGAGACAGGGAAAAGATAAAATTATAAACCCAAACAAATATGCACAACCAGTTGTGCTTATAATTTTTCTGAGTCATAAAGAGTAAGATGGCAAAACACCTGATATTGACGGATAGCCTGAAAATAACATATGATTGTGAAAAGTTTAGGCAATAAATTTTCTCTTTTGGGGCTGCCATATTTATCTCCAGGGTCCTGGGATCGAGCCCCACGTCGGGCTCCCTGCTCGGCGGGAAGCCTGCTTCTCCCTCTCCCTCTGCTGCTCCCCTGCTGCCTGTGCTCTCTCACTGGCTCTCTCTCAAATAAATAAATAAAATCTTTTTTAAAAGTCTTAATTATTTAAATATTAAAATATTTCATAAATGTATTCAATATTTAATAAAATATTTAAAATATAAATATTTTAAGGAGCAGGAGAATGTATGTTTTATTGTAAGCTAAGAAATGAAAGCAGCAAGAGTTGAATTTTTAAAGGTCTGACATTCTTTCTTACCTACCCACTATGCATCAATCAAAATTAAGTAGCTGTAAAGACAGAGAGGAAGATCTAAAGTACAGATACAGTCTATACCTTTATGCACAGCTGGGGAGAAAAGTATGTAACCACGGCAAAGGGTTAAACAAATGATAGGAGTAGCTCCTGTGATTAGAAGTAAGAAGAGGGGACAGTCCCTCCAACTAGAATGGGCTGGCTTGCTGGCTTTCTTAGGAAGTGGAATCCGATCTTGGCTGTCCCTCCCTTCTGTACCTTCCCACCTCAGAAGGGGAAAAGCATATATAATACAGAACTTCCCTTTTCTTACAAAAAACTTTTTATTTTTATTTTTTTAAAGATTTTTATTTATTTGAGGGAAAGAGAGAGAGAGTGAGCGAGAAAGAGAAAGCACAAGTGGTGGGGGGTGGGGAGCGGCGAGCAGCAGAGGGAGAGGGAGAAGCAGACTCCCCGCTGAGCAGGGAGCCCGATGTGGGGCTCGTTCCCAGGACCCACGATTCACTGTAGAAGCTGGGCCGGATGCCTCTGACATCACAAGTGGGCTTTCCACCATATTTATCAGTTATATGAAAAACCTGATGTGTGGTTTACATCAGGAGAGAATTACTTATGCTCAGATCAAATATTTGAGAGCACCTTTCTTAGTTAATTGTAGGAGATCTGTTTATTTGCCCAACTGTAAAATCATACCTATAAAAAACTGTCATTTCCTCTTTCCATTTGAAGAAATGGATGTGCTTTTTAAAAAATGGGTTGCGGGGTGCCTGGGTGGCTCAGTCAGTTGGGCGTCTGCCTTCGGCTCAGGTCATGGTCCCAGGGTCCTGGGATCGAGCCTCGCACTGGGCTCCCCACTCGGCAGGAAGCCTGCTTCTCCCTCTCCCATCCCCCCGCTTGTGTTCCCTCTCTCTCTTTGTGTGTCTCTCTCTGTCAAATAAATAAATAAAATCTTTTAAAAAAATGGGTTGCTTTTTAAAATTCATAATCCAACAAATATTTTCCAGTTACAATCTATGGTAAAGGCATTATGACTGGCCTTGTACAGGATACAAAAATCATAAGATGCAAACCTATTTTTACTAGTTTACTAGAAACATTTTTACTGGTTGGAAGATATGTGCATGAATAGCTTAGAGACAAGTTAGTTGGTATATTACAGGAGACTTGAAGTAGGAAGCATTAGGATTCAGCCAGTGACAAAGGGCTTCATATTTATTATATCTGACTTGGTACTTGGTCTGTATAAGAAGCCAACACAATGTTTTAATTTAACTTGTAGTTAATATTGCTAAAAATCAAACCATACTAGTTTTATATGCAGAGTGGGTATATCAAGCTATTTGGGTTAGATTTGGGAGTAATTTTTTTTTTTTTAATTCTTGACTTCCATAACAAGGGTGGCTTTTCATTTCAGGGGTTCTCAAAATATGATGTAATGTCAACATTTTATAATAAAACATCGAATTTCAAGTATGCTATTACATGATGGTCATAGAAACTGCTATGTCGCCTGATCATCTTTTTTTTTAATATATATTTTTATTATGTTATGTTAATCACCATACATTACATCATTAGTTTTTGATGTAGTGTTCCATGATTCGTTGTTTGCATATAACACCCAAATGCTCCATGCAGAACGTGCCCTCCTTAATACCCATCACCAAGCTGACCCATCCCAAGGGAGTTCAGCAATAGGCTTCAATCTGCTCAGAATTGTTAAATAAAGAAAATCTTGTATGAACTTTGGTTACTAATTATTAGTATTTGCTTATTTGAGATAGAGAGACAGACTTGCTAATACAACAGCCAATCGCTATGCTACAGATGAGGAGAGGCCCACCAGGGGACATCAGGAAGGCTGATACTCATCATTCTCTTGCTTGGGAAGAGCGGTGGAAGGACCATGGGGACTACCCACAGCCCCCAGACTGTCCTCCTTCCTCCCACCCCCCCGTAGACCTCTGTAGACCACACAGAAAGACTGAATTTGGGGAATATATAAGGTTTAAGAATTATTGCACTTGAAACACTAGTGTTTATTCCATAGCTAGCATAGTTTTGGGGACATATTTTATGGCTCTTCTTCTGTTATTTAACTTGTCATCCACACTATAAGAAACAAATAGAAGGGAAGAGAGAAGCCAAATAGCCCTAAACCAAAGGAAAATAAATACTATTTTAAAAGATTCCCCAAAGAACAACAATGTATACACCATAATTCTGAATAGAAACTAAATTTCAAGTGAGAAGCAGTGTGACTGAAATGAAACCTTTTTAGAAAAATAGAAAAGATTGTCCTTTTACTCAAGAGAGTTTCTTGTTGCTGAGCTGTAATTTCCATTCAAAATCACTGCCTCTACCTGGGTGCTTGGATTTTGAAGTCATAGAATGTAGGAGAATGGTGACAATCTCATAATTAGGACAAAGTATCATTTGCAAAGGTACTTTGATCTGAATGGCCAATTGATGGAGGAAATAATTCTCTCTTGGACCAAAAAAGAGATTTTGGGTGGATTGCAGTATTTTTTTTTTCTCAGCAGAGCTGTTACATTGTGCTCATCTATTAACACTTTCAACTCCAGTCATGATGACCAGTTTTTCCACTTGGAAAACTGAATGGCCACTGGCTTTGCCTTTGTGTGTATGCGTAGGAAGGACAGAAACAGAAGGGACGTGAGGGAGGCCAATGAGATATGAAAAATAGGCTGATTTGAATGATGTTCAGAATTGGATAGATATGTTGGAAAGACATGGCATGTTCTGTTTTGCTTGGTTTTAAGTAAACAGAAAAAGCTCATGGACATTGTTTCATGTGTGTTCACCACCTGTTCCCTGCTAGATACCAAGGGCACAATGCAATCCTTGGCACAGGGAGCTTAGATTTAGTAGAGGGAGGATGATCTACAATCAAAGGACACTTAGAGAGACAAGTGCTGTGTTAGAAATATGCAGAGGGTGGGGTGGTGGCACAAAGAAGGAAGTGGTCAGTTCTGCCTGAACCAGGGAAGCTGAAAAGAAGAAATGGGTACATTCATTCAACAAGTGTGGCTTGAGCCCCTACCATGTGCCTAGCATTGTTTTAGGCACCAGGGATAAAGCAGTGAATAAAATAGGTCCTTCCTCTCATAGAACGTACTTCTTGGGGCTTCGGGGACAAACACATTATAACTAAGTATTAGGCAGGTAAATGCAGAAGATAATTACAGATAGCGATGAGCACCTAAATCAAATCAAATGGAGTAATGTGATGGAGGATAACAGGGAGAGGAACAGATCAGGAAACAGCTGTAATGTTATAGTTCCCTAGAAGAGGGGGGCACGGAATAGCCTCAGGAAGACGGGGGGAGCACCTGGTTGGTCAGGAGGTAGAAGGAACGAGGGGAAAGCATGGGCAGGAAGCCTTTATTGTGGCTTCTGCAGGAAAGGCAAGACAAAGCAGGGTAGGCAGGCTTATGATTGTCTAGTTTGAATACTTCAGTCAGGCTCTGGGACATATGGGTTGTCTGTGATTGTCCAGTACTCGGCCCTGGGATGATTAGGAATATTCCTAGGGGAATATTGCCTCTTGGGGTATAAGAGCCAGATACAAGGTGCACTCTTGAGCAAGTTGTTCGCTATCTCTAAAAGCTGACTATTCCTGGGAGGGGCAGTCTCTCCCTAGTCAGCGACACCCCAAATGCCAGAGCATCAAGAATACTAAAATGAGAAAATGCAATTAATTCACTTCCCCACCCCACCCTTTGCGAACATCTGCTCTTCTTTGAGCTATCAGCTCCATGTGGCTTCTCAGAGAAGACTTTACTAACTTTCCACTCCAGGTCAAATCGCCCATTATGGGCATTTACAGCCCTATATTCTACCCTTTGTAGCCTTTACCTCAATTATAATTTTTCATTTATTTGTAATATGTTTTGCTCTTCCAATAGAGCATACACTCTGTGAGGTCTGGAACTTGCCTATTTTTCCTCATCATTATATTGCCAATGCCTGATGTGGTCCTAGTACATGATGTGAAACGTGTAGCCCATTGAAATGGCTGAAGCCAAGCCAGGTGGGATTATTACCCTTTAGGTTAAGAAGGTCATCAGGAGCCAGAGGAATGTTGAAAAAGAAAAGCAAAGCTGGCGGCATCACAATTCCAGACTTCCAGCTCTACTACAAAGCTGTCATCATCAAGACAGTATGGTACTGGCACAAAAACAGGCACATAGATCAATGGAACAGAATAGAGAGCCCAGAAATGGACCCTCAACTCTATGGTCAACTAATCTTTGACAAAGCAGGAAAGAATGTCCAATGGAAAAAAGACAGTCTCTTCAACAAATGGTGTTGGGAAAATTGGACAGCCACATGCAGAAGAATGAAACTGGACCATTTCCTTACACCACACACAAAAATAGATTCCAAATGGTTGAAAGACCTCAATGTGAGACAGGAGTCCATCAAAATCCTAAAGGAGAACACAGGCAGCAACCTCTTCGACCTCAGCCGCAGCAACTTCTTCCTAGAAACATCGCCAAAGGCAAGGGAAGCAAGGGCAAAAATGAACTATTGGGACTTCATCAAGACAAAAAGCTTTTGCAAAGCAAAGGAAACAGTCAACAAAACCAAAAGACAACTGACAGAATGGGAGAAGATATTTGCAAATGACATATCAGATAAAGGGCTAGTATCCAAAATCTATAAAGAACTCATCAAACTCAACATGAAAAGAACAAAGAATCCAATCAAGAAATGGGCAGAAGACATGAACAGACATTTTTCCAAAGAAGACATCCAATGGCCAACAGACACATGAAAAAGAGCTCAATATCGCTCAGCATCAGGGAAATCCAAATCAAAACCTCAATGAGATACCACCTCACACCAGTCAGAATGGCTAAAATTAACAAGTCAGGAAATGACAGATGTTGGCGGGGATGCGGAGAAAGGGGAACCCTCCTACACTGTTGGTGGGAATGCAAGCTGGTGCAGCCACTCTGGAAAACAGTATGGAGGTTCCTCAACAAGTTGAAAATAGAGCTACCATATGATCCAGCAATTGCACTACTGGGTATTTACCCCAAAGATACAAAAGTAGGGATCCGAAAGGGTACGTGCACCCCGATGTTTATAGCAGCAATGTCCACAATAGCCAAACTGTGGAAAGAGCCAAGATGTCCATCAACAGATGAATGGATAAAGAAGAGGTGGTATATATATACAATGGAATATTATGCAGCCATCAAAAGGAATGAGATCTTGCCATTTGGAACGACGTGGATGGAACTGGAGGGTATTATGCTGAGCGAAATAAGTCAAACAGAGAAAGACATGTATCATGTGACCTCACTGATATGAGGAATTCTTCATCTCAGGAAACAAACTGAGGGTTGCTGGAGTGGGGGTTGGGGTGGGAGGGATGGGGTGACTGGGTGATGGACACTGGGGAGGGTATGTGCTCTGGTAAGCGCTGTGAATTGTGCAAGACTGTCGAATCTCAGATCTGTACCTCTGAAACAAATAATGCAATATATGTTAAGAAAGAAAAAAAAAAAGAAGAATGTAGCAGGAGGGGAAGAATGAAGTGGGGGAAATCGGAGGGATAGATGAACCATGAGAGACGATGGACTCTGAAAAACAAACTGAGGGTTCTAGAGGGGAGAGGGGTGGGAGGATGGGTTAGCCTGGTGATGGGTATTGAGGAGGGCACGTTCTGCATGGAGCACTGGGTGTTATGTACAAACAATGAATCATGGAACACTATATCTAAAACTAATGATGTAATGTATGGGGATTAACATAACAATAAAAAAATTAAAAAAAAAAAAGAAGGTTATCAGCGTGTGGATCATGGAAGGCTATGTGGTTTTACTGAGTTTGACTTTTAACCATAAGCAAATGGAAGCTCACTAATGGTTTTTTTCTGTCTCTCTCTTTTTTTTTAAATTGAAGTATAGTTGACACATAGTGTTACATTAGTTTCAGGTGTACAACATAGTGATTCAACAAGTCTGTGGTATACTGTGCTCATCACAGATTTAGCCACCATCTGTCATCATAAACACTGTTAACAATACCATTGACTCTATTCCCTCTGCTGTACATTTTAGCTCTGTGACTTATTCATGCTATAACCAGAATCCTAAAACCCCCACTCCCCTTCCGCTATTTTGCCCATCATCTTACCCCTCTTCCCTCTGGCAAGCATCAGATTGTTGTCTGCATTTATGGGTCTGTTTCTGCTTTTTGTTTGCTTATTCATTTGTTTTGGTTTTAGATTCCACATAGAAGTGAAATCATATGGTATTTGTGTCTGTTGGATTTGTTTCACTTAGCGTAACACCCTCTAGGTCATCCATGTTGCTGCAAATGGTAGGATCTCATTTTTTTATTTACAGAGAATAATATTTCTGTGTGTGTGTGTGTGTGTGTGTACCACATCTTCTTTATCCATTCATGATTGTTTCCATATTTTGGATATTGTAAATAATGCTGCAATAAACAGAGGGATGTATATATCTTTTCAAATTAGTATTTTCTGGGTTTTTTGGGGGGGTGGTTAATAAATACCCAGTAGTGGGATTACTGGATCATATGATATATATATAATATCTCTACCTTTACTTTTTTGAGGAACCTCCATACTGTTTTCCACAGTGGTTGCACCAATTTACATTCCCACCAGCAGTGCACAAGTGTTCCCTTTTCTCTACATCCTTGCCAATACTTGTTATTTCTTGTCTTTTTGATAATAGCGATTCTGACTGGTGTGAGGTGATGTCTCATTGTGGTTTTGATTTGCATTTCCCAGATGACTAGTGATGTTAACATCTTTTCTTGTGACTGTTGGCCATCTGTATGTCTTTTTGGGGAAAAATGTCTATTCAGGTCTCCTATCCATTTTAAAATCAGATTATTAGGGTTTTCTTTTTTTGTTTTCAGTTGTGTAAGTTCTTTATATATTTTGGATATTAGCCCCTTATCATATATATCGTTTGCACATATCTTCTCTTCAGTGGGTTGCCTTTTCATTTTGTTGATGGTTTCCTTCACTGTGTGAACTCTTTTTATTTTGGTGTAGTCCCAACACTTTATTTTTGGTTTTGTTTCCTTTGCCTGAGAAGACATACCTAGAAAACTATTGCAGAGGTCAATGTCAAAGAAATTACTGCCTATGTTTTCTTTTAAGAGTTTTATGCTTTCCTGTCTCCAGTTTGGATCTTTAATCCATTTTGAGTTTACTTTTGTGTGTGGTATAAGAAAGTGGTTCAGTTTCACTCTTTTGCATGTAGCTGTCCAGTTTTACCAACATTATTTATTGAAGAGACTGTCTTTTCTCCATTGTATATTCTTGCCTCCTTTGTCATAGATTAATTCATCATATAAGTGTGAGTTTATTTTAGGGCTCTTTATTCTGTTTAATTGATCTCTATGTCTGTTTTTGTGCCAGTACTATCCTGTTTTGATTGCTATAGCTTTGTGTAGTATATCTTGAATCCCTCCAGCTTTGTTCTTAAGAGTGCTTTTGCTGCTTGAAGTCCTTTGTAGTTCCCCATAAATGTTAGTATTATTTGTTCTAGTTCTGTGGAAACCCCAGTTGGTATTTGGTAGGGATTGCATTGCATCTGTTAGATTGCTTTAGGTAGTAGGGGTTTTTAGATTTTATTTATTTATTTGTCAGAAAGAGAGAGAGAGGGTACAAGCAGGGGGAGTGGGAGAGGGAGAAGCCGGCTTCATGCTGAGAAAGGAGCCTGATGTGGGACTCCATCCCAGGACCCTGGGATCATGACCTGAGCTGAAGGCAGTTGCTTAATTGACTGAGCCACCCAGACATCCCTGGGTAGTAGGGGCATTTTAACAACATTAATTCTTCCACTTCATGAGCATGGAATATCTTTCCATTTGTTTGTGTTGTCTTCAATTTCTTCAGTGTTTTATAGTTGTACAGGTCTCTCACCTCCTTGGTCAAGTTTATTCCTAGGTATTTTATTCTTTTTGGTACAATTATAAATGGAATTGTTTTCTTAATTTTCTTTCTGCTACTTTGTTATTACTGTATAGAAACATAATTGATTTCTGTATATTAATTTTGTGTCTTGCAACTTCACTGAATTCATTTGTTACTTCTAGTAGTTTTTTGGTGGAATTTTTAGAGTTTTCTATGTATGGTATCATGCCATCTGCAAATATAGTGAAAGTTTCAGTTTTTCCTTACCAATTTGGATGACTTTTATTTCCTTCTCTTTTCTGATTTCCATGCCTAGGACTTCAGTACTATGTTGAATAAAAGTGGCAAGAGTGTACATTCTTGTCTTGCTCCTGATTTTAGAAGAAAACTCTCAATTTTTCACCACCGTGTATGATGTTAGCTGTGGGTTTATCATATATGGCCTTTATTATGTTGAGGTATGATCTCTCTAAACCCACTTTGTTGAGTTTTTATCATGAATGGATGTTGAACTTTGTCAAATGTTTGTTCTTCATCTGTTGAGATGATCATATGATTTTTATCCTTTGTTTTGTTGATGTGTGGTGTATCATGTTTATTGATTTGTGGATTTTGAACCATCCTTGCATTCCCAGAATAAATCACACTTGATTGTGGTAAATTATCCTTTTAATGTATTGTTGAATGTGGTTTGCTAATATTTCATTGAGGATCTTTGCATCTATGTTCATCTGGGATATTATTGGCCTGTAGTTCTCTTTTTTTTTTTGTAGTGCCCTTGTCTAATTTTCCTATCAGGACAATGCTGGCCTTGTAGAATATATTTGAAAGCTTTCCTTCCTCTTCTATTTTTTGGAATAGTCTGTGGAGAATAGATATTAACTCTTCTTTAAATGTTTGGTAGAATTTCTCTGTGAAGCTGTCTGGTCCTGGACTTTTGTTTGTTATGAGTTTTTTGATTACCAGTTCAATTTCTGTACTAGTAATTGGTGTGTTGAGAGTTTCTATTACTTCCTGATTGAGTTTTGGGAGATTTTATGTTTCTAGGAATTTATTCGTTTCTTCTGGTTTGTCCAATTTGTTGGTATATAATTTTTTGTGATAGACTCTTATAATCCTTTATATTTCTGTGGTGTCAGTTGTTACATCTCTTTTGTTTCTTACTTATTTTGTCCTCTCTCTTTTTTTCTTGATGAATCTGGGTATAGGTTTATCAATATTATTTATCTTTACAAATAACCAGCTGCTGGTTTCATTGATATTTTCTAATGGTTTTTTTTAATCTCTATTTCATTTATTTCTGCTCCAATATTTATTATTTTCTTACTTCTACTAACCTTGGGCTTTGTTCTTGTTTTCTGGCTTTTTTAGGTGTAAGGTTAGATTGTTTATTTGAGATTTTTCTTGTTTCTTGAGGTAGGCCTTGTTTGTGAGTTTTTAACAGGTGATCAATATGGTCAGATTCTTGTAAAAAGAGAGGTTTGAGAATTTGATACTGGAGGTAGAAATGTTAATTCAGGACTCTGCTGTAGGAAGTCTGGATAGGAGATGATGAGGAACAGAGTAAGAACTGCTAAAAGAGGAAGAGCAAACAGGATTTGGTGAATGACTGGTTAAGAGGGAGGAATATGGGCCACCTTTTGAGATCCTGATGTGGATGGTTGGATGTAGTCATCCAACCACATCCCTATCCATTCCATTCTGTGGAATATCCAAGAGAAGATGTCCTCTTACAAGTAGTTGGGAAAATGAATTCAAAGCCAAGAGAGGTTTGGACTGCTTATATAGATGAGGAAGTCATTAACGTGTGATCAGTTTACAACTCAATTGTATATTTTTTACTTTGGCCATCCTTCTTTTCCCTGACTTAATGATACAGGTTATTTATTACTTTGATATCTAAAGGGATCACATTCTTCATTTTCACCTCCTTGCATCAGTGTTGAATCAAAGTTTATGGATGCCAAACAACAATGCTCAAATATACTTTATAATTCCTTATCCACCAAATGTACTGTCTACTTTTCATGTGCCAAGTTGTGTGTGGTAAGAGCCTTTCATTCATTATCCCCCTGACCACCCTGTGAGCTGGTTGAACTCTCCATTTTGTGATTGAGGAACAATGGGAGAGGTTCAGTGATTGACCAAGGTCATGGACAATGGTAAGTATTAGGGCTGGATTTGAACTAGGTTGACTTGATTGTATGTACGGCCTTTGCTCTTCACCAATGTGGGTTGCCTCCAAGTGCCTATGGCTGCTGATGGTTTTTTCTGTCCCTGAATACAATTATTCTTTTTTTTTCTCTATAAATAAAAAAGATCTTTTGAAAAAAAATCTAGAATATGTATATGAAAACATTAATAGTGATTATCTTTGCATGGTGAAATATGAATGGTTTTTGTTTTCTTTTCCATACTTTTCCTAAATTTTATGGAATAAACATTTATTACTTTTTATAACTGGAAACATAATGGCACTATTTTTATAACAGTGATTATTTTCTTCCATGCACAGTATTATAGGTGGGCATTTAATGTAATTTAACCATTGCTTCCCACCTCCCCACATCACATTTATGAGAATCTTTAAAAGCAGCATTATTGGTATTATTTTGCTTACACATGGTCTTAGCCAAAAGGACAAGAAGTGATGATTTTGCTTAAAGCTCACAAAGCGCCGACAAGAGGAATGCATGTTGTGGCATCCTGACCTCACTGAAGATGGTTTATCTTTTTTCCCTGATCTCCCTGCTTTATACAGTTTAACTACTGAGGTGCTAAGTATGCATGGCAAAGGGAGTGGAAACCTTAGACATGTATAGAAAGCACTAGAGATTTGGGGAAATTATGGTGTTTGGTTTTTTTTTTTTTTTTTTAAGATTTTATTTATTTATTTGGGGGTGGGGAGAGGCAGAGGGACAAGGAGAGAGAGAGTCTTAAGCAGGCTCCACACCTGTTTCTTGGGGCTCAATCTCACAACCCTGAGATCATGACCTGAGCCCAAACCAAGCGTCAGACACTCAACTGACTGAGCCACCCAGGTGCTCCGGGAAATTATGTTTTTAAGTAGAAGAGAAGAGAAATGAAAAGGTAAAGATAGGGAGTAGACTTTTAGCTGATGTTTCTCTTGTACACGAATATATGTCTTAGTTCAGTTCCCTTTTGCTGTTCAGACAGATGCTGACACTTGTCCATTTAGCTTCTTAGTTCTCTACTAATATGAAATACTTTGTTAGTTTGCATTTGGGGGTTATATAAAATTAGACCCTTAGGAAATGAAAACATTTCAGGACTGGGGAAGCGGGCATTCAATGACTACCTTCAAAAGAAACGCAGCAGAAAAGAACCACAATTAAGGTAAATTAATTCTCGGGTTCTCCGTAGTTCTGAATCAGCCTGCTTTTAAGCTGCAGGCATCTAATCGAATAGGAAATAAAGATGCTTAATAAAGAATATTTGATTGCTACTACATAATTCATTCCCAAACTTGTAGTTGTATATACTTTTTGGCAGGAGAACAAGTGAGTGTAAAAACCTTTTTGCTGGGCTCCGCCTGTCCACCTTTAACTTTGCTGAGCTTAGCTGTTTCTGCTTCTGCACATGGTAGCCTCTCCGTGCAGTGCTGCTGGGCACGGCCTCAGGACCTTGAACCATGCCTTGGACATGTGCCTGGGGTATTTGAAAGGCATTGACACCACCCTGACTTCGCCCATCATGCTTCTGGGGGCCTGCAGAGTGATTTACCAGGATGCCAAAATTATATTCAGGACCCTGAGCAGTTAAACTTGCTTCATAGATGTACTGACCAGAAAGAACATTCATCCCTAGAAATTGGTCCTAAAGTCCTTTATGGAAACAAGGGTGACATGTTCTGTACTCCCAGAATAAAATTTACCAACCCTAAAAAGTAAGATTTGAAGAACAAGTTTAAACATTATTTGAAATAATTGGCGCTAGAGTTAAAATCTTCAGTATTCCTTTGATAAAATCTGCTGAATGGGAAGCCAGGATATTTTGATTGAGTGGCTGTGAGTGGACTCTTAGATGTTTGAGTTGTATTGGATTTTAGTGGTCATCTGTAGTAAACTTCATTTTAAAGATAAGTATGTACTCCTTTTCGATTGTGTTGGCAAATAGAGCTATTAGGAGCCAGAATCTTATGCTGATTCGTCATCTAACTTGACTCCTGTTAGAATATAATTAAAGCATCATCTCCCATCCAAAGAAATAGAATCTAAAGTAAAAAAATATTAATAATAAATCAGGTAGCCATGATGAGGATGCAACTGTTACTCAAAGAGCTGTTTTTACAATTTCTTTATTAACATTTTATTCAATAGAACAGCACATAATGGGAGCCACATATGTCATTCTAAATTTTCTAGTAGCTGCATTTAAAAAAAGTAAAAAGAGGGGTGCGTGGGTGGCTCAGTCAGTTAAGTGTCTGCCTTCAGCTCAGGTCACGATCCGAGGGTCCTGGGATCGAGTCCCATATCAGGCTCCCTGCTCAGTGGGGAGTCTGCTTCTCCCTCTGCCACTCCCCGTGCTTGTGCTCTCTCTCTCTCTGTCAAATAAAACCTTAAAAAAAGTAAAAAGAAACAGGTGAAATTAATTATAATTACATATTTAACCTGCTATATCCAGAAGACTATCATTTTAACATATAATCAATATAAAATTATTAACGAGATATTTTACATTCTGTTTTTCTTCTTCCTGGCATTTGGTGTATCTTTAACACTTATAGCATCTCTCAAATCAGACTAGCCATATTTTAAGTGCTCAGTAGCCACCTGTGGCTAGGGGCTACCCATGCTGGACAGTACAGATTTAGAACCTATTCCTTTAGACTTTCAAATATTCTAGAAACAAATACATTCAAATAGAATATCAGTATTTTAGAAAGAGTTCTTAATATTCTTGGATAACTGGAAAAGGTGAAAATATGTTGAAAATTACTTAAATAGATCAGTGAATTAGCTATCTGATGGTATTCTGCACTCCTTAAGCTAGTGGAAAATACTGCTCACATATTAAAATTTTCAAGTTAAAAATGGGGGGAAAAGATACAAATGTAGTGATCCGAAGGGATATGTGCACCCCAATGTTTATAGCAGCAATGTCCACAATAGCCAAACTATGGAAAGAGCCAAGATGTCCATCAACAGATGAATGGATAAAGAAGATGTGGTATATATATACAATGCAATATTATGCAGCCATTTAAAAAACCATGGAATCTTGCCATTTGCAACACCGTGGATGGAACTAGAGGGTATTATGCTAAACGGAAATAAGCCAGTCAGAGAAAGACAAGTATCATATGATCTCACTGATATGAGGAATTCTTAATCTCAGGAAACAAACTGAGGGTGGCTGCAGAAGGGGGAGGTGGGAGGGATGGGGTGGCTGGGTGATAGACATTGGGGAGGGTATGTGCTATGGTGAGTGCTGAGTAAGACTGATGAATCACAGACCTGTACCTCTGAAACAAATAATACATTATATGTTAAAAAAAAAAAAGAAGAAGAAGAAGAAGATAGTAGGAAGGGAAAAATGAAGGGAGGGAAATCAGAGGGGGAGATGAACCATGAGAGACTATGGACTCTGAGAAACAAACTGAGGGTTTTAGAAGGGAAGGGGATGGTTAGCCTGGTGATGGGTACTAAGGAGGGCACATATTGAATGGAGCACTGGGTGTTATATGCAAACAATGAATCATGGAACACTACATCAAAAACTAATGATGTAATGTATGGTGACTAACATAACATAATAAAATCTAAAAAAAAAATAAGAATAAAAATGGGAAACAGGACTTTCATTCTACTTGAAATAGGTAAGTTTTCTATCATCAGGCCTGTGTGCCCACTGTGATTCTTGCAGAATTAAAGAAAGTTTCCACAGGAGTCATGGCTCTCTGGGTGCATTATTTTAGAGCCATGGCTATGAACTTGAGAACTGGTAGAGACAGGGAAAATCCCCCCAAAATGAGCATTGCTACAGGAACTCTTTGAATAAGAAGGAAAGATTGTCATTGGTTGTCTGAATGTTTGAGGCTAACAAAAAATAAAGAACAATTATAAATTGCTCATCTTAGGTAGGTTCAATATAGAATTATTCAGGACAGGAATCTTTTCTGTGAGATTCCTTCATTTCCTGAGACCTTACGTGTAAAAAAATCTGTGTTTTAATTTCAAGTCAGGATGGGTTGTCTTTACTTGAAGACATAGTTCATTTGAAGTTTTGGAAAAAGTAGAGTCAGTCTGCCTTCATATAGTTTGTGTCATCTAATCACGACTCCTACTTTACCTGAACTCACATTTTCTGTAGTCGAACAAACTTCTCGCCTGAGAGCTGTAAAATATGGAAAGGATAGAAAAATCAATTTTCTTCATTGGTAAAATTTTCTTGAAAAGTTGCAAAGTAACATTTCAGTCAGTGAAATCAGAAACTCCTTTCAATTCCTTTATTAAAATGTCTTTAGGGCACCTGGGTGGCTCAGTCAGTTAAGTGTCTACCTTCAGTTCAGGTCATGATCCCAGGGTCCTGGGATTGAGTCCCACATTGGGCTCCCTGCTCAGTGGGGAGCCTGCTTCTCCCTCTGCCCCTCCCCCACTTGTGCTCTCTCGCTCCCTCTCTCAAAAATAAATTAAAAAATTAAAAAAATAAGATGTCTTTAAATACATGTGTTTTAAGAGGGGCAAAGTAAGGAGAAATGATGAATTCTAGAACATGCAGTTCTCTGCCAGAGTCTCATAATTAAGAGATTTTTTTTTTTTTAACATTATCAGTGGAGTCCCATTTCCCCCACTCCTGTCATACAAACCTTAGTGAGTCAGTCTGAATTTCTTGCCTGCTCTTTCTTGGATTAATTTCTAAGAGATCTTTTTTCCCCCCATTTTTATTTTTTTGGCACCCAGGAATTAAATAGCTTTAATTACTTGGATCTGTACAGACTTGCTGACCTCTTTAACCTCACTTTGCTGGAGAAGGCAGTGATCGATTTCTTAGTGAAACATCTCTCTGAGCTCCTGAAGAGTCGCCCAGAAGACGTTCTAACGCTTCCTTATTGTCTGCTCCAGGAGGTTCTGAAGAGCGACCGCCTGACCTCCCTGAGTGAAGAGCAGATCTGGCAGGTAAGGGCGCTCTGCATGGGTCTTCTTTTGGCAGGGAAAAGGCACAGAATGGTTAAAAGTTGAACAGTTGAGGAGCAATGATAACTATTTTGTCTGGTTTGGTTCTCCTCAGAGTCGAAGTCAGAAGTCATGCTCCCTTGATGGGCAAGTGATTGGAGAACACCAGCCCTTGAGGGTCGGAGGCCTCAGCCTCTGCTCAGCTTAACTCGGGCTGTCACAGGTGTGGTTTCTCAGACCCTTGCTGGGGCTTCCCAAAACCCTAAGTGGGGGGGTTACATCAGAAAGAGTCAAGAATTTCTTTCTCCCAATAGATAGTTTCTTAAACTGAACATGAGAAAAATGGATTGTCAAGTGCCATATATGCATATTATTTAAGACCAATGGAATCAGAATAGATTCTGAAACATTTCTTTGTTGCAGCTGAGAGCAGCTGGGACCTTAAACGAAATGAAGCTCTTCTTGCACAGCAGTGGAAAAATCTCCCTCTTTAGTTAATTCTGCATTCATTGCCATTTTCCTAAGGCCTGCCTTTCGCCTGATGTAGCATTCTTTCCAAATATCCTTTGTCTAGGGGATGGGAGGATGTTTTGTGTTTTCAGGTTGATTATTCAGTTTAAATCCTTTTCTGCTCATCCCCACTGGCTTTACTTGAACAATCCACATGGTGTCTTTGGGAAACAGTCAGAGCCCATCTTATCACTTTCGTCTTACATCAACCACCTCACTGTCTGAATGCTGGCTAGCCATCTTGTTATACCTTCAAGATTTCACGATCATTTTATTTATATACAGAACACATGAAGTAGAAACAAATAAGACATATATTTTATTTATATCCATGTTCATGCTATTTATATACAGAATACAAGAGAAAATATGAAGTCTTCTGTTAGCTGATGGGACAGTAAATTCCTGGTATCTTAGCAAATGACATTTGGAGAGTACTTTAACTCTGGCCAGAACAGGCAGAGGGAGCTGTTGATTATCCAGCACCTGACTCTATTCACTGATAATTTTCCTGATGTCTTTCTCCCTTATTTCTTTCTTTCTTTACATTAATCAGCAACTTCCTTCTTTACTGTTGCTCCACCACTGAGAATAATAAGAGCTACAGTGTAGTGAGGGCCTTCCAGGACCCAGACTCTTTGCAAACTTATTGACTTATTGTCACAATGGGCTTGAAGGATAGTTGTTATCACCCCATCGTCCAGATGAGCAAAATGGGGCTTCAGTGCCTTGCTCAGAGTTACAGAGCAGAGCCAGCCTACAAATCTAAGTCTGCAGACTCCTATCCTCATCTGTCCAGTATTCCACACTGTCTTGACAAAGAAAATATAAGGAAAAAGAATAATCCATATTTTCTTTCTCCTTCTTAGGTATTTCTGATAATGTTTGTTCAGGCAGAGGTCAAAAGTTGGTGAGGATGAGTTTTGGTATGAATTTTAATTATCTGTGGTTCTCCCCTATAAACACAAATCATCAACATTTTCTGGTCAATTCAAAGTGGGAGGTTGCCAAATTTTTCTTCATTTCCCAAAGGGAAAAAGAAAGACTTGGAATGAATTCTGCGTTTAATTATTTCTAACTGAATTAAAATCTGAGCCAGTCATCCTTGTGGCTTCTATCTCTTTTTGTGGCATGGTTGAAGGGACTGCCAGAGAGGTAATGTGCAGATGTCTGAGTACCCAAAAAAAATTCCATACTGTCCACTTAAGAGTTATCATAATTGCCTCTCCAAAGGTTACCAATATTATCATGTAGAATTTTAAAAACTGCTTTCTGCTGCAGGCAATATCTTTTTGTACCTGGTCCTCAAGAAAGAATTAAAAGACTCACATAAATATGATCAATTTAGGCATTCAGCAGGCAATAAGAAACTGTTTTGCTTTATCTTAGTAAATACGTAATTCCCTCATACTCAACCCAATAGAGAAGAATTAAATCAGACCAGCTATATTGCCTCAAGTATAGTTAAGTTCATCATTTTTGCTGAGGTTATACTAGTAATGCAATATACCAGGGAAGAATCTAATATTCAGCCCTGGGTGAAGATTGGGTATGCCAGAGGATTAGTGTCAGGGTGCTTTATAGAAGTGAATCTTGATGGACAGGCTGGAGACAAATCTACAGAATCTCATTAAATTGCTGAATTGTTCATTACGGAACGTTCTCACTGTAATAAAGTGCTCATTGACTTTGACAAATCCCCATCCCATGTCTTAAAGAAGAACAGTGAGTCAAGGGGTGTGGGGGAGGAGAAAGGAAATTGACACAAAGTAGGACAGGTAATAGAAAAGCAGATGGAGGGGTAGTGCTCTTTGATTAATATGTGCAACTAGTAACTTAAGGCGAGAGCCCAGTAAACACACACACACACACACACACACACGCACGCATGTGCACATGTTTACACATGTGCTTCTTCCACTGTCAACTGATAATGTAATCTGGGACATTCCCTTTCTTTTGGTAAAAGGTCTCATTTTCATTTTTCACCAGATTTCACGCAGTCTGTCTCTGAAGATGTCATAAGACCCTTCAAATAATCCTCACTGAACAAACTCTTTTTTACTTTCTCCTGCTGTCCCTTATCCACTTCCTTTCCTGATAAAATGTGCTGCAGGCTGTAATAACCATTCTGTGGATCTGAAAACCTGTGAAATCCCCCAAGATTATGCCTTATATCTGCTCTTCCCCCCCCCCCATCTGACCTTTTTAAACTTTAAGTCTCTTTTCTCACAGAGGGCTTCTTCATCCCCTATAAATAATTTTTCCTCCCTTCCATGGTCTGAAACTACTCGGCCTGTTAGGTAACTTCTCTTTACATTCATAGGGTAATGTAGAGAATTGCACCATATACACACTTTAGTGTATAAAGGCATAGAAGTCCCCTCAGAAAAATGCTTTTTAAAAAATTCAGTTCAATTCAGCTTAACAATTTGGTCTGATGTTTCAAGGCCAGCGATTTCTAGGTTCCAGATGAAAGACACCAAATTGGTTATGGGGCTCAAAGAAACAGGAGACTAAAAATGAGCAAATCAACTGGAGAGGAAACGTGGGGCATGAGGTCACACGCGTTCGTGACCTGGCAAATCTCTACCAGTTTTGTTTGGCTTTCGGGTTTTAGCTCTAACGTAGGACTTTGTTTCAGTAGGGTCTTGTTAAATTTTTCCTGTTAGATTCAACATAGAGTTTCAGATTACTGAGCCGGGGTCCTGCTATAAAACTTGAGTGAAATAATGAACCATTCCATACCATACCCACGTATTGGGTCTGTTTTCATTTTCATAGGAAGTCCTGGCCAATCCGGTTTTTTTCCGAGGAAAATGCATTATCTGCCTCCTCTACCCCAGATTCTCTCTTACCAGAATGAGGATTCAGAGATTACTTTTCATGGGAGTGAAAAAAGCCTGAATGTGATGTAAATTCTTACATTTGCTAGCACATAGAGAAGATGTGGTTCTCCATCCATCACTATTTATCGAGCACCTATGAAATGCCCAAAACCGTGCTGGAGTGTAAGGCCGAGTATAGGTTTGTTAACTCGGTTTTCCTTTCCCATGCCTCGCCCCAAATAGGAGGGATCTTTATGATATTTTTTAAAAGATTTATTTATTTTTAGAGAGAGAGAGAAAGTGGGGGGAATGGCAGAGGGAGAGGGAGTGAGAGAAACTCAAGCAGACTCCATGCTGAGTGCGGAGCCCAACACAGGGCTTTATCTCAGGACTCTGAGATCATGACCTAAGCCAAAATCAAGAGTCAGACGCTTAACTGTCTGAGCCACCCAGATGCCCCCAATTTTAAACCATTAGTTCAGCTCTCTGGATTTTATTTCATCTCTGAAGTAGCAGAAACAAGAAGGATATTTTAAAATGGATAAAGATAGTTTGTGGAAATAAAAGTGAATATTTCTTGAGCACCTATTACATGCTAGGTACAGTGTTAGAAGCTAGGTCCTGGGGTAAAAAGCTTTCCAGAAATATTCCATTATTGAGTTAGATTTAGTTTAGTTTCATCTCTGAGTGTGAAGAACTTTGGTTTTCCTTCAATTATTAATTTATTTACTGATTGCTATTTTCAGTGAAGAGGACTTACTATAAGAACAGTACGTACATCAGTGCTTTCTTTCTTTATTAACCTTGGGTTGAGGACCCCTCCTTTTGTATTCCAACCAGACAATTCAGTGGTCACATCACTGACGTTAAATGGGATCAGACCTCAGCAAGGACAGTCTCCTTTACCTGGTCATGTTCTACTTTAGTATGGCAAGAGGGCTGAGTCCCCTGGTTTGGGTTTGGGGGTAATCATGTTTGCATTTGTCTTTGTGTGTCCCCAGAGGCAGAGGCTGTGCCTGTTATGTTTGCATTGAACACTGCCTTGTTCTCTTGCTCTCTATAAATAATAAATAAAAATAGTAATGTAGAGTTTTTGTATTAAAATGTATTGAATATTAAAATGTATTGAATATTAAAATGTATTGAATGGATAAGAATACATCCTACTATTCCTACATGGGGCTGGGTTCATTCTAGGAATTGGTTTACAAAATGAGTTTGGCCTTTCATTTTATTTTTTTTTTAATTTTTATTTATTTATTTATTTATATTGTAAGTGGAGCCAACACAGGGCTTGAACTCACGACCCTGAGATCTAGACCTGAGCTGGTATCAAGAGTCGGCTGCTTAAGCAACTGAGCCCCCCAGGTGCCCTTGAGTTTGGCCTTTTAAAACTGCATTTTTCCTTATATTTTGTTGGAAATTTGGTTCCATAAGTCATACTGCTAATAACACATTTACTTTATATCTCTAGAGACATGAGTCACACATTGTTTAGAGTAGTCAACAACCTCAGATGCTGTGTTTTTGTTTTTTGACAAGCCCCTTCCAGGCTTTTATCTATACCACAAAACCACCCACTTACAGTTTGATTTAAAAGGAGTCCCAGAAGATGAGCCCAAACCAAAAGCAACTATTCCTTTATGGTTAGAAAGTAGAGGGCACTTGGGATATACGCAGCTGACATCTTTTCTCTCTTACATTATAAATTGACCCAAATGTACTTCTGGCCAGGGGGAAGCAAGGACTTTGAACAGGACTCTATGTTAAACAGTACTGTCATAATACTTCATATTTGAGTATCATATCACAGTTTCAAGAATGCTTCTGCATTTATCATTGCTTTGTTGTCCTATGGTGCAAATGGAAAAACTGAGGTAACAAGGCTAGAGATCAAATTCATGTCTTCTCATTCTTGGGCCCTTCCTACTCTGGTCCATAGCTTCTAAATTCAAGCTCAAAAGTACTTGGGGGTAATGGACACAGAGGTGTATCAAATTAATCCTGTGACTTTTTTTCAAAGATTTTATTTATTTATTTGTCAGAGAGAGAGAGAGAGAGCACGAGCAGGGGGGGCAACCGGCATAGGCAGAGGGAGGAGCGGACTCCCCGCTGAGCAGGGAGCCCGACGTCGGCTCGATCCCAGAACCCCGCATCATGACCTGAGCCGAAGGCAGACACTTCACCAACTGAGCCACCCAGGCGTCCCTCCTGTGACTTTAAAAGAAATTTGGAAGGGCTGGACCATTTGTGTTCTCTGTTGTGGTGCCCAGAGATTGAAAGGATAATGGCCAAGCCTGCCTCCATCCATGTCTGTGTCATGTTGTTAGTTCTGACCCTGTGCTCTATGGTATGCACTTCATTCATTCCTTCATTTATTTCAAATTGTTATTGAGTGTCTGCCCTACCCAATCATGTGCTATTGAGTCCTACTTTTGCCTGCTATGTGGCAGGTTCTGGGCAGTCAGAGTGGAAAGGACTGACGTGGCCCTGCTTTCGTGGATCTTAGAGTCTGATGTGAAGCTTCCCACCTGCTACTCTTTCCCACCATGCTTGATTCCTTCCCAGTGGGGACTGACCTGTGCCAAATAATTTGCTAATTTGGGGCATGTTGACATGATCTGGCTATGTTGGAAAATGAAATGCTTTTGTTTGGGCATTTCAACACGACGTAGCGTCCCTTTCCCTTCCCCTCAGTGCTTTCTTCGTTGTTAACTCTTGTTCATTGTCTGTACCCGCTAAACAGCTTTGCAAACCTTTGTCAGTCCGTGTGGTGCAGTCCAAGCCTCAAAGAAATCAGACTGTGGGTGGTCATTTAATCAGAAAATAATGTGAGGAGCATTATCATTTTTAACACTTGGACCTTGGTAACTAGAATTAGAATAAAATGCTATGGCCTGAAAACGCTCATCCCCAAACAAAATTATAATCTTTCATTATATTCCCAGCCTTCCTCAATTCAATTTCATATACGCATGTGGCATTACTATTTTTTTTCAGAAAGGTACTTTCTGGGCATCTTCATGGTATCTCATTTTATTTTTTTACTTCCCATTCCTTAACCTAATTAAACGTGTACCATTTCTCGATTTTCTTCCTGAAACATCTGGCATTCCCTCCCCGCTACATACCATCTTTTCTATAAATGTAAGGGGGATATCTCCTCTTCCTTCTTATGGGTGTTAGGGAAGAGAATAAACTGTGGCTCCTTCGCATCCCAAATAGTGCTGTGCCCGGAGGGTGTTTTATCCTCTGAAGGCCCCCATCTGGACACTGAGCAATGCTGCTATTTCAGGGCCTGGTGCTCAAAGCTGCCAGAGTGGATATTTAGTCATTCATCCTGATGAACACGCCACTAATTCCTCAGTGAGGACGCATCCCAGGAGCTTGACTGGTGGCCTTGCCGTTGTTTGTCTGGGCTGTGTGCCTTTGCAAGATGCATGACACATTCATTTCAGAGGGACTTTGCTTCAGCTAATCCTCAGCACTAGAGCTGTGTGTTGTCAAGTAGCTGTGAGGGGCAGTGATTATCAGAAATTACAGGAGACCTAACTTGTATTCATGTGCTGCTGTTCCCATGAGTTAATCGGGGTTTTTTTCCTTTTTTTTTTTTTTAATGAGCACAACAGAACAACAAGGTGATTTATGAGATATGACATATTTATGTTCTCTGCTTCTAATTTTCACTGTGATTCATGTTGTTTCCAGACTGATACTTTGTTGTTGCTGCCATGGGAAGGAAAAAAGATGGCTGGAGGATATTATCTATGCATTGGTGGCCTGCAGTAATATTTGCTGCTACCTGGGTTATCAGGGATTTAAAAATAAAACCCAACTATAAGCTGTATATGAGATAGAAACCCTGAGGCTAGGCACAGAAGTTCATCAATAATAATAACAGCAACAATAACAATTCTTTACAATCCTGGAGAGCTTTATATTGTAAAAGCATTTTTCCATACATAATTTCATTTGAGTCTCTCATCAGCCTGTTAAAGTTGATAAAGCAAATATTACCCAAATTTTAACAGGTCAGGAAACTGAAGCTCACAGAGGGCAAGTGATTGACTCACTTCACAGTATATATTCAACGTAGGTCGCACTGTATTCTCTTGAAATATACCAGATCTCTAAGAAAACGGAAACTCGAAGTACCTGACATGTCTTCTCATACGTCAAAGAGGTTCTATTAATCTATAATGAGTAATCCAGCAGTATACATTTCCTAATAGATGACCAGTTTTCATTTTCACCTGTTGTGCGGCTTTGTGGGAAGTTGCAAACATGACTCCAATAAAAGCAGTACGAGAAATTGTAGCTGAGGGTCTTTCTTTATCAGAGCCTCAAAAATTGGGGCTCTAGGTGGTTTGATGAGGAGAAGCGACTGGAGAATTCTGGCTGAGGCAGGGAGCCACCTTGCATTCCTTCGAGGCACAGGTGATGAAGTATGAGGCAGGAAGAGAAGGCCCACAAGGGAGGATCACTTTAAAATCCCATCAAGGGCTTTAAATCAGCTTGAAAGAGAACCTGGAGCACCATTATTTTTGCTGCAGCTGGATAGACTGTGTGGTGGGAAGTCTTCAGGCTGTTGGAAATTGGATGGAATGAATGGAAGTGATTAATCATTATATTTTTATTTTATGAACCGCACATTGAAAATTTAGAAATATAGGTAGCAGAGATTGACAATTGGGTGATGGCCTAAATATGGGGCTTAAGAGAAAAGGAGAAAAAAATTAATTTATTGGAATTGATAAATGTTAGTCTCTTTCCAGAAGAAAGGATTCTGTGGCCCATATCCTGCTTCCCAGACTATTTCTATGGGAATCCTTATCAGGCCAACTGAGTGTCCAGTGGCCATGAAGACCATAGAGATTTCCTGTTCCTGGCATTCTAACGGACAGGATCTAAAATTAACCATGGAGTGGCTCAGAGGCTCCAAAATTATTTATATTCGAAAGAGATGTAGACGCCTTGACATTGTTGAATACTGACATCCTTATCCACTGCTTCTTCCGCTCCTGCCTCCAGAACTTTTGCCCCACGTATAAATAAAGAACACCTCAACTTGGCACATCCGGAGGAGAAAGGCGGCCATTCTAGAATAGATAACAATCGTCGGCAGCATTCATAAAGATAATTCTCAGACTTCTTTTGTGCCCACGATACAGAGTCATACGTTCTCTGGGTTGAGGTCCTACTCTCTAGTCCGACCACTTCTTTGTGACTTGCGGGGGTTATGTTGGAGGAATGCAAACAGACTTCGATGTTGTGGTAGACAAAACATAACCAGGAAGAAAAATCCTCTTAGGAAAAAAAAAAAAAAACAATTCTTGATGAATTCTAGAGATAGATATAACAAATTCTGGACATTGCTTCCCTTTGTCTAGAGGGAGTATTACATGTCAGTGTCAGTAAGTGACACAGACATTACTTACGCTTCAAGAATAGAAGCCGAAAGGAGCCCTGCAAGCTAGAGATGGAATGCACACATCTTCTTTGTGTGTGTTCTTGTTGATGAAAAATGCCCACATGCTACCTCCTCTGACCACACAAGGAAATCAGGTAATTGAAGGAGTGATGGATGGTGCTCTGAAGTTTAAACGTTTTAGGAGGACCTATCTTATTAACACTTTAAAACAAGTGAGTATAATATCATTAATTTTGATTAATTCATTTGCTCTTAATATAGCTTTTAATTTGTAATTCTATGTGAATTACAATGTAATTTGGCATTAATTATACTAAATTGACTATAAGTCAGCCAATCACAATGGGAAATTACTCACAGCTGAAAGTAAAACTGAACCTCTCCATCCAGAAAGGACAGCACTTCGTTAAGAGGCAAATACAGTTTAAGCATTCCCTGTCTTTGGCTGTGAGAATGACATTGGACTTGTGGAGGACTGTGAGCGATTTCTTATTCTGCCCACTTCTGGGACTATTCACTCTTTGGAGTGAAGCCCAATTAAATAATAAACAAAGGGGTTGATTTATCAGGTTTGCCAACTCCCCTGAAGAATCTTTCTGCCTTCCTCATTTCATGATTTCAAGATTTAGGCCACGTAGAGAGACTGTGTGGTACGTGAGAATGATCAGCTCCACACTTCTTGGGTTTGGGGGTTAGAACGGGCACTTACTCAGGTTGGCTTGCGTTTCGTCTTCATGCTCTGTGAACCAGCTAGGAAATCCTGTTTCAAATCCCCCGTGAGTTCAGTATCCCGAAGTCACTCCTCTTTGGTCAACACACAGACTGCCTTCTGAGCAGAGGAAGTCAGGCCTTAAAAAGCCAATACCATGGGGCACCTGGGTGGCTCAGTCAGTTAAGCGCCTGCCTTTGGATCGGGTCATGATCCTGGAGTCCCGGGATCAAGCCCCAGATCAGGCTCCCTGCTCGGCGGGGAGTCTGCTTCTCCCTTTGCCCCTCACCCTGCTTGTGTTCTCTCTCTCTCTCTCACTCTCTCTGTCTCTCTCTCTCAAATAAATAAATAAAATCTTAAAAAAAAAAAAAAAGCCAATACCCCACTGGGAGAAGAACTATCCATCAGGCGATGATGGAGTGTCTGTCACTGGGACAGCTTGCTGGAGATGCCTGTGTGCACACGGGAAGTAAAGTGGCCACCGAAGAGTATGGGCCCTTGAAAAATACTTGTGATGGAACCCTTTGCCAGATAGCTTCCTTTGAGAGTTGTCTCTAAATAACAATCAAAACAGAAACTTTGAGGTGCTGCAGAAAGAAAGTCATAGGACAGTCCGCAATACCCTGCCTGAAGTGTATTTCATGTAGGTAGAACTGTGGGAATTTTGCATATTCTGTGTATATTTGTGGTGACCCGTTGACTCATGAAAGAGATCTAGATAAGAGGGAACAAATTTTGCTAAATATTGCATGGAAAATTTCAGGCTGTGTTTAATAACTCTTTACCTTGTTAATTATATACCCCTATGCCATTATTCCAAATCACAATCTAACAAATAAAATGGCCTAAGTTTTATGTAAAAAATTTGACTGGAGAGGTTAAAAACTACCCTGCATCTTGAGCCAGCAGCCACCCTGTTGCCCATCTCTTCCACACACGCAGGTGGGGTTCACACCGTGCACACACTCGCAGGTAGATACACATATGGAAATTAGATGCATATTCATCTTTGCAGCTAAAAGGCTTTCCTTTGTGTTCAGTACTGTCCTGAATCCTAATACTCTCATAATTGGCTGGTTGATCTCAACAATCAAGACAAAAAATAGAAGTTAGAAGTTTATTTTTGCCAGTCCAATGTGTGTTCCATTCGTCACTAAATTTTTTAAGGATGTTAATGTCTGTAGTTTGTTAACAATAACTGCTACATAGGGACGCCTGGGTGGCTCAGTTGGTTAAGCAGCTGCCTTCGGCTCAGGTCATGGTCCCAGAGTTCTGCGATCGAGTCCCATGTCAGGCTCCCTGCTCAGTGGGGAGTCTGCTTCTCCTTCTCCCTCTGCCCTTCCCCCATACTCATCCTCTCTCTCTAATAAATAAATAAAATCTTAAAAAAAAAACCCCAATAACTGCTATGTAAATGCAGTTTTACTTTGTTTTGGTTTTCTCCAAATCGCTTTTAGGGCAAGTTTAGCCTTGCCTATCACAGAATTTCCTATTCCTTTTCCCCAAATCTTCTTTTGGATATCAGCCTTAGGGTTGCTGTGTTCCAGTCCCTTTCCTACTCTTGTGGTTCCCAGAGCAGCTTCATGTTCTCCGCCAAAAATAGCCCGTATTTGACCCATATCCTCTGATGGGTGAGTGTTTGTGAGCCTTTAACGTGGTGTTCCTCGAGGCCAGGAAGGATTTGGGACAGAGGAACTGGTACCGAAGCAAACAGAGCAGTGGGTTGAAAGAAAACATTTCCAGGGTATTTCTGCCCTCGGTTTTATCTTCTCATCATTTAGAATGCCAGCGGAATAAATGGGTCTGTTAATCAAACAGCGCTGAGAGGTTAGGTCATTGGAAGCCTTTTTAGTCATTTTGTGCTTTTCAAGAGTGAATTTGTTAGAATTATGCTGAATACCCACTTAAAGCCTCAGCTGATAACCCTACCTGTGTTTTATAACTCTGCACTGTCAGAACTCATAATAAGTCAAACATTCTTTCAGTGGTGCTCATAAGGGAGGGAAAAAAAAAAAAAAAAACCACAAATTTAAGAGTAATTTCAGATTGTAAATGAAAAGGAGAGGCACGACTGTTCATTTGCACCAATCATGCCTTCCTTTCATCCGCCCTGATTAGGCCTGGTGCGGTTTCATCAGACCCCTCCATCACTGAGCTGTCACTCCAGCCGTCTGTTGATTGAAAACAATCAAGGCTCTGATGGCACAATTATTCTGACCCTTTAACTAGAGGCTGCTGTGATAATGAAAGGTTGATTATGATAGTTTGTGCCTCTTTCAGTTTGCCAAGAAGGTTAATTTGGGCATCAGACGGATGTTTAATGGGCGCTTGCTGGCTACACTGAGGTAAATGAGAACGTGCAGTCTTGGATATTGCACGGATATAGTTTGGCTGTCAATCATTGTCATTTGGAGTTTGTGCCTCACACTCTGGAAATCACATTTTATTTTTTCCTTGGGATTTAATTTATTCTGTGCCCTGAGGAAGTTCTTTCACTCGGTGACCTTCACAGCAGCTTTCTCTGCCTTTTTTTTTCCCTTTTTTTTTCAAATGGAGCTCAAAGGCAAAACACATCTAGAAGAGCATTTTTCTTTCATTTTCACTTAAAAATGGAAACTTTAAAAATCCACCCTTATCACTGCCTTCCAATAGAGCAAATGTTTCCATTCCGATTGTGTGGTGGGGAAGTATGAACGATAGGGATACTTGGGCCAGTTTGCTAATGCAGCAGATAGCTCACACAGAGGTTCTGCACTGTTTCTGAACTAACCAGCCAAACCAGGAAATTCAAATGGGCCCATTTATGGAAGTGAATCTTCTGTTCTCCTGACACTTCCCTCAGTCGTGTGTCTCCCAACAATGTGCCCAATTCCTGTTTCCAAGTGCAGCATCTTCCTCCTTTTGCCTCCTTCCTGGGGAGCCTGGGAGACGGGGGGAGGCAGGCAGACAGAAATGTGTTTGTAGTAGTAAGGAGGTTGTTACAAGTTGCAACTATCAATTTGTATTAAGTCAGCACCTTATCTTATTGCTGTTGGAAGCATAGGTGGCCCCCTCATACCGCTGGTGTTTACAGTATGTGGCTCACCACACTCCTCTTTGCTGCATACCTTTTAAAAAGAAAAATAGAGGAAAAGAAAAATAAAGAAAAACTGTTATTACTGTCTCCCAGCTGCGCACAGTGGTCTCCTGGATTAGACACCTGAGAGCGAACCTCATTGTTCTGCTTTTGCATTTCTGTTGTCTTCAGTTTCTTTCCCCACAGTGAGTGTTCAGCAGCATATTTTTACCTAGCCTTGGATATTTTTCTCACATGTCAAGTCAATTGTAAAACAATTAAGTCTATAGATGTTAAGATGACAGCATCATAATGATTATAATTTCGCTTCAAGTATTCTATTTCATATTATTTATTTCTTGTGGTTTTTTTTTCAGTAAGCTGTTCATTTTTGAATGGTAAAGAGAGCCATTAGGTGATAATTCAGTCTCACCTGAAGAGGCTCCAAAAATGAATTAAATCATTGAATTCAGTTACTGTCTTAATGCAGTCCTTATTTAAGCAACAGTGCTATTTAAAATGTTTATTTAAAAAGAAATGACGATCGCTTCTCAGCCTTTTGGCTAAGATCAAGTGTAAAAAGAAATGACAATAGGATTGGGAGTATACACACACACACACACACACACACGCGCGCGCGCACGCACGCACACACATGGTCTCACCAGATTCTTTGCTACACTGGATCACAAGTGATTAGTTTTGTTTAGCTCTATGGACAGCACAGATAAAATAGCCTTCAGGGATGCTTAGTAAAATTATCGATTAGTTATGTCTTGTTTTGTTGAAGTGATGGGAAGTTAAAAGGTAATTAGGGGAGAAATGTCAAATCAGTCAATAGTTTCTGATATTTAAAAAAGTAGGATGAAGTTCAGTTTTGATACCAATTTATGGTCTCTGTGACAATGAGTGATTTTATTTTGTAGATTCACTATGTTTGCAAATTCATGGGACTTGACCAAAGACTATTTCTTCTTAAAGGAAGTGTATAGCTCATTATTTCATGTTGCTTTTGGGTGAAGCCTGACTGGGTTTCTATGTTCCCTAATCTGTTGTACCTTATATCTAACCGTGGAAAATGAATGTCTCAGACTGCTTTTCCTATGTCCTCATGAGCCCTCCACCACATGCCCACCACTGTGCTCTCACGTTGGCTTAGTGCACCAACGTCATATCCCCCAGCCGTGGTGTCCCCCTGAGAAGGTCCTGCGGGGTGCCTCACATTTCATATCCTGGCCTGTGCTGGCATTTCTTCTGCTCCCGGGGCTGGGCCTGGGTGTTGCCTGCAGTTTCACTTTCCTCTTTCAATTCCTCCAACTCTACCTTCAAAGTTCCCCTTGCTCTTCAAACTCCTTATTCCTCCCAACCTTATAAAGATGTCTCCGATCTGTGATTTCTCCAGGTTGCAGTCTCTCAATTCCCACTGTTTCTTGTTCAGCCAACACTTACAGGTGTCCTGTTGGGTGCCAGGCACTGGGGCTGAGACAGAGCCTTCTCTCGGGGTAGCCCCTGGAATGGCTACCACCTTATACTCATTCCCTCATCCTTTGCAGTCCCTTTATTGCTCACGAGTCTTCCGAGATGGTCAAGCTGCTGAGCCTGTTTTTCCCACACACCTGTCTTCCTTACATGACTATAATAGATTGGTTCTCTAAACTACTTCTCCTGGCCAAAGAATATAGGAAAATTGTGCTGGAGAATGTATCTTCTTTGGCAAAAATATTACTTGTGTATTACACTCAGAGTTGTTGCAAGGGGTGAATAGAGGATTCACTGTTCCCACAGATCCCTCATTTCATCCTAGTTGTTAGAGACTGCAGTGTGAAATATTCTGTTTAAACATCAGTAGCCAAGCTGATATGCACATAGTGAAGGCGGTCAGTGGTGAGCATCCCGTTTTTGTGTATTCTCTGCAGCTCCCTGAGAATATAGGCTCTGGCTCCCCAACCCCAGCACATCAGCTCCATTCTCTTGATAGCAGAGTCTGCCCCCAACAATGTTTAGTCATACACTTCAGTTAGGGGGTTCCCCGCTGTAATCACTGCGCTCTGTAGCTCTAAATTACTATTTAAAGTGACCATTGAGGATAATGTTCTTTTTATTTGGAGACTGCCAGCGTTAAAATCTTAAATGCAGCTTAGATACTTCGGGGACATCTAAATCCATCATAGTAACTTTTGTTTGAGGGATTTGACCATCTCCGTATCGGTGACTTGGGGCAGCTGCTTGAGCCTGTGAGGTCCTTTTGGTCATTAAAGGTTTAATTTCAGGCGGGGAGTGTGTGTGCCAGTGAACCTGCTATTGGTTCATTATTATTGAATCAGTTCATAAAGAAATATTCAAAGGCTTGATGCTCTCAGGATGCTCCAGGACATGTTTACAAACTAAACAGCTTTTTTTAAACCATAAAATTTATATACATGTACTGGCAATATTTAAAACACCCATGAGGGAGATGGCAACATTAGAAGATGGTTTTGGGGGGCACCTGGGTGGCTCAGTCATTAAGCGTCTGCCTTCGGCTCAGGTCATGATCCCGGAGTCCTGGGATCGAGCCCCGCATCGGGCTCCCTGCTCAGCGGGGAGTCTGCTTCTCCTTCTCCCTCTGTCTACCACTCTGCCTACTTGTGCTCTCTCTTTGTCAAATAAATAAATAAAATCTTTAAAAAAAAAAAAAGAAGATGGTTTTTGCATGTATCTGAAAATCTGCTTACAATAGACAGAATTTGTGGGATTCCAAATTTGCAGGATTTTTCTTCCTCTAATTCCAATATTCCATGTGTATATTTTTAGGGATATGTTAAGACACTTGAGGTCAAGAGTAAGCCTTGAGTTTTATGGTATTAATAGAGCTTGGAAGTGAATGGCAAATTAGAATGTATGTATGTGAACTAATTAGAATCTTCTTTTTCACTGAGTAAGTTCCTGGCACATAATGGACACTCAACAAAAAATTGAGGAATGGATGAATTAAAAAAAAAACAACTAAAAGAAAAGATTCATGGTTATATCATTTGCCTCAGAGCAACAAAACAAGAAGAAAAGTAATCAGCTCAATCAGTCATTATTTTAGTTGTCTCAAGCCTGATAGCTTAGTTTATATATTTTTTTCCTTGCCACCCAGTGAACTGAGTTGAGATTTGAGGGGACTTATGGACATGAATTAAAGTATTTTTAATGAGAGACTGAAGCCAACTGAAGAAAGTGAATATACACTGAGTGTTATGCAGAAACAACTAGGTTTAGTCTATATCTCACTTTTCTTTCTTCCTTTCTTTTTTTCTTTCTCCTTCCTCCCTTCCTTCCTTCCTTTTTTTTCTTCCATTCATTCATTCTTCTCTGACTTGGGATTTAACAAAGCCACAGGCCTTAAATTACTGAGTTAGAATTACTGAGCCCATTTTTGTGAAAATAGGCTCATCATAAAGGCTAGTTCATAATCTGCAACAGATTATCTGTCATACTTTTATTCTCACTTTACAACATGTGAAGTATTTAATACTGTGTAGTACATTTCTTCTCAATTACAGAAATTTCTTGAAATTCGGACCGATATTGCACAATATTGTGTTCTATAAAAATAGTCTGAATGGACTGCCTTTATCATGAATTCAAAAGGATAATTGAATTGAGGATTAGCTCCATCTCTTGGTGGCACCTTGCCATCATATTAATTCTGTATATGGTCTAAATATCATAGTTTGCCAAGCACTGTCACGTTATCTCTTTCAGTCCGCTGGAGACCCCTTTGATGTAACTAATATCATCCTTGTTTTATGGATGCTGAAGCTGAGGTTCAGTATTGCTAGTGTTTTTCATAAATGCCCAAATAAGTTAAGTTGCAGAAACAGGTCTTTGACATCAAGCCCAGCCTCCTGTTTTACTGGATCACATTCACCTCTCTGGGCACATACCAATTAGTGGCAGAAGAAAGCATCATGTTTCCCTGGCCATTTCAGCTGACTTCACCCTGATAACCTATCCTCATTGCATACAGTAGCTGGGAAATAACTGGCACCTAGTCCCTGTTGCCAGTGGGATATAGCAGGTTTTATTCTGTCGACCAAGGTGGCTTTCCTTCATTTTCCAGTGTTGTTCTAACAATATAAGCTTAATATCTCACTGACCACATGCAAAGTCCCTTTGATATTCAGAAGGACGTCATATATAAATATATAGACACTAAGATTTTACTTATTTTATTGTTATCAGTCCAGCATCAAGTAAATACTCCGATGCCATCAAGGATTAGGGAAATGAGTATTATTTTTTGTCTCAGAGACCAGGATCAGATCGCTGGAGGACAAGTATAAGAAATGATTTCTAATTGTTCCTGTATTTTGCTAAAATTTGAGGAGACCAAGAGTAGGTTCCATTTTCCCTGCAGCATCATTGGTACAGGTGATGTTGGTTATCTTTATTGCCCTGTGGGATATTTCTCCCATCTATTTCCCTGCCCTAGATATGGGGATGGTATATTTCAAGACAGTCCTCAGGTAAAAATGTATGTGACTAGTTTGCAAAATATTTGCATTGACATATATTTTATTTATTTGTTTGAGAGAGAGAGAGAGAGGGAGAGAGCATGAGCGGGAGGGAGGGGCAGAGGGAGAGGGAGAAGCAGACTCCTGGCTGAGTGGGGAGCCTGACGTGGGGCTTGATCCCAGGACCCTGGGACCGTGACCTGAGCCCAAGGCAGACGCTTCACCGACTGAGTCACCCAGTCACCCCTCATTCTGAGATTTTAAATACATAGTACCTTGAAGCAGTTGTCTTACAAATTTGAAATGTGTGTTCTTTGTCTGAGATTGTTTTATTTTTACAAGAGATAGTAACTATTAAGTGAGATAATATGCTCTGAACAAAGTTGTTTCCAGGGAGAAAAAGACCGTGATGTAACCTGATTGTCTGCGTGTAGGCCTAGGTGCACACACTTTCACCTTCATGCATATATTTTGGAAGTATAGAATTATAGACCAAAAAAATCACTTTGTTTTTCTAAGAAGAGATTTATAAAAACTGTGTGTGCTATGGAAATCTGGGGCTTGGAATCTAGACCTAGTGACTAATTTGGTTGCCTCTCCCACCTATAGGAAGTTTGGAGGATTCTGTTTTCAAATACTACTGTTGGTGGATCTGTAGGTGATATATATCCTCCAGGTAGAAGAGACTCTCATCAACTCACTTATTTACCAGATGAGAAGACAATTGACTGTTCCATTGTCAGACATACTTGTCCTGTTCTTTCTATTACGTTTTCAAAGATCAGCTCAAACCAGTGGCCAGTTCTCACAGGTGGAAAGGACATCACAGTATCCTAACTTCATCTCTTTTCCAATGTTTTTTTTCTCTTCATTTTGATATACAACCCTTATAAAATCCTTGTGACAAATACTCTTGTGTTCTAAGACTGAACCAAAGGACACTCAGGTCACTTTTTATTTGCTGTCCTAAATACCTGGAACTTACATGTGACAGGCCTCAGGGTGGCTTTTGTTGTGATTCCTCCCTTCCTATGTGCTTTACTCTATAGGAAGGAGACACCCTTGGTCTCAAGGGCTCTTGCTTTTGATGCTCTGTGATATGTATTTTGTAAAAATATATATAAAGATGATTATCAGGCACAATTTTTTTCTGTTTTCTCCATTTTTCATTTCCAAATAATTTCAAACTTAAAGAAAAGTTGCAAGAATAAGAATAGTACAAAGAACACCCATATGATTTGCCGATTTCTTAAACAAACTACCTCATTTGCTTTATCATGTGTTCTCTGTATCTCTCTTTATATGTGTGTGTGTGTGTGTGTGTGTGTGTGTGTGTGTGTGTCTACACACACACATATCAAGACAGAAAGATAGAGGAGGGAGAGAGAGGGTGGGATGGGGGAGAGAAAGACCACGAGAGCTTTTTATGAGCCATTTGAGAGTAAGCTGTATACATCATATATATTTTTAAAAACCCTAAAAAAACTCATAACTATTCCTCTTTATGGTAATATTTAGTAAAAGGCAAAAGATTTATACAATTTGAAGAGAAACCAGAGTATTACCAGGCACACGTCTTATGCTGAAGATGAAAATAAGAGCATTTGTTAGTCTCCAACTTCATAAAGGTTTAAATGAACAATGAAAGAATATGTGTTATTATCATATGTACTAAGCTGAATATTCTTTTTATAATATGCCAGGAATTTTTTCTGACAATATATGAACCTGGGGCCTCATCAGATTTGATTCTATTGAAATATACTTCTTAGAGGAAAAAATAGCCTGTGTGTCTTATATAAGTCTGTAGTCAGCTATAATGGTTAATGTGCAACCTCCCTTGGAAAAATCTGTTTTACAAGAAAAATGTTGACACAGTTTTAATTATAGCACGCAAGTGAGCACTGTTATAATTTTTAATATTCCTCCATGGTAACATTTTCATTGTTCTGGTAGAGAAAAATGCCCTGGTCCCATGTCCCTAGTTGCTGGTGCTTTAGGATTTTATGGGAATGTTGTCTTTTCAAACAGAAATTTTTCATTTGGTCTCAAAGAAGAGAATAGGGCCACAAAATTTGGTGCACTTATTTATTAACATGAACTTTCCTCTCTCTGGCAGTCATTATTCTGGTTTAATATGTCACTGTTTGGACTTCGCATGACTCATGTTAATGAAGTGAGCTTCTATGTAGTTTAACATGCTAAGTCTCAACACCTGCTCACTCAGACTGGGGAAACTGTCCACACCTATGATCTAAAGAAATGGTACATAATATTAAAAGGTTATCTTGCTCAAGTTTTATGTTTAATGTTTATTAGGATTTAGGGCATTATAAAATAATGTATAAATAGTGTACTTTAATGTAATGTATAGTAGTCAATGCACCATCCCTGTGAAGACATGGATTGGAAGATGGAGAGCTTGCTCCATGCTCCGCTTAGAGAGGAAACACTGTCCATGCATTGTCACTCAGTGTATTAAAAGATGCTTCCATGGCTTCCCACCCCTTGTTGACCAAGCACTCTTGAACCTGCTGGCTCTTTGGCAGAGGTTCAGGAATGTCAGTTGATTGTTGATTTGCCCCTGTGCCCTTCCTTTGTCCCTTTCTGAATTTGCAGAAGTATGGAATTTCTGTGGCCTCTCGGGCACTGAGGGGAGGCTGGTGCCCTGGCTTATCTCAGTGGGATGACAGGACTGGCAAGGATATAGACGCTTGTGCCTTCACAGTGTGGGCTCCTGCAAAAGTGTGGGGGGGCTCAGTTTACCCCTTCAGCCAAGCTGTCCGCACCAAAATTTTAAATAGGAGAATGATTATAGTTGCCCTTGCCCAAGAGGGCAGAATAAGGCTGTGGGCAAAAATATCAGTCCTTGCTTACTTAGCTCTGGCTGGTAAGTGCTGTGATAAGAACATCCCTTTTCAGTGAAAAAGAATATTTGTGAATCAAGACAAAGAAATAGTTATTGCTTTTGGACAATGTGGTAGAGGTTTTATCTTTTGTTAGTGTTGATTAAAAAGATTTGATCTCTCATCTGATGAAAACTGCCTCTGTAAAGGGCACTTTTATATACATTTGCAAGACATAAAGGCACTTGTATGGAAGAGTGCATTGATGTGTGTTCTTGGATTTGGGATGACTTTAGAATTCGTATATTTTCCAGGAAATCTGTGAGTGTAAGATTTCTTATTGTTTTGACATGACTTGGGGGTCATGTTGAGTAGTACACATACATATGGGCATACATATACAAGCAGGGTAAGACTTCAAAAACAGCTGCTTCTTGCAAAGGATTAGGAATTTTCGATTTCAAAATAGCCGCTTCTGTCTGAGCGTGAGCAATAAAGGAATTTGGATCACAACTTCAGGATTTGCAATATTAGGAATGTAATGTTTGTGCATATAACTGATATATTTCTGAAATGCATGAGTAAATTATATGTTTTAATTGAATTAGAGCAAAATTTGTAGAATTTTGGATTATATACTCTGATATTTAGGATTATATCTATGTCATATATTCTACTCCATAGAATGATAATCAGTTGGGATACACTGAGAAAACTAAAGGGAAATGATTATCTCTTCTATATACTCTTGAGCCAGGTTTAGTTAACAAGGAATGACCTAGAATTAAATATATATTCCCATAAAAAGTACAACAATAATTCAAGCCTCAAAGGATGCCTTTTACCCTAAATACTTGTTCTTTAATTACACACTCTTTAAGAGCATTAAAAGCATTTTTAAGAAGCATTAAATATATGCTTTTTATGTTGAAGTAATCCATAAGTCAGGCTTATTGCAAAATATTGTCCACCTATCTTCAAGCAAAAGATACTTTAAAAACAGACTTTGTTTTTCTAATTTAGAGTATATAGAAGTTATGTTTGGTCTTAATTATATTTGCCTGGATTCTGTCTTAAAATAGTTACTGATGGGAAAATAACAATGATGTGGTACAATAGAAAAACACATTGTATAATTTTAAAACTGGGTTTTTTAAAGTTTTTCTTCAACTTTAATTTTTATTTATTTGTTTATTTTTATTATTTGTTTATTTAGAGTTTCAAGTTTTTGTTTAAATTCCAGGGAGTTAACATACAGTGTAATATTAGTTTCTAGCGTAGAATTTAGTGATTCATCACTTACATACAATACCCGCTGCTCATCACAAGTGCCCTCCTTAATCCCCATCACTGATTTAACCCATCTTCCCCGCCCACCTCCCCTCCAGCAGCCCTCCATTTGTTCTCTATAGTTAAGAGTCTGAAAAACTGGGGTTTTAGTTCCAGCTTCTCTACTAATTGGTTGCATGGCTTGAGGTAAGAGAGATAACTTGTCTAGATTTTATTTCTGTTCATAAAATTGAGAAGCTTGAAACAAATGGACTCTATAACGTTTTTTCTTGCCCTCCTATTTTATTATTTATTTGAGGCTTAAAAGACTATGATATTCATTGCACTGCCAAGAATCTGAAGTAGAGGTGATTGACACCAACCATGTGAAAGAGTAAAACAAGGGTCTTATATATATAAGTTCAGTATGCTATGTGCTGCCATGTGACATTCTGAGAGCTTATAAGGACTTTATAGGAAAGCCACAAAGATGAGATAACAGGAAACCGAAACCTGGGATAGGTAGATAAATATATAAAGGAATTGATACTGTTTGTTCAAGAGGAATATGAGAAATAGCCTAAGAACAGTTGGAAATAATTTTCCCTTTATGCAACAAATATTTATAGCCTACTATGTGCAGCCACTGTTCTTATCAAGGATCTGAGGATGAGATGAATTGAAGTTGGAATAAGCTGTAGCAAATGCTCCTTTTAGGAAGGAACGATTCTTCATCAGGGTCAGATGAACTAGATTGGGTCAGGGAAGGTGCTTGGGAGATCTCCTGTAGTCTTTAGAGATGATAGTCCCTTGTATTTCAGATGGTTTCGGAAACATCTTGCCCAATGGTACCCTTTGTGTGTCTTCCCAAATGGAATCCTTAATTTCTTTTCCACTCTTGCTGGCTTTGTCACCAAAAAAGTGGGAGGTAAGACTTTTGCTAATTGCTCCATTTTTCTCCCAATTAAAATATGCTAGAGCTTAGAGTGATGGGGATAGCAGTATGCGAGGATAAGTAAGATAGAGTGGGATTTCAGGGGCGCCTGGGTGGCTCAGTTGGTTAAGTGTCTGCCTTCGGCTCAGGTCATGATCCCAGGGTCCTGGGATCGAGCCCCACATCAGGCTCCCTGCTCACTGGGGAGTCTGCTTCTCCCTCTCTCTCCCCCCTCTGTGCTCTCTCTCTCTCAAATAAATAAATAAAATCTTATAAAAAAAGAATAGGATTTCACCCTTCCCTGACTTATACTTTCTCAATGCAGTGTCATTAAAAACCACCAGTTCCCAGAATAATTGTTTCCAAACACAAGCACCAAAATACACTACAAAGCTAACTGTGGTCTTTAGGTTCCATGATGCCCCAGTGATGAATCAGCCTTCTGCTTACAATATTCTCTAAACCCCTTAAATAGGCCCCAGGATTTCCTCTACACCTTGCCCTTAATTCAGCATGGCTTTGTGGGGTTCACAGTGTAGAAGTGATTTTGAGGTAGTTCGTTGTTTTGAAATGTCTTTGCCATTTCTTTCATTTTTTTGGATAAATAGAAGTTATCCATTCTTTCAGTGGTTTTCTCTTTTACATTTTTATGAAAGTAAAAACAGAGTACAATAACTCTTTTTTTCAAGTTTTTATTGAAATTCCAGTTAGCTAACATACAGTGTAATATTAGTTTCAGGTGTACAATGTAGTGATTCAACAATTCCGTACAATACCCGGTGTTCATTGCAACAAGTGCACTCCTTAATCCCCATCACCTATTTTCCCCATCCCCCTACCCACCTCCCCTCTGGTAACCATCAGTTTGTTCTCTATAGTTAAGAGTCTGTTTCTTGGTTTGTCTCTCTCTCTTTTCTTTTCCCTTTTGCTCTTTTGTTTTGTTTCTGAAATTCCACTTACAAGTGAAATAGTATGGTATTTGTCTTTCTCACTGACTTATTTCACTTAGCATAATACTCTCTGGCTCCATCCATGTCGTTGTACTCTTTAACATTTATTTATTATTGTGAAAGCAGAACTGCACAGAGTGTTTATATGACTCATGATATGCTATTGGAACCAGCTGTTGATTCATAGACCTTATAGAACCAAGGTCTCAAAATATGCTGTTTTACCCATAGTAAGATCTTACCTGTATCTTACTATATAGGAAATATACTGTTTTACCTTTAATACTAAGTCTTAAGTGTCCTATATTTTTACTACAGCATCCTACTTAGACTTCATTTGATTTAAGCCTTAGTTTTGAAACCACAGACTTTATTCTAATAAGACAGCGATTTACTATTTCAATATTAGGAATATGTCTAGAACCTTCTGACTCAAAGTGTGGCCCATGGACCAGCAGCATATGCATCATCTTTAGATTGTTAGAAATGCAAACTCCCTATCTTTCTCTCCCTACTTATTGAATCAGAATCTGCATCTTGACCAGAAACCCCAGTTAATTTGTGCACACGTTAGGTTTGGGAAGCACTGGATTTAAATCTATGAATCACACTAATTCTGGCTGAGATTGCTTTGAGGTTGGTGGCAGAACAGTTGTAAATTACATTTACCTTGGATCTGGAGAGAAGATAAACCCAACTGTGAATGACTTGCATAGTCTGAAAATACTTAAAATGATAAAAAGTGTGCAAATTACATGAAATCTGCAAGAAATTAGAAATACTGGCAAGAAATAAGATAAAAATTATCCCAGAGAATATGAACTAAATGTGTGTGCACAAAGCATTCTGTAGTGCATAGTATTGGGGAAATTGAACGTGGAAAACATCATGATAGATGTGACATAGGCCTAATAGTAGACAGAAAGTCAGAAATTAATCAGTGATAGATCACAGTGGTCACTGTTCCATTGCCGGTTTGATTTGTTAGAGATTTTCTTAAAGGCAGAACCTAGTTGTGGCCTGTGTGCTTTTCATGCAGTAAGTGCCACTGTTTGCCAGAAAAACAAAAATAAACTGGAGAGTGTTAAGAGATGGGCTAGAAGATTGATTATGACATAGGAAGAACTGATTTATGAGGAAAGAGAAAAATAATTAAATGGGCAGCACTATGCTATAAGAAGAGGCTATGGAGACGTGGATATTTATCTGATGTTTCTCTTATGCTGTTTCCTGTAGTGTCCATATGAAAGATGCAGAAATATTAGGAAGTAAGGATGCTGAGAAATTTGTTACAGGACAAAGCAATATCAGCTGGAACTACTCAATTAAATTATGAGCAATATCAAAGATTTAAGTTTCAGAAAATTTTACCTGCTGCATGAGAAATGACCTTGAATGGGATGACTTTATCCCTGGGAACTTTTGAAAGCTCTGTGGGCAAAGAATGGAAGATCATTTGTTAAATTGTTGAATTATCTCCCCAGGGAAATAATTGGAACCCCATCCCTTGAAATTTCTAAAATTAGGGTGGATAAAAACCAGGATGTTGCCTATGGGAACTCTACTTCTGGCAGAAACCTGGTGATTGATGAGTGACGTTTTTCTTCTCCAATATCTTTGATTATTGCTCATGGTGACCATACACAGAAACATTTTTTCATCAGGTGGGTATCCTATTTAAATTTTTTTTTAAATGCTAGTTTCTAGAAAAAGAGTTGGAGAGTGTCACTCATCTGCTGTCCATGGTGTCTGCCTCCTTGGCAATGGTAGGCTTACTTGGCATTTTTTTTTTTTTTTTCATTTCTCTTCACTACGTAATTCATTAAGAGATGCAATTTAGTATATATTGGAAGTGAATTCATTTCCTACATTCTCTTCATTCAGAAGGCTAAAAAGAAAAGCCCCAAATATGCCTTGCCTTTTGGAGCCATTTGTCATATGAATACAGAAACTCTGTATGAAACTCAAATGAAATCATCTAGTGCTTCAGAGAGTTTTGTGATCCTTTTTATCCAGATGAAAACCCAGCTCATGTTTGCCTAGGAGTAATGGTCCAAGAGCACTACATTGCCTTCTCCCTCCCTCTGTAGACTTTTCCCCTAATGATCTATATTAGCTGAAAAGGGGAGCTCAGAACCCCAATTCCATTGGTCACAAATAAAACACAACACAATTATTTAGTATTCTAATTATTACTTTACCTTTTCATGCTAGTTCCTTCACATCCACATTTATATTGTCTAGGAGATCTAGCTTAATATAGGTGCTGCTAAGGATAATTTATATTGAATATGTTGACTGGAGATATTAGATATACTTCATGTTGGTATGTAGGAAGGTTTGCACCAAACTTAAATATTAAGTCACATTAATTAAACTCTATCATGTGCGCCGTAACATGAATGGTTTTTTTGTTGATGGTATTTTCTAAATCATTGTACAATTTTATTATTCATGACTTTGTGCTCCTGCTTTAGTTTTTAGAAATTCTATTTGTCTTTAGCCCAGAGTTCTTTCTCCTTTCCTTCTTGAGAGAGGTCTAAACCTAAACAAAAAGGTTAAGATTACAACCTGCTATTGTGTCCCTAATACGAAGATCATCTCCTCTGTATCCTGTTTCTGTGAAAATGGCTCTAACAAATTGCCAGCATCTTACATGTGCAAACAACAACTGTCTCCAAGATGAAAACTAATTGGGAAATAAAAATAAAATTGATGGGTTACAATCTTTCTTTTTCTTCTCTTGCTTCCTGACTGATAGGCCTACCAGAGGGGCAGGGAAAAAAGTCCTTTTTCTTTCTAAATCGTTCTACTAGTGTCATATTGATTCTCTCTCAAGTACACCCCGTGGTCTCAGATGATCACATATTTTCTTACGTTCCTTGTATTGATACAGCACCTTGGCTCATGGGTTGACATGCGTTGCTTGTACTGGGGCGACACTGCTCATCGTTGATATTCCTGGGGTGTACCAAGCCTCCCCGGCATGAAACAAGGGAACAGGTTGTTTCACAACAGTACTCTCATTCTTTGAAAAGTGATTATTGTTCACTCCAAGTGCTACCTTAAGTCTCTGTCAGCGTTGCTTAACGTTGCTCTTGACCTCTACAACAATACTTGAGTTCGTTTGTGTCTCTGTGGATGCAGGAAAAAAAAATTCCTCAGCTGAGTATCAAGATATTCTACTGTTACACTATTTGTAAGAAAAAAAGTTGTATTATAAGGTGTCTGAAAGAATACAAGGTGACCTGCCTGCACACCGTTGCTTTGGCTCTCTTTCTTACCTTTGTATTCTCCCATCCCCCTCCCTCTGTTTCAGCTAGCCGTGAGGTGGTTGGAACACAACTGCCATTACCAGTACATGGATGAGCTCCTGCAGTATATCCGCTTCGGCCTGATGGACGTGGATACTCTGCATACAGTTGCCCTGTCCCATCCCCTCGTCCAGGCAAGTGAAACTGCAACAGCTCTTGTCAATGAGGCCCTGGAATACCACCAGAGCATCTATGCGCAGCCCGTTTGGCAAACTCGCAGGACCAAACCGCGGTTCCAGTCAGACACTCTGTATATCATTGGCGGGAAAAAGCGTGAGGTCTGTAAAGTCAAGGAACTTCGGTACTTCAATCCCGTTGACCAGGAGAATGCTCTCATAGCTGCCATTGCCAACTGGAGTGAGCTGGCTCCCATGCCCGTGGGAAGGAGCCACCATTGTGTGGCAGTCATGGGGGACTTTCTGTTTGTAGCGGGCGGAGAAGTTGAGCATGCTAGTGGCCGGACGTGTGCCGTGAGGACTGCCTGTCGCTATGACCCCCGTAGTAATTCCTGGGCCGAGATAGCACCCATGAAAAACTGCCGGGAGCATTTTGTGCTGGGTGCCATGGATGAATACCTCTATGCGGTTGGGGGTAGAAATGAACTGCGCCAGGTTCTGCCTACAGTTGAGCGATATTGCCCCAAGAAGAACAAATGGACTTTTGTGCAGTCCTTTGACCGATCCCTTTCATGTCATGCTGGATATGTGGCTGATGGTCTTCTTTGGATATCAGGTAGAACATGCCTCATAATGTTGGATTTATCAAAAAAACACTTTCGCTGTGGCGTAAATTTAAAAGTCGAGCTTTGGTAGTCATGGCCATGTATAATTGAACCACTGAACCAAGGATGCCATGTTAGCTAATTAACATTCATTTATTGGGCACCAGCTCTATAGAGAGCAATGTTAATTGGAAGTAATTGACCTTTCTGTGACTTTCTGAGTGATTAAAGTATAAGGTGGAAATTAATGGCCCATCACATCCTTTTTCTATACCAAACCTTCTATTGTTTAGATTGTCCGTTTTTGATACTCATGGATTGTTTTACACACCTTGTGGTTTATCCAGGTTCTTCACTTTTTTTTTTTTTTTTTTTAAATCATCCTGGGCTGCTTGACTAGGAGATGTTTCATCAAAGACAGGGCAGGCAAAGTAAAAACCCAAGAAATCCATTTTGATGGGTATAACAATGGGTATATATACCAGGTAGGAGCCATGCCGTTCATGGAAGGAAGGGATTTAAGTTATTGACTAAAATAATGTTCTTGTATTATCTGTGGATTGTAGTTACACCTGACAACCTAAATTCCTTATTCTTGCTTACTCTCCCATTATTACTGATTATTTGGGGGTACTTATTATTTTAGTTTACATTTTCTTCAGTTTTTTTAAAGCCTTTTGATTATGAAAAAAGAGGCTAGTATAATGAACTCTGTGTACCCATGACCCAATTTCAGCAGTATTCCACTCATTGCCAGTCTTGTTTCATCCATACCACACACTGCTGTACACCCCTCATGGCTACCTTTTCACTGGTACAGAAGAAGTCTCTGAGGCAGAAGTTATCAACATCACATTATCAACCTATATTTTCCAATCCAATTCTTGAAAAGACCTAAACTGTCCTTTGAAAAGGTTGCCTATTGGGGAAGAAAGTTCCATCTTCTCTCAGTTGGAGGATACTCATTTTGTAACCCAGATGGCACTTGTTGAATTTCCATGTCAAGGACAAAGAAAAATAGGAAAATCAGATAATTTAAATACTAAGAGTAACTTTGAGATGTTTGTACTTAGAAGACACAATCACTTTTTTTTTTTTTTTTTAAGTCTCTATGTCTTAATCCCTTTCATGTATTTCACCCATCCCCCTACCTACCCCCCCACTGGCAAGCACCAGTGTAGTGTGTTCTCTGTATTTATGATTCTCTTTCTGGTGTTTTTTGTTTGCTTGTTCATTTGTTTTGTTTTTTTAGGCTCCACCCATAAGTGAAATTATATAGTATTTGTCTTTTTCTGACTTATTTTACTTAACATAATACCCTCTAGGTCCATCTATGTTGTCACACATGGCAAGACCTCATTCTTTTTTTTATGGCTGAGTAATATTCTGTTATGGATATCTTCTTTATCCATTCATATATCAGTGGACACTTGGGCTGCTTCCATAATTTTGCTGTTGGACATAATACTGCAATAAATATAGGGGTGCATAAATCTTTTCAAATTAGTGTTTCTGTATTCTGGATAAATACCCCATAGTGGAATTACCAGATCGTATGGTAGTTGTACTTTTTTTTAAGGATTTTATTTGTTTATCTGAGAGAGAGAGAGAGAGAGCACAAGCAGGAGGAGCTGCAGAGGGAAAGGGAGAAGCAGACTTCCCATGGAGCAGGGAGCCCAATGCAGGGCTCGATCCCAGGACCCTGAGATCATGACCTGAGCTGAAGGTAGGCGCTTAATCAACTGAGCCACCTAGGTGACCCTCCTTCATCAATGTTTTATAATTTTTAGAGTACAGGTCTTTCACTTTCTTGGTTAAATTTATTTGTAGGTAGGGCACCTGGGTGGCTCAGACGGTTAAGTGTCTGCCTTCGGCTCAGGTCATGATCCCAGGGTCCTGGGATCGAGTCCCGCATCAGGCTCCCTGCTCAGCGGGGAGCCTGCTTCTCCCTCTGCCTCTGCCTCTCTCTCTCTCTCTCTGACTCTCATGAATAAATAAATAAAACATTAAAAAAATTATTTGTAGGTATTTTATTCTTTTTGGCACAATTATAAATGGGATTGTTTTCTTAATTTCTCTTTCTGCTACTTATTAGTGTATAGAAATTCAACAAATTTTCATATATTGATTTTGTGTTCTGTAACTTCACTGTATTCATTTGTCAGTTTTAGTAGTTTTTTTTGGTTGAGTCTTTAGGATTTTCTGTATATAGTATTATTTCATCTGCAAACAGTGAAAATATTACTTTTTCCTTACAAATTTGGATGCCTTTCATTTTTTTTTTTTCCTGGTCTGGTTGCTGCGGCCAGGACTTCCAGTACTACGTTGAATAAAAGTAGTGAGAGAGTGGACATCCATGTCTTGTTCCTAATCTTAGAGGAAAAGCTCTCTCATTTTTTATCCCTTTAAGTATGATGTTAGCTGTGGGTTTGTCATATATGGGCCTTTACTATGTTGAGGTATGTTCCACCTAATCCTACTTTGTTTAGGGTTTTTTATCATGAATATGATGTACTTTGTTAAATGGTTTTTCTGCATCTATTGAAATGATCGTATGGTTTTTATTCTTTCTCTTATTGATGTGATGTATCATGTTGATAAATTTGTGCATATTGAACCACTCTTGCATCCCAGGAATAAATCCCACTTGATCGTGGTGAATTATTTTTTTAATGTGTTGTTGGATTTGGTTTGCTAATCTTTTGTTGAGGATTTTTGCGTCTGTGTTTCATCAGAGATACTGCCCTGTGTCTTTATCTGGTTTTGGTATCAGGGTAACACTGGCCTCATAGAATGAATTTGGAGGCTTCCCTTCCTCTTCTATTTTTTGGAATAGTTTGAGAAGAATGGGTATTAACTCTTCTTTAAATGTTTGGTAGAATTCACCTGTGAAGCTGTCTGGTCTGGACTTTTGTTTTTGGGAGTTTTCAGATTACTGATTTAATTTCACTGCTAGTAATCCATCTGTTCAAATATTCTATTTCTTCCTGATTCAGTTTTGGGAAGTTATATGATTCTAGGAATTTATCCAGTTCTTCTAGGTTGTCCAATTTGTTGGCATATAATTTTTCATAATATTCTCTTATAATCCTTTGTATTTCTGTACTGTTGGTTGTTACTTTTCCTCTTTCATTTTTGGATTTGAGTCCTCTCTCTCTTTTTTTTTCTTTTTGATGAGTCTGGCTAAAGGTTTAATCATTACAAAGAACCAGCTCCTGGTTTCATTGATCTGTTCTATTGTGGAGTTTTTTGCTCTTTTTTGTTTTGTTTTAGTTCCTGTTTCATTTATTTCTGCTCTAGTCTGTGTTATTTCCTTGTTTCTACTGGTTTTTTATTTATTTATTTATTTGTTTGTTTATTTATTTATTTAATTTTTTAGTCATCTTTTTCTAGCTCCTTTAGGTATAAGGTTAGGTTGCTTATTTGAGATTTTCCTTGCTTCTTGAGGTAGGTCTGTGTTACTATAAATGTCCCTCTTAGAACAGCTTTTGCTATATCCCAAAGATTTTGGACCATTGTGTTACAATTTTCATTTATCTCCAAGTATTTTTGGATTTCCTCTTTGATGCCTTAGGTGACCCATTCATTGTTTAGCATCATGTTATTTAACCTCCATGTATTTGTGTTCTTTCCAGGTTTTTTTCTCATGATTGATTTCTAGTTTCATAGTGTTGGGATCAGAAAAGATGTGTGGTATGACTTGTCTTTTTGAATTTGTTGATACTTTTTTTGTGGCCTAATGTGTGATCTATTGTAGAGGATGTTCCATGTGCAATAGAAAAGAATGTGTATTCTGCTGTTTCATGGTGGAATGTTCTGAATGTATCTGTTGGATCCATCTGGTCCAATGTGTCATTCAAAGCCACTGTTCCTTGTTGATTTTATGTTTGAATGATCTATCCATTGATGTAAGTGTGGGGCTTCCTATTTTGTATTACTACAAAGTCCCCTACTATTTTGTATTACTATTGATTACTTCCCTTATGTTTGTTATTAGCTGCTTTATGTATTTAGGTGCTCCCCTGTAGGGTGCATAAATATTTACGATTGTTATATCTTCTTATTGAATTGTTCCCTTTATGATTATATAGTGTCCTTCTTTGTCTCTTATTACATACAGTCTTTTTTGAAAGTCTGTTTTGTTTGATATAAGTATTGCTACCCTGGCTTTCTTTTTTACTTCCATTTGCATGATAAATGCTTTTCCATCCCTTTACTTTCCATCTGCATGTGTCTTTAAGTCTTAAATGAATCTTTTGTAGGCTGCATATTGATGGGTCTTGCTTTTTTATCCATTCTGTCACCCTGTGTCTTTTGATTAGAGTGTTTAGTGCATTTACATTCAAAGTAATAATTGATAGGCATGTACTTACTGACATTTTGTGACTTGTTTTATGGTTGTGCTTATAGTTCTTCTCTATTCCTATCTTTTCTTGCTCTCTTCTCTCATGGTTCATTGACTTTCTTTAGTGATATACTTGGATTCCTTTCTCTTTGTTTTTTTCATAACTCTTACTGGTTTTTGATTTGCGGTTACTATTAGGTACATATATAACATCTTATGCATACAGCAGTCTATATTAAGTTGATGGTCACTTAAGTTTGAATGTATTTTTTTACCGCCCCCTCCACGTTTTAAGTATGTATATGGTGTCATACTTCACATCCTTTTATTCTGTGAATCCCTTGACTGATTTTTTAAAAAGATTTATTTATTTATTTTAGAGAGAGAGACAGAGAACACAAGCAGGAGGGGCAGACGGAGAGAGAATGTGAAGCAGACTCCATCTCAAGCCGGGAGCCTGATCCAGGGCTTGATCTCAGGACCCTAAGATCGGACCTGAGCCAAAACCAAGAGTCAGACAATTAACCAACTCTACCACCCAGGCGCCCCATCTTGACTGATTTTTTAAAAAGATTTATTTACTTATTTGAAAGAGAGAGTGTGTGTGTGCAAGTGGGATGGGAGGGGCAGAGGGAGAGGGAGACAAACAGACTCCCTGCTGAGTGGGGACCCTGATAGGACCCTGAGATCATGACCTGAGCTGAAATCAAGAGTCGGAGGCTTAACTGACTGAGCCACCCAGGCACCCCCTCCTTGACTGATTTTTATAGATATACTTAATTTTACTGCTTTTGTGTTTCCTGCTTTTCTTACTCTTACTTATGCTCTTTCCTTTCCCCTCAAAAAGTCCTCTTTCACATTTCTTGTAGGGCTGGTTTAGTAGTCATGAGTTCCTTTAACTTTTGTTTGTCTGGGAAACTCTTTCTATCTCTTTCTATTCTGAATGATAGCCTTACTGGACAGAATATTCTTGCCTTCAGGGTTTTTTCCCTTCAGCACTCTGAATATATCATGCCACTCACTCCCTTCTGACCTGCAAAGTTTGTGCTGAAAAATCAGCTGATAGCCCTGTGGGGTTTCCCTTGTATGTAACCATTTTCTTTTCTCTTGCTGCTTTTAAAATTCTCTGTTTATTACTACTTTCTGCCATTTTAATTACTATGTGTCTTGGTGTGTACCTCCTTGGGTTGAATTTGTTGGGGCCTCTCTGTGGCTCCTGGATCTGGATTTCTCTTTTCTTCCCCAGATTCAGGAAGTTTTCAGCTAATATTTCTTCAAATAAATTCTCTGCCCCCTTTTCTCCCTCTTCTCCTTCTGGGATCCCTATAATATGAATGTTATTATGCTTGATGGTATCTTAGTTGCCTAAGTTTATTTTCATTTATTATTATTTTTTTCTCTCCTGTTCAGCTTGATTGCTTTCCATTATTCAGTCCTTTAGGTCACTGATCTGTTCTTCTGCTTCCTCTAGTGTACTATTTATTCCATCTAGTATACATTTAATTTCAGTTATCAAGTCCTTTATCTCTGATGGGTTCTTTTTATTGTTTCCTATCTCTTTGTTAAGGGTCTCACTGAGCTCCTCTTCTGTTTTCTCTAGTCAAGTGAGTATTTTTAGGACCATTACTTTAAATTCTCTCAGGCATATTACTTATCTCTGTTTTGTTTATGTCTTTTGCTGTGATTTTGTCCTGTTCTTTCTTTTTGTACATATTCTCCTGTCTCCTCATTTTGTGTAACTCTTGTGTCTGTTTCTATGTGTGAGAAAAGTCAGCTACATCTGCTGCTCTTGAAAGTAGTGGCCTTATGAAGAACATGTCCTATAGTGCCCTGCAGTGCAATGTCTGCTCTTCACCAGAACCTGGCACGTCAGGGGTGTCTTGAATGTGTGTTGTGTATACCCTGCTCTTGTGGTTCAGCTGCATTTGCCTTTCGTCCAGTCATCTGCAATGGCTCTCTTTGCCTATTGTGGTCAGGGCTTGGTCCTTGTGTTGTTAGTGAGCCAGGGTGGGGCCGCCTTTGGATTAAGTTGAGTCAGACCAGGTATTTGCCAGAGATGTAGTATCACTGAACTGCAGGAGAATGTGGGGATGGGGTGTGTGGTGCCAGCAAGATTTGTGTTGGTGAGGGGCGCCTGGGTGGCTCAGTTGGTTAAGCAACTGCCTTCGGCTCAGGTCATGATCCTGGAGTCCCGGGATCGAGTCCCGCATCGGACTCCCTGCTCAGCGGGGAGTCTGCTTCTCCCTCTGATCCTCCCCCTCTCATGCTCTCGGTCTCCCATTCTCTCTCTCAGATAAATAAATAAAAAATCTTTAAAAAAAAAAAAAAAAAAAAAAGGTTTGTGTTGGTGAGAGGGGACTTGCAGCTGCCTCCGCCAAGGCAGGCAGGGATGGAGGAGATCGACCCAGAGACACATTCAGGGGCAGGTCAAGTGGTGTTCGCAAGGTTTGTGTGGTTCTGCTGTGGGAGGGGATCTGGAGCTGAGGCCTGGCTGGTGGGGGTGTGTCTGCAAGACAACATGGGGTGGGTGCTTTTAGCAAGTTAGGTGCTGTGCTGGTTCCAGCACGTGTCCATTTATCTAGGCTGGGGTGGGGGAGGGAAATGGTGCCCACCAGCTATTTTCTTCCTGGAAAAATCTCAGTGATCCCTGTCCCTCCAGCATGCACTCTGAGATTAATAAACAAATTACCCTCCTGTATGCCCCAGGTGTTTTTCAAACTGCTGCTTCTGTGCTGTATCTATGTGGGACTGTTTGTTGTGCTTTCTCTTTAAAGGTGGGGAATCAGGTTCCTCTCACCCTCCCAGCCCACAAGCCTGCTGATTTTTTAAAGTTCCAGGTTTTAAACCCCTCTGATTGTAAGATATTGTGAATTTTGTCCCCTCTGCTTTTCAAAAACAAATGCTATGGGGATTCATCTTCCCTGTGTAGGCTTCCTGGTGTGAGAGTCTTTTCTTTCCCCTCTGTGGGCTGCTGACAGTCCTAGAGGTCCGTTTAGCTCTTGACTGCACCTCTGCCCTTCTTACCCTCTTTGATGTAGCCTCTTCTCTACATTTAGTTGTGGAGAGTCTGTTCTGCCATCTTAGGGTCATATTTTGTGTTATTTATGCTGAGGTGGTTGTTATCTAGTTGTATCTGCAAGACAAGGTGAGCTTAGGTTCCTCCTGCTCTGCCATCTTCTTCAGAAGTCCTGATCATACAGTTTTTATTTTTTGTTTTGTTAATGTGATGTATCATGTTGATTGATTTGTGGATATTGAACTGTCATCCCAGGAATAAATCCCACTTGATTATGGTGAATGATCCCAGTGTATTGTTAGATTTAGTTTGCTCATCTTTTGTTGAGGAATTTTACATCTATGTTCATCAGGGATATTGGCCTGTAGTTTTCTTTTTTTGTAGTGTTTTCATCTGGTTTTGGGTGATGCTAGCCTCACAGAATGAATTTGGAAGCTTCCCTTCCTCTTCTATTTTTTGGAATAGTTTGAGAAGAATAGGTATTAACTCTTCTTTAAATGTTTGGTAGAATTCACCTGTGAAGCTGTCTGGTCCTAGACTTTTGTTTGTTGGGAGTTTTTGATAACCAGTTCAATCTCGTTACTAATAATTTGTCTGCTTGGATTTTCCATTTCTTCCTGGATTCAGTTTTGGAAGATTATATGTTTCTAGGAATTTATCAGTTTTTTTCTAGTTTGTTCAGTTTGTGGACATAAAATTTCTCATAGATGGGGTGCCTGGGTGGCTCAGTTGGTTAAACTTCCAACTCTTGGTTTTGGCTCAGGTCATGATCTCAGGGTTTTGAGATTGAGCCCTGCGTTAGGCTCCATGCTCAACACAGGGTCTGCTTGGGATTCTTTCCCTCTTCCTCTTCCTACCTCCTGCCACTATCCCCCACTCACGCTATCTCTCTCCCTGTCTCAAATATATAAATATATATTTATATATAAATATATAAAATCTTAAAATTTTTCATAATTATTCAATTCTTATATTTTGGTGATGTTTGTTGTTACTTCTCCATCTTCATTTCTGATTTTATTTCTTTGAGTCCTCTTCTCTTCTTGATGAGTCAGTCTAAAGGTTTATCAGTTTTGTTTATCTTTTAGAGGAACCATCTCTTGGTTCCACTGATCTTGTCTGTTGTTTTTTTATTCTCTGTTTCAGTTACTTTCACTCTGAACTTTATTGTTTTCTTCTTTCTACTAACCTTGGGCTTTGTTCTTATTTTTCTAGTGCTTTTAGGTGTAAGGTTAAGTTGTTTATTTGAAATTTTTTGTTACTTGAGGTACGCCTGTATCACTGTAAACTTCCCTCTTAGATCTGCTTTTGCTGCATCCCAAAGATTTTCGACCATTGTGTTTTCATTTTCATTTGTCTCCGTGTATTATTTCATTTCCTCTTTGATTTCTTCATTGGCCCAATTTTTGTTCATTTAATAGCATGTTGTTTAGCCTTCATGTGTTTGTGTTTTTTCCATTTTTTCTTCTTCTAATTGATTTCTAGTTTTGTACATTTATGGTCAGAAAAGGTACTTGATATGGTTTCAATCTTCTTAAATTTATTGAGACTTGTTTTGTTGCCTAACATGTGATCTCTCTTGGGGAATGTCCCATGTGCACTTGAAAATAATTTATATTCTGCTGTTTTGAGTTGGAATGTTTTGTATATATCTGTTAAGTCCATCTGGTTTAATGTGTCATTGAAAGACACTCTTCCCTTATTGATTTTCTGTCTGGATTATTTATCCATTGATAAAAGTGGGAGAAGCAATCACCTTTAAGTAAATCTTGAGGACTTCTCAGCTTTCTTCAATAATCTTCTCTAGTTGTTTAACATCTGCTCTGACAAAATTCTCCCTTGCATTTAAATTAAATTCATTTGTATTCTGCCCATTTTTCCTTCTGCTGTCCTCAATAACCAGGGAGATAGCCATAGTCTTGGCTTCTCAGGATAATGCCTCAATTATTGACAATTCATTGATTTTCATTAAAGAAACGTAGCTCATGTCAGGATTTAAGTGCTCCATAATTAATGAATGAAGTTAAGAATTGGATTAACGAAGAGGACAAATGAGATGGATCCAATAAATTGCTGGTCTTATATACCAAATAAACATTAGATATGAGTGTGAACATTAGTATATGCAGATATATTTAGATAAAAACTTCATTTATCTTTTGTTTAAATATATATTTCAATATTTAAGAAAACAACCACCAGGACTATGTCTTGTTGGTTTTGCTGAAGAAATTTCAAACTTGGATACAAATAAGCCTTTGCTAATAGAAGGAACAGATCTGTGCTTGACTTGGGCAACAAAACAATAATGGGTTAATAAAATCAATGTAATTTATATTCTCTTCCAACTTACATTCCTTCCATTGATTCATTTAGTTTTCATTTGTTGTTAATGCATTCCCAAATTTGCTTTGCATTTCTAAATTTTATGTGAATTTCTCATAAATCTTTTAAGAAATATTTTCTATTTTCTTACTATAAAACTAGCTTTTAGAAAAAAAAATGCTGCAGTTTCCCTTACATATTCTTAAAGATATGACTACTTAACCTCTTCTTTAGTGAGGCCTTAGAAAAACACAGAAGCCTGTCCTAGACTGGCTAGATCTATCATTCTGGTATCAAGCTGATTTCTCTTTCAATACAGAGGTCTGTATGTTTCCTTTTCCATTTTATTAAATGTATCAACTTATTATAGATCTTATTGCTCTATCACTTTGTTTTTTCCCCCACTGTGAAAAGAAATACATTTTCTTTGTTCTTCTTTTGCACTAATGTATGCTGCCTGTGTTAACCATACTTAATGAAAACAATCACAACTTTCTCAGGTTTGTTTCTCCCTACTGTGTACTTGAGATGAAAAACTCACTTCCCTGTGTACAGTACAATACCTTTAATTGGAAAGAAAAGGAAATCACCAGTGACATTTCTAATACCTTCAGTAGTCTGCCTCTTTCCTCAGGACCAGCTTATAATAAATCAATTATGAATCTAACCATGGATGGGGAGGGGTACTAGATTTGCTAATGGCCCCCTTAAAAAAAACAAGGCAGGTATATGTCACCCTATTATTGATTTAGAAGTGTTACCCAGCTTTGTTGTTGCAAATAAAAATATTTGAGGCTATTCCTTATCCTTTACCAAGTAATCAAATATTTCCAATTTAATTGATGGGGACTTGGGTCATTGGCATACTTCTGGTAGTTTGCAAGCTTTGCCTGAGGTGAAGGAAGTAAAGATTTTAGAATGTGGATTTTAGGAGCTTATTTCTGTTCCATAAAATGCAAAGTGAATGTTTCTTTAGAGATTCAATATTTCTGGCATGTTCACTGCCTCTGCATACTCCCTCCCTTTTCTCTGTCCATTTTGGGGTCAGGACACCTTGAAACATGTCCATGGTTTTTAAAATGAGACAAGCAGAGATGAATTCAGAAAATCAGGCTGTATGGATATGCCCATTAGCATTTAATTTAAGACGTTAGAGATAGTCAAATTTTACAGGCTCCTGTAGCATTTGACACTGTGACCCAATTCACAAATGCTCCACATCATTTCTACTTGAAATTCACAATACTGAAGCAAAAGAAGCATTAAATATCCTGCAGTTGTGCTTTAAAAGGTATGCTCTCCATTGTGAGATATTGTTTGTGAACTACTAAAAAGATGTGTTTTTGTGAGTGAAAATTAATCCTGAGCTCATCTTGCAGAACAACTAACCTTTTCATTTTTGTCAAATGGCACCAAAATAATGGGAAGCTAACCACAAAATTAGTGCTTTAAAACTATAAAAAAAAAGACAAATGGTACTACATTTATTCAAAAGCAGTATTTAGTGCTTTCTTGATTCTCTTGGTGAATGCTACATCCTTATTAAGTCTTGTGCTGGTTCATAGATAAATGAGATTAATTCAGCAAACACACTTCCTACCCTCTAGGAGCTGACAATCAAAGAACTTTTCAGATATTTCATTAATGAAAGAACATTTGTTAAAGCTTCTTTAACTCCTTAGAAGATATGTTTATTTTCATCTTGATTAAATTTATATGAAGCTTGCATTGCCCCATTTTAAATGACTTTAATTTATTCAAACCTACTAGAGGGACTTTGGCTTTTCCAGTATTCATTAAAATTAGAACAATGTGAAATTTCATAAACATTTTTTAAATGCCGTGGCCTTAGCTTTTCTCTATCTGGTAAATATTATTTTACTTGCATCCAAAAAATTACATACAAAACACTGGTAATTAACAGGGAGTGCAGTGGAGGCTGGCTTGTGATATCCTGAGGTCACAGAGCATGTGAAACTTGCTCAGCTTCTCACCACCCAGGAGATGCTGAGCAAGTTTCCTAACCTCCCTTAGTCTTCTTCCAGGCTAGTGTGGAGTGACAAAGAAGAGTAAGACATATGTCCTGAATTGGGACTCACAGTATGGTAGAGGGAACAAACTCTTCAACAGATGATTATAGTATCCTGTGTGATACATGTGAGGGTCAAAGTCTTTCCCAGGGACAGTAGTGCAAAGCAAGGAGCACTTCATATGGGTTTCACAAAGGTTCATAGCACCTTCATCCTAACTTGGCCTTAGGTCCACTGGCTGCTTTCCATGTACTCATTAACCCCTCCCTGTCCTCATGAGTGGGCTTCACAGTCCAATCATTTCAGTAATTCTCCTGCCCTCTAGCAAGCACTTGCTCTTGGACAAACCCCATGGTCCATTTTGTCTGTGCCTGTGCCCGGGCAGCTGAACCCTGTGGGAAGAGGCCAGTTGACAGGAGGGCTTGGTATGGGATCCACTCAGCTCCCCAACCCCTCTCTGCACCCTACATTAGTGTCCTTCCACACCCCCCCTCCACTATAGCCTCCTCTGCCACCCTTCACTGGCTAGGACTTACTCAAAACCATGGCCCTCAGACTCAGAGACAGGACCCTTTCTTGTTTTTCAGAGCAAATATCAGAGAGGAGGGGCTCATAGCAAGTCAGGTGAGATGAGATGAGGCAGTGGAGAGTGGAAGGAGACAGATGGGCAGGAGGTGGACTGGAAAGGGGCCAACGCGGAAGTTTAGGAACTATTAGCAAGGAGGGTGTGGGGAGGGGGTAGGTGTGGGGAGGGGGGTCTGAGGAAGGAGCCTGAGAATGTGGGAGGGCAAGGTTGGAGGAGGAGAGTTAAAGGAAATCAAAACCAAAAAGAAAAGGGCATGGTGAGAGATGTCCAATACTGCTGAGACATCAAGGTCCAGAATATTTATTTTCTCTGCCATTTTTGATCAGGAACCCCTTGGTAACTTCAGTGAAAGTAGCTATAGGGGAGTGGAAGAAAGTAGAAGTGAGAATGCAGTGGTTTAGGGTGTGAAAAAAAGGTGAGGAAGTAGAAAGTGCAGGTATAGGCTAGAAGCCTGGATACCATCTAAACTTCGCTCCCTGAATCCCAGCTTACAGACAACTTTCTGATTATTATGCTTTGCCTACCAGGAGAGGATGTGCTGTTTCTAGGTACACACATACTTCAGCCCATGTGACAGCCACATTTTTTCATTATAAATTAATAAATAGCTTCTTGGCTTTAGGAAGAAAAAAGGAGAGTAGGAAGGAAAGAAAAAGGTGGAAGTTTGGCTGAGAGAGGAGAGAGTAGCTGGAGGAGGAAATCAGAGTCAAAGGAGGGAACTTTTTTAAAGGATGCAAGTTCATTAAGCAAATTGGTAGATAAGGGAAAGGAGAGAGCAAAATTGAAGGTGAGGCATTTGAGGCATTCTTTGGTTGGTAAAGGCTGAGAGCATCCTCCTAGGTACAAGGAATGGTGCTAAGCCCACGGGACACCAGAATGACAATAGGCATAGGGTCTCAAACAGTCAGGGGGGATTTGGGGAGGGGTTCAGTCTTGGGCCAGAGAAGGGGAGACCCATCAAGCTCTAAGCCTGGAGGGCAGGAGACGATGCTAGATGTGGACCTAGGTAAGCTCCCCGATGAGGGTCAGGAACCTGAGGAGGTTCCTTGTCCATGGAGTCAAGTGAGAGACAGGGTTGTCTGTTGAGGTTGTGCTATATATGTTCAGGACTAGGTAGAGGGTCTGAGGGAGGTGGCCTTGGGGAAGAAAAAAGCCTCTGAGAGAAAGCAGAGAGAACTGACATGTTTTTAAAAATTAAGTGTCAGAGCTCATACTGAGGTTGGAAACAGCAAAATTGTGGTGGCCCAGGTTGTAAATTTCTGTCCTATTTTTTTTAGTGGTACTCACCAAAGAATTAGAGAGGGCAGATCCTTGGATTCACTCAAGATGGAAGGTTTTTAGGCTGTGAATAGTCCAAAGGACCCTATTGGAAGGGGTTCAGCTTGTTGGGTTAGGTGAGTGTCAAGGACTTAAGGTTTGCTTGAGGGAGAACAAAGTGTGTTCCTCAGGTAAGTCCATGAGAGAATGTCTGTTTGTTGCCCCTGGAGGCAGCCACCTTGTGAGGAAGCCACCTGCCTGCTAGAGGTTTAGAGCTTGATAATGTGGCATGTCCACTTAAAAGTTCTTAGTGACCTGGAGTACCCCCTAAGAATGAAATCTTCTTTGTTGCTTTAGATTCTTACAACCAGCTGTCTCCAGCAGTTACTTTTTGCTCCTTTCTTTTCACTTCTGCCCCAACCTTTACTATTCCCCATCTGAAAAAGATTAAAACAAAACCACTACAGTAGTGTACTGAGATGAAGCCAAATAGAAATGACCATTCTACAATGCTTTTAAAAGAGCCAAATGGAGCACTGGGTGTTATCCGCAAACAATGAATCAGGAAACACTACATCAAATAAATAAATAAATAAATAAATAAATAGGAAAAAACAAAAAAATAAAAAAAGAGCCAAATGGCTAAATAAATAAAAATTAAAAATAAAAGAGCTAAATGGCTTGAAGAAAGCAATCAGATCACCTATATTCTCCAAAATAATTAACAAAGGTTTCATCCTAAACAGACTTCCCTTTATTCTGAAGAAGTAGCACTTTGTTTACCCTCACATTGCTGCTCACTAGATGAGGCTTAAAGGTGTTATATGATGTTCATAGATCACACAGCTGGTATTTGACAAAGTCGGAATTTGATCTCTTCTGTCTCTGGTTTTTGAAAACCATGCTTTTCCCACAAAACCGTACAATCCAATTGTTTATCGCTCCAACAAAAGGCTCAAAAACAGATGCTTACATTGTAAAAAGAATTCTGACTGAAAGTCAAAGATACACTGAAGAATAATCATACCTGGAGACTTGTTTAGATCAATGACCATTTGATTTTTTCTAATTGTTTAACTGGCCACTTTTCTCAGGGCACAGAGTTGAGCCACATAAAGTCTTCCTTTTTGTGGAGGGAACTGCCTTTGTTTAAGTGATCCATTTGTGTCTGACCAGATGGATCTAAAAAGAGGTAGAATAAGGAGGGAGCTGAATTACTTTACCTAAGAATATGGGAAATATGTCATTTTCTTTGTTCCCAAGAGGAGAGAAGTTTAAAGCTACGTCATGGAAATGGGCAATGGCTGAAGAATTTGGTTGATGGCAGGAGGGGGATAAAAGATCCAATAAGAACGCAGCAAGCCAGGACTCTAGAGACAGGTAGAGGTGACCTTGAGAGCTTAACCCTGCTTGGAATGTGCAGAAATCTTTGGAGGCAGGATTTCAGCTTTCTATAGAATGAGGAATGGGAGAGAGAATTTTATTGAGATTTTAAAGGGCAGATGACATCTGCATTGTGGTGGATTTTACCTTCATTTATCATTGCACTTATTTCAAATAACACATGGCGCATTCTTTACATGTTTTGCATCACAAGTTTGTATCTGTTCACTCTAGGTGGCATAAATATAATTTATAAATTTACATTTTCAAGTGCATCACCCTTTCTTTATAGGTATTCTGTAAATTTGAGACTTTCTTTACAGATTTTGAGTCTATTAATTACCCATCCATTTGTGTGGTCTCCTCAAGTGTGACAGAAATAATATGGATATTAGTTTTAATTTAATGCATGGATTAAGTATGTTTCTATTCAAGATGCTAATTCAGAAGAAGGAGTCCTGGCTTTAATTGTTTATGTAGTATTATAAACATTAAAAATATGGACAGTCTAAATGTGTAAAAATAGATAATGAAAAAGTTTATTTTTTATTGTGAATTTTATTTATTGTAAATATTCCCATGGTGTCCCTTTTATTGAGGACTAGTCATGAGTTTGGCTTTATTTAAAAAATGAGTAATGTGGGGGCACCTGAGTGGCTTAGTCGTTAAGCGTCTGCCTTCAGCTCAGGTCATGATCCCAGGGTCCTGGGATCGAGCCCCGCTAGGCTCCCTGCTCAGCGGGAAGCCTGCTTCTCCCTCTCCCAATCCCCCTGCTTGTGTTTCCTCTCTCGCTGTGTCTTTCTCTGTCAAATAGGTAAGTAAAATCTTTAAAAAAAATGACTAGTGTAACTCACACCTAATGCCAATAATTCTTTTGATAATTAGACAGTAAGTGTTAAGTTTTAGTTTTTTGAGAATTAGAGAGCATTCTTATGGAGGAGAAGCTTTAAACTATTAAAGAAAAAAGCCTTCGATACCTTATAAACCAGCCAGTAATTCTAGTTATTAGAAAAAAATAAGAAATCTACTTCAGACTACAAAATTCATTCATTAATTCAAAATTCTATACTTTGTTAGATTTGTTATATTTTTAATATCCCATACATGCTCATTTGTACTTTTTATGGAAATGGTAAAAAATTTCCACAGATAAACTAGTATAGTACTGTAGTAAACTTCCTCTATGGGTCACTTCTAATGCTCTGCACTCTAGGTTTTCTAAAACCTGGAAGAGAGATGCTGTCATCTCTAGTTTGCTTATAAGGAACCTGAGCGGGGCTGTGTTAAATGCTCCCGCAAGGACAGAGTCGTAAAGGAGCCTGTGCAGGGTGATGCCGCAGCCTGTCCTGAAGCTCGCCCCTGAGCCTAGCATACAGCTGGCCACTGCAGGCCTCCAGGAGAGCTGCCGAGAACATGAGATGGTTTTCCACAATCCTGAATTGGCTGGCAGAGTTCCAGCCCAGAGTGTCTTCCCTGAGAGCCTGGACATGTTCGGTTCTTTGCACCCCGCTCCATCCTTCAAAGCGTACTAGCGCTGTATTACCTACACAGGTTTCTACTAAAGAAGGTAGTATAGGACTGTCTATCAACAGATGTATTGTCTGTCCTCAAAAAAAAAAAAAAAAAAAAATAGCAGAGCCACCAGACTTGACCTACCCTGACAAATGGATATTGAGAGCTGTTTTCCTAAACACACTATTATATAGACCTTGTCAGCATTGACCAGTGGTTGGTTGCTTTTGAGCACAATGAGTTTGGGAGTCAGTGAATTCCCGTAGTGGAGACAAAAGTCGCTTGTTTGGCAGTCACCTGTCATCCTTTCTCCCATATGCATTCATCCATTTGTCACCATGTTTTGTGAAGAGTGGAACAGGGAAGCTTAAGAAAAATGCTTTATTCTTGTCTGGGTGATAGAAAGCATTTCTCATTGCTGGTAGCATGGTGGTAACTTTTCATTCCTTCTGGCAGTTTTTAAAGACTTATTTGACTTTGGGGGAACCTGCAGTATATCTTAAAGTCATAGTTCAAAAGTATAAGACAGGGTTGTTCATTTTCAATTTTGGCTGAAAAGTGTTAACTTCAATGGTGGCACTTCAAAGTTAGGGAAAACTTGGCTTTAAAAATGGATGCTGATAGGAGATGGCATATTTAATGACAAATGTATCTATAGAAAGCTGTTAAGATGCAGATTATCCCCCCCTGGGGTGGGGGAGGGAGATCAAAACTGCCAATCTATAAAATGTACTCGATAGAGGGAGGCAAAGAATCTATCTTTGCAAGTGCTTTGATTGCAGGGGACAGTGTAGCAGCATGTGGGCATCATAACCCAGAGCAGGCAAATCAGCCTGATGACTTTCAAAGCCAGGAATACTGCTGCAGGCAAGGGCACTCCAGTCTAGGAGAAATTAAAACATATAGAGACTGTTATTAATTCCATATCTATTTTTGTATAGTCAAATCTGTATGCAAATCCTTAGCATCTCATTTCAGCAGATTAATCTAAAAGTGAAGAGTGTTATGTGAAGAGAATGTAATGATAAAGCTCTGCAAATAACACTGCTAAAGAAATGTGGGCTGCAAACTTGGATGCTTTTTTAAAATTTATTTTTTTGTACTGAGAACAAATGGTTTTTATTTATATGATCATTTGTAAATTATCTCAAAGGGGGGAAGCAATAGAACCAATTTCTCAGGTTTTTCCCTTGCAATCCTGACTTGTCGAAAGTTACACCACTAGGTCTTTTAGGCACCTCCTGTGGTTTAACATTCCAGAAGTAATCAACCAAATAACTAACTAGGATTTTTATTTTTACTTCCACCTACTAACCCAGTATCTCATTTTTAAATGTTGTCATGTGAGTGAAAATTTGTGTGTAAGGGTAAGGAATCTAATTACAGCGTGCAGATTAAGGGGTGGGGGAAACTATTACAAATGCATCTGTAGAAGAGAGTAAATAATAATTCTGGTTCCTCCCAAGAGATATCAAGATATCACCCTGCCTAAGAGAGAGGATGTAATAGCTATATTCCAATCCATTGGTTGTACATTTAATCTATAATGGGCAGAGTCTGATACATATAGTAGTGTAAATATTTTCAAATAGTGTCATAAACAGATAGTTTACTGCAGTGGATATTAATTCTGTCCCATATTTCTAAAGCAAGGAGAGAAACTGTCGAAGCTTTGAAATAAGGGGTGGGAGCTTTACCCTCTGCTCCCTCTCATTTGGAGAAATGATTATAGGCGAGCTGGACGTTAATCTGGTGCTTATGGCCCAGATCAAAAGCACTTGGCAATCATTTTAACCCTGAAGACTTGTGAGGTCTCAATAGATTTGATTATTCTTGTGTAGTTATGCTGAGAAAGAATGATTGGACATTCAATTTTTGATCAGATAGAAGAAAAGGAAGGTTGGGAGGAAGAAGCAAACATACCTCTGTGTTTATTTGGGCGTACATTCTGACTCTATATAGGCATTTCAGCCTCAGCTTGCTTAAGTGTATTTTCTTTTCCTTTGATTTTATTTTAAAATGAGACATTCAAAAGAAATGCAGAGAAGACTTTCTTTGAGGGCAGGAAGCTCGTTTCTCTCTGTCCTTTGTGGATTTACTCTGCAGATAAAGCTTTCATTGATCTTAAAAGTAGTTGCAGGCTTCAGAGAGAATATATATATTAAAAAAAGCCCTCGTTAATAAAAGCCATAGTCAATTATATGAAAGAAATAATCTCCTTATTGGGGTTGCACGAGAGAGTAATGATTGGCCTGGACAGACTTCCTTCCCTTTATGTTGCCATTAGTATTGATTGATTATTCAGCTCAGTTAAGGATTGTGCAGGAATCCTCTGGATTCTTGTTGACTTGATTCCTGGCCACGGAATTGATGGTGGTGACCTATTCAAAGTATTGGAAGTGTCAAAGCAAAAAGTATACTGGACAAAGTTGAGCAGATAAGGAAGACTTTGTTCAAGACTATTGCAGTAGGGGAGGGAGACCAGAAGGCAATCTGAAATCAACTCCTCTGAAGAAGAAGAAGCAGGAGGGTTTTTAAACATTGAGCTTTTCTCAGTGAGAAAAGTACTGAAGGAGTTTTGGAGGAAGGTTGATCAATGTGATGTATTGAGCACATTCAGTTACCCCTGATTTTGTAAATGTTTTTCTCTGTGATTAGGCCATGTGTGTTTGCTGTTTGGCACCCAACAAAGTGAGGCTCCTACTCTCTTCCATAGAAACTGGGAGATAGGGACATTATATTCCGTGATGATTACATTTCAATGGGATGGCTTCTGGGTCTTTGAGGAAGTTATTCCTGGGTTGTAAAACTTGAAAGAAGCTTCTTAAATGATTCCTATCTCAAGGAGGCGGAGAAAGAATTTACAGATTTTCTAAAGTAAGTGCTCTAAGAAAAGGGATGTCAGGGGCCTAGAGACAGAAAGAGGCCTGCTTAAAGTTGAGTCAAACTGAGAAAAATGTTAAGGCTATATTGTAACAGTACACACTTTTTGAATTCAAAAAATTTCAACAGGAAACACTTTTAGTCTGGCTCAGTTTTAGATCTTTATTGAAAAATTGGCTGCTTTTTTGTGATACTTATTAAAATGTTACTCATTTTAAATGAGCATCTAGAACTATGTATAAGGCACTATTTCTAAAGAGATTTTTCGGGGGGTTGCTCTCATTTCTTGTTATTTTATTACCTAACATTTAATATCTTCTAGTGTTATTTTCTGTAATGCTGTTTTATATGTTTTTTAGTTCTCCCATTTGATGGTAAAAATTAAAGGAGAATCAGTAATTTCTGGGTTTTACAGGGCTCAGTGTATACCACGGACGTGAAAATAAGTATGAGGACAGACAGGAAAACTTTGTTAGAAATGTGATGACTTTTTAGTGGTTCTTGATTAAGCAGAAGTCTTTGGATCTAAGCAGCTGTCAAGAGGCTTTAGAAAAGTTGATAACAACATCGACTGTGTGCAGTGCCATCCAACACGGTCACCCTCAGTCACGTGTGGCTTATCGGGCACTTGAAATGTAGCAATCTGGATTGAGATGTGCTGTATCAAATATACATTGGATTCTGAAGACCATATGAAAAAAGGAATATAAAATACCTCCATAATTTTTATATTAATTTCACATTGAAATGATAATATTTGGGCTATGTTGAGTTAAATAAAATCTACATTAAGTTTACCTTCACTGTTTCTTTTTAGTTTTTAATGTGGCTACTGGAAAATTTAAAATTGCATATGTGACTCACATTGGGGGCTCTCGTTATATTCTTTTGGATGGCTCTGGCTCTAGATTTCTTTTGATAAATCATGTCTTTTCTTAGAAATGGTTCCTCTCAAGAGATATCAAGATATCACTGTGTTGGCGTGCAGAAGGTTAGAGCTGTAAAATTGCCAGTTTAGCTAAGGACAAGAATTTTCCATATAATTCTGTCCCGGGCATGAATTGCGTGGAGATTTGTCTATGTGTGCGGTGTTCGTTCCCACTTCCTGCCATACTTCGCCCCTCATTCTGGCCATGCAGAGCAGCTTGCCAGGATTGGGGCCTCTTGGTAATTTCAGCACACTTGTTGCTTGCTCTCAACTGGATTGCTTCTGAAATGTTTCTTGAAAATGAAACTGCTTCAACAATAAGCTTCTTAATTATGTCATGGGTTCACCACGAGGGTATACAAACAGATCCTCAGCAGTAGCTAATTTTCCTTTAATTGTATCTCATTCTTATGTTGGAATATCCTATTTTGTATTCATGAAAGCTCTAACACATGTTAATCCATTACAGGTGGAGTAACTAACACAGCACAATATCAGAACAGACTAATGGTATATGAACCTAACCAGGTAAGAATCATATAAGAAAAACTCATTACCTTAATTAAAATGAATTTTAAAAGATTTCCGCAGTAATTAGTAGTTGAAATGCCAAGTCTGTACACACACATGCATCTTAAACTTGTAGAGAGAAAAGGAAGCATCTGGATAAACTGCCTTTTTTTTTTTTCCTCCTCTCACAAAATTTCAGCTCCTTTAGTTTTATGCAATACAGGATGCTTAACTCTTTCAGAGTTTTGCATAATGTAGAAAAAAAGGGGAGATACATTGATGGGTTAAATGCCCTTTATTTCCGTTATCTCAAATGGCTATTCATATTCAGAGGCATCCAAAGAAAGGATTTTGATTGACCTGTTGTATGTCCTTTTAGAAGGCGCCTCAGTCCAAAAGGGGAACATGCTTATTGTTTCATTACTCCCAAATAAAATAATAACTTTTATTTAACTCAGCATAGCCAAAAGGTCTGAGAGCAGTGTCAAGGACAAGTCTGAAGTAGAAGTATCTGAAAAGTAGAAGGATGTTTTTCATCTAACAGCTGGTGCCTGAACTGGAAGCATTTTGATGGTGTCTGTTCCTTCTTCTGCCCACTTGCCATCCACACTCGATGAGTTTTTGGTCCCCAAAAGAAGAACAATTTTTATTCTCTTTTCCTTCTACCAAAATGTCTGTGGCCTTGGCACATGTGTTCAGGATTTCACCATTTCTATGATTTGGGTAATGTAAATATTTTTCATGATTATGACAGTATCCCAAAATGATTTGATCTGGGGATTTAATATTCATCAGCTGGAGATAATGGAACATGAAACAACAGGTTGGCTTTGGCAGCCTGGGTCAGGATCGGCCACCAAATGTGTGTCCTGAATGACCTCAGTCGATTTGGTGTCTTTTTATTTCAACATTATTTGATTCTGAATTTAACGTGTTTCTCTCTTTGCAAGTGTGTTTCCTGATGTCTTTAGAAGCTGTAGATTTCAGAGACCACATGTCCATAGGCCAGATGTCTCAAGAGGGATCATTAATTACAGTTGCTTGAGTTCGGTGCACATGTGGTTAAAGAGGAAGAAGGTGTTAACATTTCTCAAATGAGTTCTGTTTCATGTTTGTACACACATGCTCTTTTTAAAAATTCTGCTGGCATATTGTTTACGGTGCGTACTGGCAAACATCACATCTGCTCACATCTTGCTCAGAATCTCAATAACTCTATCATTCAGCCCTGGTGCTTATTTTTCTTCTAGGCCTTTGCGGAGAGTCGATAATGCCTGCCATCTGCCACAGAGCACATCGCTACCTGCCAACAGGCAGGCTGGGGTGACCTCTGCTTCCCCACCACTGATTAGTATTCACACGCTAGCTTATTAGGAATGACCCCACTAGGCCTCTCTGTTTCTTTGCCTTTGCAGTGGTTGGCGGCTCACCTGGCAGGCACGGCAGTGAAGGAAGCTAAAGATATAATCAGGGGATGCAGGCAGACTTTACAAACCAGATGGCGTCCACAGTCCTGTGGCAGGGGACCGGACTGCTAATGCAAACGTTGATTCCTAATACTGGAATGGGTTGCCTCATAGAAAGCACCTAAGGAAGGCATCATCAGAGTTTTGAGTTAAATCCACTCATGTGAAATGTATTGACGATATTCCTTCACAGAATATCTGAAAGAAAGGTTTGGCTATCTTATTAAAAGAAGACATTTGATTGGAAAGAGTCTTATGACACAAACGGGGGAGCAGATAAATGCAAGCCTTTCAAACTGTTCAAACCACTCTTCTTTTTAAGTCTATCTTTAAAAAAGAAATTATACCCAATGAATCATGGAACACTACATCAAAAACTAATGATGTATGGTGATTAACATAATAAAAAAAAGAAATTAGAAATGAGCTAGTAGATAGGCCTTTAGTGAATGGACCAATATTTATATAAACTTTTTTTTTTTTTTGGCTTATTCCTTTACAGCTTTGTGAACTGGTGAAATTCTATGTATTAAAGACATCATATGATCTTTCTATCAAAATCCAAATTTTTCTTGGCAAAAGGAATCTGGGTTCTTCCTGTAGGTTAGTGTTTATGTGCAAAGGAAATGGTTAGGTTTACTTACCTGTCCATTGCTCAGTTAAGATTTAAAATTAAGGTCGTATTTGATTTTCATCTAATTTTGCCTTTTACATTAGATTTTTGAAAGGAGCCATATTGAAGAGGAGTTGAGCATGTCTTTCTCATTACTGAGTGACCTAGAACCAAATAGTCGAGGTTTCACCATTCCTGAAGTTGTATAAAATTTGGCCTTCTATCAAAACAAATGTATGCCTAGAAATAACTTTTCCCTGTTTGGTAGACGATATGATTATAAATATGTTAAAAGGGGCTAATACAAAGGCAGCAATGGGACTTTGTTGTGAAACCAGATCTTTGCTCTTCCATTGATCTTGGGAGGTTAATTTTGGAAAGAATGGCTCAGTCACCCTAGCCCTAGCTTATGTAGAAGCCTTGGGTAGCCAGCGATTACTATCAGAATAATTTTTGAAAGTGTACATTTATTGGACATTATGTGGCACTCTTCTAGATGTTTTGTATTAACTCATTTAATCTTCACAACAAGCTTGTCAGGTATGGTATGACTCTCCCCACTTTACAGGTGAGGAAATAGGCACAGAGAGGTTAAGTACATTGCTCAAGGTCACACAGAGGTTATAAACTCAGGCATTCTGGATCCAGAGCCTGTTTTCTTAAATCATTATACCTAGCCATGTGCTTTCACTCTTAAGCAATTTACATGAGTAAGTTCTCTCAACTGGGGGAGAGAACCATCATGAAAATTTCTATATTCTCATGTGCTCCCCTTATAAAATGCAAATGCCCTATAAAATGCAACCCAAACAAGAGGAAATGGCTTTGTACATTGCAAAATACAGTTTTGGCATACATGGTTCTTCTCTACTTGTTCTCAGGTAAGAAGCCCATACCTTTCAGAGTATGTAAGCAGCACTCCAGTGGAATGTGATAGATAAAGCAGAGTCCCAGCCACTAATGAGGCACTGCTCTTTTCTGCCGTGGAGGTCTCTTATTAACAGAATCCACCTGAATTTTTTTTTTTTTTTTTCCAGAATAAATGGATAAGCCGCAGTCCCATGCTGCAGAGAAGGGTCTACCATTCCATGGCTGCTGTTCAAAGAAAGCTTTATGTTCTTGGAGGCAACGACTTGGACTACAATAACGACCGGATCCTTGTGCGCCATATAGATTCTTATAACATAGACACTGACCAGTGGACGCGTTGTAATTTCAGCCTGTTGACTGGCAAGTACCTTTGACTAAGTAAATCAGGAAAAGCAGAGATTCAAGAAATTGCCACACTTGTTTTCTTATACCTCTTCAGTGCATCCCTAAATATCAAGTGCATCATGGCAGAACAACTTGTGTTTATTAACCAGAAAGGTGCACATTATTTATCTCACAAAACGTGACTCAGTCAAGTGGCTGAGCTAGTTTCTCAGGGCCTCTGTTACCTTCGTGCATCTTGGCTGAGAGAGGTATGTCAAATCCTTTCTTGTCAATAAATATTCACATAGGAGCTCTGAGGCAATTAGGAGGAACCAGAGAATTAATAACGCTTTACAGAAGCAATTTATTTTTTTTCTTTTTGCTTTTAGTCTTATTAATTTTGAGGTCAGGAGTCTGGTCTTCATTATTTGTTACTGTCAGGTACGGTTTCTGGCTGTAGTCTCCCAACAGCTAAATCTTGGAGTTCTGTGCATAGGGGTTTGGTGGTATTTCCAGCCACATAGGGGTTCAAGCATTACCCAGGGCAACACTAGGTATGGACCCTCCTCATCCCAAAAGGGAATAAAAGGAAAGCAGTGAACAGTTTACCCCTAATGTTTCTTTACAGACTTGAAACCTTTCTATCCCTTGTCAGCTTGCATTATAAACATGCGCAGGTGATCAGGTCCCTTCCAGGCTGCTCTACTAAATAGGAAAATCACAAACTCAAAATGGTGGGTTGGACTAGCACCTGAAGACCTCTTGATATGCTGAGGGGGCACTCCAACCCTCACAGCTGCTGCCGGGGAGGCAACAGCAAGTGCGGAACCAGTGTGAGGGGGTTAGATGCCTTGTATGGAGCTCCTGTTTTTGTGAACATGATCTTTGAGGCCCACCTACAAGTACTTAACCCTCTCCGAGTTGCTGTAGTGGCACCTTAGCCCCTCGGTCCCTGCATCTGTGATTCTGGCTGCTATAGGATCCAACTTACTTATTACCGCAGTCAATCTGGTGTCAGCCCATCAATAAAGAGAAACTCTCACTCTGATGGCCTCCAGGGAAGATTAGGTGGTAGTGAGTTATTCTGTCTTCTTTTTTAAAAATGGGAGAGGAAGCTTTCATCATTTTGGCGTGTCAGTATCTGGTCCCAGATCGGGAACTTTAATATAGTCCTAAAACTGTTGTGTATGTCAAGAAAGGGAGGGTAGTAACTTGATCAATCTTTTCTGTCATTTGTCTTCATTTGGGGAACACTTGGGGCATGGCTCTGTTTTATTGGCTTCTTGGGGTTGCAGCTGTTACCTTACAAATGTAAGCACTTACTTTAAAAGCATTTATAGAGGTGTTTTGCATTTTGAAAATACATCTTGTTTCCACTGCTGTAATACGACATAGTAATAGAACTCTTATTTTGTTATTGCTTATTATTGCTGTATTTAATGCTGTATTTACCCACTTGGCTGGCAAATAAGTGTTTTGGCTTGGTTCTGACCTGACACAGATTCATTCTCTGTGAAAGAGTGGTTAATTCTTCCCTCTGAGTACTGGGAGGCGGTGATTAGTTGCTGCAAAAATCCTGTGGAGCATACAAGAGTGCCACAGGGGGAAATTGTATCCCTCAGTGGCAAAAGGGTTAATTAAGACATGCAAGGAAATGGATTTATTTTTTCTTTCTATTCAATTCTCTTTACTTTAGGCCAAAATGAATCTGGAGTTGCTGTCCATAATGAGAGAATATATTTAGTTGGTGGATATTCGATTTGGACAAATGAGCCTCTGGCTTGTATCCAGGTGAGTGGTTGAAGTTCCTTTTGAAGTTTGTTTGGCTCAGTGAGGTTACTTTTTGCAGGGCTGCTACTGAAGGAAGAGATACGTACACGTAGAAAGAGGTTTGAGCTAACTTTGTGCATCTAGTTTTGCCAGTAAACTTCATCCTGCTTCCCAAAAATGATGCCTAATAAATGATGGAGCCCTAGTGAAAATAAACATGGGGGTGAGCTTTGAAAATATGTATAATAATATCCTGGAAATGGGGAAAGTGGGATACCTTTCTCTTTCTCATAAACCAAAAAAAAAAAAAATCTAGAAATTTTTGGCAATAGTACTATCACGCTCCCAAAACTTTACAAATGCCTCCTTTCCACTCAAGTGCTTTATTTTCTGTATCGGAATTTGTTCATTCCAATAAATCTCACCTACAAAGGTGTTCTTCCTTCCTGGCAGAAGTTGTGAGCAGTAGTGGTTGATGATTAGTCTGATGGAGAGAGCCTCTGCCTCCAAACAACAGGCCTGGCCCATCAGCCAGTGAACAGCCCAGGTGAGGCAAGTTGCCAGCTGAGCTTTTTAGAGCAGCAATAGCTTTTGTTGATATACATATTCAAGGTCGTCTTATTTTATCTTTTACAATTGTTACCATAGTTGTTTCTCTGTTTTACGTGCTCTCTGATAATGTATTGGCATGTATTAGGCCTGATTTATCTCTTGATCTCCAGAAAAATATATCCTAAAAATTATTCTTATTATCTAACCTCACCTTTGGGGAAAGATTTTTTAACCACTGCATAGTCACAGGACTATTCAAGATTTTAATTTTTTCTTCAGTCACAACTCATAAGGTATCAAGAAACTCTTCCATGTTGTCTCAGTTTTCAAAATGGTTAGCATATAGTTGTTTTGTTACCACATAGTTATATCCCCCATTACATTCATAATATTGATTTTTTTTTTTTTTCTCTTCTTCTCTTGATTTATCTTGCCAGAGGTTTGTCTGGGTATTTTACATACTTCTCTTAAGTAGATCTAAATCTGCAAGGATAGCATAAGTATGAACAACATAATGAACAAGCTGGTCCTAATGGATGTGAGTTCTGGATTCAATGGTTAGGATAGAGTGTTTTTTTTCAGTTTATTGAGATATTATTAACATTTAATATTGTATTAGTTCAAGGTATACAAAAAATATTATATATGTATATATTGATAAATGATCACCAAAATAAGTTTAGTTGACATCCATAACCCCGCATAGTTACAAAAGTTTTTTCTGTTTGTGATGAGAACTTTTAAAATCTATTTGCCTAGCAACTTCCAAATATTTAATACAGTATTGGTAATTGTAGTCACCATGGTGTACATTATATCCCCAAGATTTATCTTATAAGTTTAAGTTTGTATCTTTTTTATTGAATTATATATGCCATACAAGGTTACAGTAGCTTCAGGTGTCTAGCATAGTGATTCAACAAGTCTATACATTATGCTGTGCTCACCACAAGTGCTAACTACCATGTGTCACCATACACACAATGTTATTACAATATCATTGACCATATTCCCTATGGTGTGCCTTTTATTCCTGTGACTTTATCCATTCCATAACTGGAAGACTGTATGTCCCACTTCCCTTTACCCATTTTGCCCATTCCACACATCCACCTTTCCCCTGGAAACCACCAATTTGTTCTTTGTATTTATAGTTCTCTTTCTGTTTTGTATGTTTGCTTTGTTTTTTTTTTTAGATTCCACATATAAGTGAAATTATATGGTATATGTCTTTGTCTGACATTTCATTTAGCATAATATTTTCTGGGTCCATCCATGTTGTCACAAATGGCAAGATCTCATTTTTTATGACTGAGTAATATTCCATATATATATATATATATATATATAAAATCTTCTTTATCCATTTGTCAATGGGCATTTAGTTTGCTTCCATATCTTGGCTATTATTATAAATAATGCTGCAGTAAACATCATAGGGGTATCTTTTTGAATTAGCATTTTTTTTTTTTTTAAAGATTTTATTTAGTTATTTGACAGAGAGAGACACAGTGAGAGCTGGAACACAAGCAGGGGAGTGGGAGAGGGAGAAGCAGGCTTCCCGCGGAGAAGGGAGCCCGATGTGGGGCTCGATCCCAGGACCCTGGGACCATGACCTGAGCCGAAGGCAGACGCTTAACGACTGAGCCACCCAGGTGCCCCTTGAATTAGCATTTTTGTATTCTTTGGGTAAATACCCAGTAGTAGAATTTTTGGGTCATATGGTATTTCTATTTTTAATTTTTTTGAGGAACCTCCATACTGTTTCCACAGTGTTCACACCAACTTAACATTCCCTACCATCAGTGCATAAGGATTCCCTTTTCTCCACATCCTCAACAGTCATTATTTCTTGTCTTTTTGTTGCTAGCGATTCTCATTGGTGTGAGGTGATAGCTCATTGTGGTTCTGACATTTATCTGATGATTAGTGATGTTGAGAGTCTTTTCATGTGTCTGGTTGACCATCTGTACGTCTTTGTTGGAAAAATGTCTTTCAGGTTCTTTGCCCCTTCATTTTTTAGTCAAATTTTTGGGGGTTTTTTGGTGTTGAGTTGTGTAAGTTCTTTACATATTTTGCCTACTAAGTCCTTATCAGATATATCATTTGCAAATATCTTTTCCCATTTACTGGGTTGCCTTTCCATTTTGTTGATGGTTTTCTTCACTGTGCAAAAGCTTTTTACTTTGGTGTAGTCCCAATAGTTTATTTTTGCTTTTGTTTCCCTTGCCTGAGAAAACATATCTAAAAAAATGTTGCTAAGTCCAATGTCTAAAGAGATTACTGCCTATCTTTTCTTTTAGGAGTTTTATGGTTCCAAGTCACATGTTTGGGTCTTTAGTGCATTTTTTTTTTTTTTGAGTCCCTCTTATTTTTTTTTATTGTTAATCACCATACATTACATCATTAGTTTTTGATGTAGTGTTCCCTGATTCATTGTTTGTGTGTAACACCCAGTGCTCCATGCAGAACGTGCCCTCTTTAATACCCATCACCAGGCTAACCCATCCCCCCACCGCCCTCCCCTCTAGAACCCTCAGTTTGTTTCTCAGAGTCCATAGACTCTCATGGTTCGTCTCCCCCTCCGATTTCCCCCCCTTCATTCTTCCCTTCCTACTATCTTCTTTTTTTTTTTTTTAACATATATTGTTTGTTTCAGAGGTACAGATCTGTGATTCAACAGTCTTGCACAATTCACAGCGCTCACCATAGCACATACCCTCCCCGATGTCTATCACCCAGCCACCCTATCCCTCCCATTAGTGCATTTTGATTTTACTTTTTGTGTGTGAGGTAAGAAAGTGGTCCAGTTTCATTCTTTTGCATGTAGCTGTCTGGTTTTCCCAACACCATTTATTGAAGAGACTGTCTTTTCTCCATTGTGTGTTCTTGCCTCCTTTGTCATAGATCTTGTGAGTGTGGGTTTATTTCTGGGTTCTCTGTCCTGTTGCATTGATCTATATGTCTATTTTTGTGCCACTACATACTGTTTTGACTACTGTAGCTTTATAGTATATCTTTAAATTTAGTATTGTGATACCTCCAGTTTTGTTCTTCTTTCATAAAATTGCTCTTGCTATTAAAGGTCTTCTGTGGTTCCATACAAATTTTAGTATTATTGCTTTAGTTCTGTGAAAAATACTATTGGTTTTTTTGATAGGACTGCACTGAATCTGTAGATTGCTTTGGGTAGTATGGACATTTTAGTGATCTTAATTCTTCCAGTCCATTAACATGGTATATCTTTCCATTTGTTTATGTTACCTTCAATCTTCTTCATTAACGTTTTATAGTTTTCAGAGTACAGGTCTTGCACCTTTCTGGTTAAGTTTATTTCTAGGTATTTTATTCCATTTTGTGTAATTATAAATGGAATTTTCTGCTTAATTTTGGTTCTGCTACTTTGTTATCAGTATATAGAAATGCAAAAAATTTTTGTATATTAATTTTGTATTCTGCAACCCTACTGAATTCATTTATCAGTTTTAGTAGTTTTTTGGTAGAGTCTTTAGGCTCTATGTATAGTATCATATCATCTGAAAATAGTGACAGCTTAAATTCTTCCTTACCAACTTGGATGCCTTTTATTTTTTCTTTTCTAATTGCTGTGTCTAGGACTTCCATTATTATGTTGAATAGAAGTGACACGAGTAGACATCCTTGTTTTGATTCTGATCAAGAGGAAAAGCTCTTGTTTTTTCCCCATTGAGTATGATGTTAACTGTGGGATTGTAATATATGGCCTTTATTATGTTGAGGTATGGTCTCTCTCAATTCACTTTGTTGAGAATTTTTATCATGAAGGGATGTTGAATTTTGTCAAATGCTTATTCTGCATCTATTGAGATGATCATATGATTTTTATCCTTCATTTTGTTAATGTGTATCATGCTGATTGATTTGCAAATATTGAATCATTCATGCATCCCCAGAATAAATCTCTCTTGATTATGATAAATCTTTATTATATTGTTGAATTTGGTTTGCTAATCTTTTGGTGAGAATTTTTTAAAGATTTGTTTATTTTAGAGAGAGAGAGAGGAAAAGAGAAAGAGAGGGCATGAATGGGGCAGAGGGACAGGGAGAGACAGAATCTCCAGCAGACTCCCCACTGAGTACAGAGCCTGAGACAGGGCTCAGTCCCATAATCCTGAGATCATGACCTGAGCCAAAACCAAGAGTTGGGTGCTCAACCGATTGAGCCATCCAGGCACCCATCTTTTGTTGAGAAATTTTGCAACTGTGTTCATCATGGATATTGGCCTGTAGTTTTCTTTCTTTGTAGTGTCTTTATCTGGTTTTGATATCACAATAATGCTGGCTTTCTAGAATATATTTGGACGTTTTCCTTCCTCTTCTTTTTAGAATACTTTTAGGAGATTAGTGATTAACTCTTCTTTAAATGTTTGGTAGAATTCACTTGTGAACTCCTCTCCTCTTGGGCTTTTGGTTGTTGGGAGTTTTTTCATTACTGATTCGATTTCATTACTAGTAATTGGTCTGTTCATGTTTTCTATTTCTTCCTGATTCAGTTTTGTAAAATTGTATGTTACTAGGAATTTTCTATTTCTTCTTGGTTGTCCAATTTGTTGGCATATAATTTTTATGGTAGTTTCTTATAATTTGTATTTCTGTCAGTTGTAACTTTTTTATTTTTGAATTCTATTTGTTTCTTGATGAGTCTGGCTAAAGGTCTGTTGATTTTTGTTTATCTTCTCGAGAACTACCTCTTCATTTCATTGATCTGTTCTAATTTTTTTGTCTCTCTTTCATTTATTTCTGCTCTGACCTATTATTCTCTTCCTTCTAATAACATTGGGTTTTGTTTGCTCTTCTTTTTCTATTTTGGGTGTAAGGTTATCCTAGATTTTTCTTATTCTTGAGGTTCCCTGTCACTATAAATTTCCCTCCTAGAACTGTTCTATCTGTGTCTAAAAAATTTTTGTTGTGTTTTTATTTTCCTTTCTCTCCATGTATTTTCTTGTTTCCTCTTTGATTTCTTTATTGACCCATAGTTTTGTAGTAGCATGTTGTTTAGCCTCTATGTATTTGTGCTTTTTCTTGTAATTTTTAATACTGTTGTGATCAGAAAAGATGCTTGATATAATTTCAGTCTTCTTAAAAATACTGACACTTTTGTGGCCTAACATGTGATCTGTCCTAGAGAATGTTCCATGAGCACTTGAAAAAAATCTGTATTCTGTTGGTTTTGGAAGGAATGTTTTTTTTTTTTTTTTGTATATCTGGTCTAATGTATCATTCAAAGACACTGTTTCCTTATTGACTTTCTGCCTGGATAGTCTATGCATTGCTGTAAGTGGGAAGTTTAAATTCCCCTACTATTATTTTATGACTGTCAATTTCTCCCTTTATGTCTGTTAATATTTATTTTATGCATTTAGGTGCTCCAATATTGGGTTCATAGATAATTACAATTGTTATGTCTGCTTGTTTGACTGATTCCCTTTATCATTACATAATTCTCTTGCTTGTCTCATTACAGTCTTTGTTTTAAATTCAGCTTTGTCTGATATAACTATTACTTCCTGGTCTTTTTTTTTGCTTCTATTTGTATGGAATATCTTTTTCCATCCCTTCACTTTCAGGCTGTATGTGTCTTAGGTTTGAAGTGGGTTTCTTGTTGGTGACACATAGGTGGGTTTTTTTTTTTTTTTTAATCTATTCTGTCACTCTGTGTCCTTTGAAGCATACAGACCATTTATATTTAAAGTAATAATTGATAGATATGCATTTTGCCATTTTATTATTTTCTGGTTGTTTTTGTAATTCCTCTGTTACTTTATTTCTTGCTCTCTGTCCTTGTGATTGATGACTTTCTTTAGTGTAATGCTTGGCTTTCATTTTGTTTTTTGTATATCGTAGGTTTTTGGTTTTGTTTACTATGAGGTTCATATACAACATCTTAAGTAAATAGCAGTTTATATTAAGTTGATAGTCACATAAGTTCGAACATATCCTACAAGAACTTTAATTTTACTCCCCCTTCCACGTTTTACGCATGTAGTCATATTTTACATCTTTTCATTTTGTGAGTCCCCTTAACTATTTTTTAAGATATTGATTTTACTACTTTTGTGTTTTAACCTTCATATTAGCTTTATTAATGATTGCTCTACTGCCTTTACTGTATACTCATTACATTTTTTTCTTTCATAGTTTTATTCTGATTATGGCCTCTTCCACTTAAAGAAGTCCTTTTAACATTTCTTGTAAGGCTGGTTTGGTGGTGATGAAGTCTTAACTTTTGTTTGTCTGGGAAACTCTTTATCTCATCTCAGTTTTGAATGATAACCTTGCCAGGTGGAGTATTCTCAGTTGTAGGTTTTTTCTTTTCAGTACTTTGACTATATCATGCCACTCTCCTACTGCTTACAAAGTTTCTGCTGAAAAATCAGCTGATAGCCTTCTGGGGGTTTCCTTGTACATAAATAGTTGCTTTTCCCTACCTGTTTTGAAAATTTGCTCTTATTTTTAATTTTTGACATTTTAAATATTATGTGTCCTGGTGCTGACCTCCTTGGGTTCATCTTGTTTGAAACTTTTTGTGTTGCCTGGGCTTGGATATCTGTTTCCTTCTCCAGGTTAGGGAAGTATTTAGCTATTGTGTCTTTGTAAAAAAGATTCCTGCCCCCTTTCTTTCTCTTCTTCTTTGGGATCCCTATAAGGCAAATGTTTGTTCACTTGATTTTGTCTCCAAGATCTCTTAACTATCCTCACTTTTTAAAATTCTTTTTTTCTTTCTGCTGCTCATCTTGAGTGCTTCCCACTAACCTGTCTACCAGAATGCTGACCAGTTCTGCATCTGCTAATCTACTGTTGATTTCCTTTAGTATATATTTCATTTCAGTTGTTCTTCTTCAACTCTGGTTCTTTTTTATATTTTCTCTTTATTGCGGTTCTCACTGAGTTTATCCACTCTTCTCTCCAGTCCAGGCAGCATTTTTATGACATTTTGAACTCTTTGTCAGGTAAATTGGTTATCTCTATTCTATTTAGTTCTTTTTCTGAGGTTTTGTCTTGTTCTTTTATTTGGAGCATATTCTTCTGCCTCTTCATTTTGATTGACTTTCTATGTTTGTTTTTTTGTTTTGTTTTTTTTAAGATTTTTATTTATTTGAGAGAGAATGAGATAGAGAGAGCATGAGAGGGGGGAGGGTCAGAGGGAGAAGCAGACTCCCTGCTGAGCAGGGAGCCCGATGCGGGACTCGATCCTGGGAGTCCAGGATCATGACCTGAGCCGAAGGCAGTCGCTTAACCAACTGAGCCACCCAGGCGCCCCCATCTATGTTTGTTTTTATGAATTAGGCAGAATAGTTACTTCTAAACTTGAAGGAATGGTCTTGTGTATGCTTGTGCCCTGTGTAGACTGTGTGTGCCTGGTGAATTTAGCTAGCTGGATGGAGCTGCAGCTGGTGTGGGCTGGGGGTTCCAGGACCCTCTGTGCTGGGGTTGCCTTTTTGGGATGGCCTGAGCTGAAGTGGCCTGGGTTAGGGCATTCCTGGGACTCTCTGCAGAGGGAGACATGGCTCAAGCTGAAGTGTGTGCATGCTGGGGGGTCCAAGTGCTCTCCAGAGAATGTTTTGGCAATATTGCTGAAGCTGAAGGAGGTGAAAGTCAGGGTGTCCCAGAGTGCTTCACGAGGGTACTCTGGTGGAGTTGCTGGAGCCAAGGCAGATGCAGTGGGTGACCTGGAGCAGCTGGAGCCTAGGTGAGGCATGGGGGTATCCTGGCAAGTCATCTGGAGTTGAAGTAGTTTGGGCCTAGTGTTCTGCAGTGATGTGCACCTGTATCACCTTGGCGAGATGACTAGAGCTGTAACGAGTGCTTACTAAGGATGTCTTAGTATGTGCTGCACTAGGGCTGCCTTGGTCAGACAGCTGGGGCTGGTGTGGGCTCAGGGCCCAGGGTTCACTGAGGCACTATGCCAGCTAGGGGGCCCAGACACTGCTTCTGACCACTCTATCAGATGATATCATACAGTATTTCTCTTTTTCTGACTTATTTCACTTACCATAATGCTGTCAAAGTCCCAGATTACCTTTTTTTTTATGGCCGGATATTATTGCATTGTATGTCTGTGTGCACACATGTGTGTACAGTCACATTTTCTTCATTCATTCATTGATAGACACTTAGGTTGTTTCTATACCTTGGTTGTTATAAATAATGCTGTAGTGAACATGGGGACACAGATATCTTTTCAAGACAGTGATTTCATTTCCTTTAGATATATACCCAGATGTGGAATTCTGGATCATATGGTAGTTTTATTTTTAGTTTTTTGAGGAAAACTTCATACTGTTTTCTCTAGTGGCTGTACCAATTTATATTTCTCCCAACAGTGTACTAGGGTTTCCTTTTCTCAATATCCTCACCAACAATTATTTCTTGTCTTTTGGATGACAGATATTCTAACAGGTACAAAGCAATATCTCATTGTGGCTTTGATTACTGTTTCCCTGATAATCAGTGATGTTGAGCACCTATTCACGTGCCTGTTGGTCATTTTTATGTCTCTGGAAAAAAGTCTATTCAGAACATCTGCTCCTTTTTTAAGCAGACTTTTTCCCCCTGTGAGTTGTAGGAGTTCTTTATAGTGTTTTGGATATTAATGTCTTACCAGATATATGATATTCAAATATATTCTCCCATTTGGTAGTTTGTCTTTTCATTTTAATGATAGTTTCCTTTGGTGTGTAGAAAATTTTTAGTTTCATGTAGTCCTACTTATTTATTTTTGCTTTTATTGCCTTTGCTTTTGGTGCTTAATCCAAAAAATCATTGCCAAGACCAATGACGAGTTTACCCCTGTTTTCTTCTAGGACTTTTATGGTTTCGTGTCTTATGTTCAGTATTTCATCCATTTTGAGCTGATTTTTTGTGTATGGTGGAAGATAAGGGTCTAGTTTCATCATTTTGCATGTGGCTGTCCAGTTTTTCCAACACTTTTTATTGAACAGACTATTCTTTCTCTCATTTGTTTTTTCTTGGCTCCTTTGTCATAAATTAATTGACCATATATGTATGGCTTTACTTCTGGGCTCTCTATTTTGTTCCATTGATCTATGTGTCTGTTTCTGTACTTATACCATGCTTTTTTATTTGCTATAACTTTGTAATATATTTGAAATCAGAAACTGTGAGGACTCAAGCTTAGTTTTTGAGAAAGATTGCTTTGAATATTTGGGGTCTTTCGTGGTTCCATACAAATTTGAGTTATTTTTTCCTTTTTCTGTGAAAAATGCCATTGGAATTATGATAGGGATTGCATTGCTTTCAGTAGTATGGACATTTTAATAATAGTAATTTTCCCAATCAATGAGCACAGAACATCTTTCTATTTATTTGTGTCTTCTTCAATTCTTTCACCAGTGTCTGATAGTTTCCAGTATACAGATCTTTCTCCTCCTTGGTTCAATTTATTCCTAGGCATATTATTCTTTTTGCTACAATGATAAATGGGATTGCTTTCTTAATTTCTCTTTCTGATAGTTTGCTGTTAGTGTATAGAAATGCAACTGATTTTTGTATATTTATTTTGTATCTTATATTTTTACTGAATTTATTAGCTCTAACATTGGTGGGGTCACAGTTTTCTACATATAATATCATGTCGTCTGCAAATGAAGACAGTTTTATGTCTTCCTTTCTGATTTGGATGTCTTTTATTTCTTGTATAATTGCTTTGGTTAGGATTTCCAGTATAATGTTGAATGAAAGTGGCAAGAGTGGGTATACTTGTTAAGTTCTTAATCTTAAAGGAAAAGCTTTTAGCTTTTCACTGTTAATTATGATGTTAGATGTGGTCTTGTTTTATATGGCTTTTATTATGTTGAGGTATGTTCCCTATATGCCCAGTTTTTTAAGAGTTTTTATCATGAATGAATGTTGAATTTTGTCAAATGTGTTTTTTTGCATCTAATAGATTATCATTTGATTTTTATCCTTCATTTTGTTAATGTGGTGTATCACGTTGGTTGATTTGCATGTGTTGAACCATGCTTGTGTTGCTGGAATCAATCCCACTTGAACATAATATATGACACTTTTAATATATTGTTGAATTCGGTGTGCTAATATTTTCTTGAGGTTTTTAGCATCTCTATCAGGGATAATGGACTGTAATTTTCTCTAGTGTGCTTCTGTGGTTTGGGTATTAGGGTAATGCTGGCCTTGTAAAACAAGTGTGGGAATGTTCCCTTTGATTTTTTAGGAGCAGTTAAGGATTAGTATTAATTCTTCTTTAAATATTTGGTGGAATTTGCCAGTGAAGCATCTGATCCTAGATATTTCTTTGTTGGTGTTTGATTATTGATTGATTCTCTTTATTAGTAATTGCTCTGTTCAGATTTCCTATTTCTTCATCATTTAGTATGTTGGGTTGTATGTTTCTAAGAATCCATGTATTCTAGGTTGTCGAATTTATTGGTGTATAATTGTCATAATAGTTTTTTTATGATTCTTTGTATGGTATTAGTTGTAATGCTTCCTCTTTTATCTCTAATTTTATTTGAGTTCTCTTTTTCCCTTTAAGTCTAGCCACAGATTTGTCTATTTTGCTTATCTTTTCAAAAAAAGCAGCTCTTAGTATTATTGACCTTTGCTATTTTTGGTCTTTATTTTATTTATTTCTATCCTAATCTTTGTTATTTCCATTCTTTTACTAACTTTGGGCTTACTTTGTTCTTCCTTTTTTAGACCCTTGACCTGTAGAGTTAGATTGGTTTTTTTTTTTCTTTCTTTTTTCTTAATTTAGGCATTTATCACTATGAGTTGCCCTCTTGGAACTGCTTTAGCTGCATCCCACAAATTTTAGAATGCTGTATTTCCATTTTCATTTGTCTTATGATAGTTTCTGATTTTCTTCTTTGACCCACTGGTTTTTCAGTAGCATGTTGTTTAATCAAATATTTGTGAATTTACCAGTTTTTCTTCTTGTAATTTCTAGTTTCATACGATTGTGGTTGGAAAAGATGCTTCATATGATTTCAGTCTTCTTAAATTTATTAAGACTTGTTTTGTGTTCTACTATATGATCTATCCTGGAGAATGTTCCAGATTATATTTTTCTTAAGTGTACATGGAAAATTTATAAAAACCAATCAGGTACTACAATTAAGAAAACATTATTACATTTCAGATATTAAGCATTACATAGACCATAATCTGTAACTACAATACAGTTAAGGTAAAACTTAACAAAAAGTTACATAAATCCCTATATACTTGGAAATAATTAAACACATTGCTACATAATGTATGGGCTAAAGAAAAAGTCATGATGGAAGTTAAAAAAAAAATAGCCACAACAGAGTGATAATGAAAATACACAGCAGAGTTTATGGGATAGATATAGCTTAATAAGTTAGAAAATGAACCAAAAAATAAACTCAAGGTAGAATGGGAGAGACAATAAAAAATGAGAGGAAATTACTGAACTCTAGGAGGCAATAATACAGTAGAAAAAATATTAAAGCCACATGTTCTTTTAAAAAGCATGAAGTGGGGGAAATCGGGGGGTGGGGGGGAGAGACGAACCATGAGAGACTATGGACTCTGAGAAACAAACTGAGGGTTCTAGAGGTGAGGGGGGTGAGGGGATGGGTTAGCCTGGTGATGGGTATTAAAGGGCACACATTGAATGGAGCACTGGGTGTTATATGCAAACAATGAATCATGGAATACTACATCAAAAACTAATGATGTAATGTATGGTGATTAACATAACATAATAAAAATGTAAAAAAGGCATGAAATTTTTTAAGGGTGTTTTAGTTAATTGAAGGGTGACTTGAACTACAACTTGGACCTATTTTTTGGATAACAAACAGTTTTCTCTTAAGGAATGTGTCTGATCTATCTAAGCATTAATTAGTCTTCACTGCCCTTAGGGTTTCTTTTTGTTTTTACTTTTCATAATTGTAAAAAATTCAACTGGGCAACAGGTAGTGCTCTGTAATGCTGGAACCTTGGTTTTTAAGTAGCTTTGGGACCCTTCATTTGACTACGTGCACAATGGAAGCAAGTTTGGCTTTACTATAAAGTTGCACATTTTAAATATATGTATGGATCTATTTCTACTAACATAAATATTAAAATATCTCAGGAAATAGTAATCAAGTTAGAATGATAGCTGGTCATATACACTAATTAACTCCTCATGACTTTGGGGTTTTCCCAAATAAATCTTTCTTCAAAAGATGAAGAGGATGTGGGTGTATATTTTAAACCATGGAACATATTCTAGAGTAGTCTCAGGATGAAAGTGATTCTGAAAGAGGCAATTGGTAAATATTTTAGTCAAGAACTGTATGAGTGGAATGAATTTTACCTCTAAGATTGGACAATATTCTAAATACTGACTTTATCAAAATATTTTAATTCCTGTATAGTTAACTTACAGTTTTATATTAGTTTCAAGTTTACCATATAGTGATTCACCAATTCTATACATTACTTAGCACTCATTGTGATAAGTGTACTCTTAATCCCCTTCACCTATTTCACCTATCCCACCCACTCTCCCTCTGGTAACCATCTGTTTGTTCTCTAAGTTAAGAGTCTGTTTTTTGTTTTGTTTTTTTCTATGTTGGTTTGTTTTGTTTCCTAAATTCCATGTATGACTGAAATCATATGGTATTTTTCTCTGACTTATTTCACTTGTCATTATACTCTCTAGATCCATTGATGTTGTTGCAAATGGCAAGATTTCATTCTTTTTTATGGCTGAGTGGTAGTCCATTCTTTATATATACCACACCTTCTTCATCCATCTAACAGTGGATACTTAGGCTGATTCCATAATTTGGCTATTGTAAATAAGGCTGCAGTAAACACTGGGGTGCATATATCTTTTTGAATTAGTGTTTTCGTATTCTTTGGGTAAATACCCACCAGTGGAATTACAGGATCATATGGTAATTCTCTTAATTTTTTGAGGAACCTCCATACTGTTTTCCACAGTGGCTGCATCAGTTTGCATTCCCACCAACTGTGCATGGGGTTCTTTTTCTTCACATTCTCACCAAAAGTTGTTGTTGTTTGTGTTTTTTATTTTAGGCATTCTGACAGGTGTGAGGTCATAGCTCACTGTGGTTTTGATTTGCATTTCCCTGGTGATGAGTAATGTTGAGTGTCTTTTCATGTGTCTGTTGGCCCTCTGTGTGTCATTTTTGGAGAAATATCTGTTCATGGGGTGCCTGGGTGGCTCAATTAGGTGTCCGACTCTTAATTTGAGCTCAGTCATGATCTCAAGGTCCTGTGCTCATGACTCATGTCAGAGTTCTGTGCTCAGGGTGGGTGTCTGCTTGAGGATTCTCTTCCTCTCACTCTGCCCCTCCCCCTGCTTGTGCACACTCTTTCTCTCTAAAATAAATAAATAAATAAATCTTAAAAAAGATGTCTGTTCATGTCTTCTGCCCATTTTTTAATTGGATAATTGTTTTGGGGTATTATGTTGTAGAAGTTCTTTATATATATTGGATACTAATGTATTATCAGATATGTCATTTGCAAATATCTTCTCCCATTTGGTATATTGTCTTTTAGTTTTGTTGATTGTTTGCTTTGCTGTGCAGAAGCTTTTTATTTTGATGTAGTTCTAATAGTTTAGTTTTCTTTTGTTTCCCTTACCTTAGAAGACCTATCTAGTAAAATGTTGCTATCGCTGATGTCAGAGAAATTACTGCCTGTCTCCTCTTCTAGGATTTGTATGGTTTCATGTCTCACATTTAGATCTTTAATCCATTTGGAGGTTTTTTGTGTGTGTATGGTATAAGAAAGTGGTCCAGTTTCATTCTTTTGCACATAGCTGTCCTGTTTTCCCAACACCATTTGTTGAAGAGACTGTCATTTTCCTGTTGCATATTCTTGCCTACTTTGTCAAAGATTAAATGACCATATAATTGTAGGTTTATTCCTGGGCTCTCTATTCTGTTCCATTGATCTATGTATCTATTTTTGTGCCAATACCATACTGTTTTGATTACTACAGGTTTGTAGTATATCTTGAAATCTGAGATTGTGTTACATCCAATTTTTCCTCTTATTTTCAAGATTTCTTTGGCTATTTGCAGTCTTTTGTGGTTCCATACAAATGTTAGGATTATATGTTCTAGTTTTGTGAAAAATGCTATTGGAATTTTGATAGGGATTACACTAAATGTGTAGATTGCTTTAGGTAGTATGGACATTTTCACAATATTTGTTCTCCCATTCCATGAGCATGGAATATCTTTCCATTTGTGTCATCTTGAATTTCCTTCATAAATGTGGACCAGTCTTTCACCTCCTTGGTTAAGTTTATTCTTAGGTATTTTATTTTTGGTGCAGTTGTAAATGGGACTGTGAATATTGAACCACTCTTGCATCCCAGGAATAAATCTCATTTGATCGTGGTGATTGATATTTTTATGTATTGTTTGATTTGTTTTCCTAATATTTTATTGAAGATTTTTGCACCTATATTCATCAGAGATACTGGCCTGCAATTCTCTTTTTTTGTAGTGTCTTTATCTGGATTGGTATCAAAGTAATGTGTCTCATAGAATGTATTTGGAACTTTCCTTCTTCTTCTACTTTTTGGAATAGTTTGAGAAGAAGAGTGTTAATTCTTAAGTGTTTGGTAGAATTGACATGTGAAGTCCTCTGGCCCTGGAATTTTGTTTGTTGGAAGTATTTTGATTACTGATTCAGTTTAATTGCTTGTATTAAGTCAGTTCAAATTTTCTATTTCTTCCTGATTCAGTTTTGAGAGGTTATATGTATCTAGGAATGTATCCATTTCTTCTAGGTTGTCCAGTTTGTTAGCATATAATTTTTCATAATATTCTCTTATAATCCTTTGTATTTCTGTGATGTTGGTTTAATTTCTCCTTTTTAATTTCTAATTTTGTTTGAGTCCTCTCTCTCTTTCTCTCTTTTAGGAGTTTGGCTAAAGTTTTATCAATTTTGTTGATCTTTACAAAGAAGCAACTTCTGGTTTCATTGTCTGTTGTATTGTTTTTTGTTTTTTTGGTTTTTTTAGTGTCTATTTCATTTATTTCTGCTCTAATCTTTATCATTTCCTTCCTTGTACTGTTGTTTTTATGTTAGTCACCATACAATACATCATTAGTTTTTGATGTAGTGTTCCATGATTCATTGTTTTCATATAACACCCAGTGCTCCATGAAGTACGTGCCCTCCTTAATACCCATCACTGGGCTAACCCATCTCCCCCCTCCCCCCCCCAAAACCCTCAGTTTGTTCCTCAGAGTCCATAATCTCTCATGGTTCTCTCCACCTCCGATTTCTCCTCATTCATTTTTCCCTTCCTCCTCCTAATGTCCTCCATGCTATTCCTTATGTTCCACAAATAAGTGAAACCATATGATAATTGACTTTCTCTGCTTGACTTTTTTCACTTAGCATAATCTCCTCCAGTTCCATCCATGTTGATGCAAAAGTTGGGTATTCATCCTTTCTGATGGCTGAGTAATATTCCATTGTATATATGGACCACATCTTCTTTATCCATTCGTCTGTTGAAGGGCATCTCGGCTCTTTCCACAGTTTGGCTATTGTGGACATTGCTGCTATGAACATTGAGGTGCATATGGCCCTTCTCTTCACTACATCTGTGTCTTTGGGGTAAATACCCAGAAGTGCATTGCTGGGTCATAGGGTAGCTCTATTTTTAATTTTTTGAGGCACCTCCACACTGTTTTCCAAAGTGGCTGTACCAACTTGCATTCTCACCAACAGTGTAAGAGGGTTCCCCTTTCTCCACAACATCTCTAACATTTTTTTGTTTCTTGCCTTGTCAATTTTTGCCATTCTAACTGGTGTAAGGTGTTATCTCAATGTGGTTTTGATTTGAATTTCCCTGATGGCTAATGATGATGAACATTTTTTCATGTGTCTGTTAGCCATTTGTATGTCTTCTTTGGAGAAGTGTCTGTTCATGGCTTCTGCCCATTTTTTGACTTGATTATTTGTTTTTGGGTGTTGAGTTTAAGAAGTTCTTTATAGATCTTGGATACCAGCTCTTTGTCTGTAGTGTCATTTGCAAATATCTTTTCCCATTCTGTGGGTTGCCTCTTTGTTTTGTTGACTGTTTCCTTTGCTGTGCAGAAGCTTTTTATCTTGATTAAGTCCCAAAAGTTCATTTTTGCTTTTGTTTCCCTTGCATTTGGAGACGTGTCTTGAAAGAAGTTGCTGTGGCCAATGTCGAAAAGGTTACTGCTTATGTTCTCCTCTAGGATTTGGATGAATTTCTGTCTCACATTGAGGTCTTTTATCCATTTTGAGTTTATCTCTGTGTATGGTATAAGAGAATGGTTGAGTTTCATTCTTCTGTATGTAGCTGTCCAATTTTCCCAGCACCATTTATTGACGAGACTGTCTTTTTTCCATTGCATATTTTTTCCTGCTTTGTTGAAGATTATTTGACCATAGAGTTGAGGGTCCATATCTTGGCTCTCTATTCTGTTCCATTGGTCTATGTGTCTGTTTTTGTGCCAGTACCATGCTGTCTTGGTGACCACAGCTCTGTAATATAGCTTGAAATCAGGCAATGTGATGCCCCCAGCTTTGTTTTTCTTTTTCAACGTTTCCTTGGCGATTCAGGGTCTTTTCTGATTCCATACAAATTTTAGGATTGTTTGTTCCAGCACTTTGAAAAATGCCATTGGTATTTTGATTGGGATGGCATTGAAGGAATAGCTTGCTCTGGGCAGTGTAGACATTTTAACAATGTTTATTCTTCCAATCCATGAGCATGGAATATTTTTCCGTCTTTTTGTGTCTTCTTCAATTTCTTTCATGAGTGTTCTGATGTTCCTAGAGTATAGGTCCTTTACCCCTTTGGTTAGGTTTATTCCAAGGTATCTTATGGTTTTTGGTGCTATTGTAAATGGAATCATTTCTCTAATTTCCCTTTCTACAGTTACATTATTAGTGTATAAGAAAGCAACTGATTTCTGTGTATTGATTTTGTATCCTGCCAAATTACTGAACTGCTGTATGAGTTCTCATAATTTGGGGGTGGAGTCTTTTGGATTTTCCACATAAAGTATCATGTCAGGGGGCGCCTGGGTGGCTCAGTTGGTTAAGCGACTGCCTTCGGCTCAGGTCATGATCCTGGAGTCCTGGGATCGAGTCCCACATCGGGCTCCCTGCTCAGCAGGGAGTCTGCTTCTCTCTCTGACCCTGC